>NC_139459.1:106880000-107310000 GCF_057233095.1 Heloderma suspectum
AATAAACTAGGCACTGGCCTAACTCTTCTGTGTTATAGCATTAGGTCCAACTGAAAACCCATCGGTGCATTCTACACTGACAAACAGTTGCTTGCTGCAAAGTGGGAAATCAACCTTCACTGCATTTACCTTAATGAAGTGTGAACTTCCAAGTAGCTAAGACTGTTTAAATACCAACATTAAAAAGTCAGTGCAAAAGTTCAGTTCCCTACAGCAACATTAACTTGACCAATTTGCATTGAACAGCTCCTTTCATTTTCTGGTTAAATAGTATGTTTCTAAGGCGCAAAGTGCCTAGCTCTTGTCTTCTGGGGGCAACAGTGAATTGCGCATGTAAATTGGAATATTCACACCTCCCAAATACAGCAAAGCCATGGTGTAACCCTTCGCCATATTCTTTGGAAGTCTGATTTCTTGTCCTTGGGATTCAGGGGCAGGCAGACACCTATCTGTTGGAAGCTGTTCCATCCTAATGTGTTTTTTGAAATATGTCCCCATGTCACTCAAACACAACTGTTTTATTTCCCTTTATCAAAGGGAATGTAAAATACGTGGTGGTGACCACATATATTTTTTAACAGAACTAGAAGGAACATCAGGCTTGCATTTCAAGCCTGGAATTTGACACAGATATACGAAACCCTGATGAAAAGGCTTTGTTAAATCAGCATCAGAATAGAATCATAATCAGAATAGAATCATAATATTTAATGCTCTTTTACACTTAGAAACTATAGGAGTCTTGGTATTATTAATGAATCAACTAATCTCCACTTCTGTGCCCATTGAGTAGGCTTCCCCAACCTGGCACTTGCCAACTATGTTCAACTGCAGTTCCCAGCATTTCCAGCCAGCATGGCCAGTGATGGGAGTTGCAGTCCAAGACTTCTGGAGGGCACCAGGTTGAGGAAGCCTGCCATAGAGCCTTAACAGAGTCCTCTTCCCCTTTCTTGGCTGGTCCTCCTCAGCCATGTCTGCACACACACACACACACAAACACACACACTGTAGTACACCAGCCATTGCAATGGGATGCCAGCATGTGCCTCCTGTATATCCAGCTAACCATCTCTTTCATCTTCTAGGGCAACTTATCCCTAACTACCCATAATGCAAGAAATTTGCAGATTGGGGCCCTCAAAAGGAAAAAGATGGTTGGATGTCTATATGGACCTGCACCCTGGCCTCAGTTGGAAGGAATAGCCAGTGTGCTGAGATATGCACGCACCCGCACACATGCAGCAGATGCCTGGGCAGGGAGGCGGAGAAAGGGAAGAAGGCTCCATGGAATTCTCCATTGATCTCATGAGTGCAGCTTTGCCCACCAGAAGTGGGGAGGTGGATGATACCCCCAGCCTCTACTTAACAGCATCACAGCAGGGGGAGGGAGGCTTGGAAAGATGAACCCTGAAGCCCTATTTAGGAGTTATTCCATCATGTGATTAGCATCAGATGAGAGGGGCGGTGGGGCCATGCCCACTGCCCCACATACCCCCCCCGGGCCATCCATGCATTGGGGGAACAGAAGAGGGGAGCTTGCCCTACATGTGTCGGCTCCCCTGTAGTTGAGAAGCCTGATCGTGGTTGGTTCTCAAGTATAGAGGGAGCCTGTGCTCACAGAGCAGGCTATGCTCTTCAGACTTCCCCCAAAGCAAGGACATTATGGGAAGGGCTGCAAGGGCAGTTGGGGCTACCAGGCATGGCCTTGCTCTCCCCCTCCTGTAGTGTTGATCATGCAAGGGAATAATGCCTGGATAGGGCTAGAAAAACATAAAGAAATAAGGGTAGATTGCCTATGAAAAAGGAGTCCCATGGGGTTATGTCCATGGGATTTAAATATGACATTCCATACATTTTATGCTTGACAAGCATAGACTTGTGAGTGTAATACACATAATCTTGCACACCTACTGATCTTTAAGAAAACTAAGCCAACCCTCTTACTATTCCTGTCTCCTACATATATTTTACCGACCCAGGGTTTGAGCAGACTCACTGTTATGAAAAATAAGTGGTGTTTCACAGGTTTAGTGGTTGTTCTAACTTTTATTTTAGTAATACCATACATCAAAAAATGTGTGTCCTAGAAACTTCAAGTATGTTTTATCTAATTGGCTTCAGAGTGGACTGGTTCTTTAAATCTATTTTAAGGTCATTTGCAGTGCAATCCTATATTTACTCAAAAGTAAGTCCCACTGAGTCCAAAGGGGCTTCTACTCCCAAGTAAGTGAGTAGAGGACTGCAGCCTTAATTGTCTTTAGAGTTATTCAGTACTGGTTGTGAATTTAACACTGTTCTGTCTGTTCTGATGAACCTCTGTCTGTGTGTACAGGGCAGGGGAAAGCTTTATATAACCATTTTTTTCAAAGTGCTTAAAGCACTTCACATAAATTATCATAGTAATCATTTTAACAACTGTGTGCGGTAGACAAATATTATCCCCATTTAACAGATTGTGGAGGAGGGACAAGCAGTGGGTTGTCTATGGTTAGCCCGCAAATTTTGAGCCGTCAATTAGGATGTCTGGCTAATAACACATACTTTTACGGCTAGACTGGATCTGAAGCTATGAAAAGATAAGGACACTGTTCTTTTGTTCTCTGTACCTGAGTCATGCCTGAGGAGCAATAGAAGCTGGTGACAATGGCAGTGAGAAGGTAGACTCACTGAGGGAGGAGGCCCATTCAGGGTGACTTGCCCAAGGACCCTCCAAAAACTGGCCCTGGCACTGCTTGCATGTTGTCCCCTCTGTTCCATATGCTTTTCCTTCTTCAGCCACGGGGGGGGGGGGGTGTCATGCCAGCACTCAGGCCTGGTTTCCTGGTAAATGCATGGGTGAATGCCACCAAAGTAGGGTCCCATGTGGTAAACCATTGGATTGTACCCTGTGTTAATCTAACTTAAGTCCCATTCATTTCCATGGGCCTAGCCTAAGTAGGACTAACAGTGGATACAGCCCCTTGCCTGTATTTACTCAGTGCTTGTGCACAATGTATTTATCATCTTCTTAATGGGCTTTCTATGTATACAGTCAAGGCAGTTGTTGTTTTTTAAATGTCCATGATGGGGAAAGACGTAATTGGGGTTTCTGTAGCATTCCAGAGCCAAGGAAAGGACTACCATATCTGTATTCATCCCAATAACACTGGAGGGGCTGGGGTGGGGAATTAGCGTTTCTACTTTATATCAAGCCTCTCAAATGCTCAGGAACACTTGCAAAGGTCACAGAAAGAAATGTTTGACATTGCATTACACAGACAAGTCAAAGAAAGATTTAATGATGAGGTGCAATAGTTGAGTGAGCTGTATTTTGCCTAGCAAAAAATTCTCTTTGTAGTGTAATATATTTCTTGCTTGATTCCTGGAAATGATTTCAGAAGTTCTGAAACAGAGGCATGCCTATTCATAGGAAAATTCACAAAGCAGGCATGTGTGTGAGGGGGTGGGGGTGGGGGGCAGAGGTCTCGGAGTCAGACATGGTCCAGCAAAGCCTTTTACATGTACCCATGTCACAGCCAGGCTTTTGTATCTGTCTTTGTATCTGCATAACAATTTACCACCCCAATCATACTACAAACAACTTTTGATATGTCCCTTCTCTATGTAGCTATAAACTTTATAGCTTTATAGTCAGAGATGGGGAGTACCAAAAGTGGTTTGTGGTGCAATTTGTATAGTATAAAGGTTGCCTGAACATTAGAAACTGCTTTATACCAAGGGCCAAACTAGACAAGAAGTCATTCATGCAATTAGTGTGAATGTTCAATGTTGGTGTTTTTAAAGTAAATAGCAGGTGCTGTGGAGGGGACTGATCCAGATCAGGACCCTGGCATAGGGGTGTTTTATTCTTTGCCACCTGTTGTGCCCTCTGTACACACACACACACACACACACCATGGTATTTGCAGTGGAAGGAAAACTTCTATTGGCACAAATAGGTATAGGCTGCCCAATCTGGACTGGGACTTCTATGTGGGGCAAAGACCACATACTTCCCACATCAGGGTCCCAATCCAGACCAGCCCCCCACACGTGCTATTGAATGGTGTGAATGTAACATTGTCTGCTTTGGCTCTTAGTCAGATCATTGGTCAGTCTATTCCTTCCTAGTCTTCTCTGTTCTCAGTGGTCTCAGCAGATCTCCATGGTCTTAAGAAAGAGGTATTTCCTTGTCCTGTTACCTGAGATGCTTTTAACTGGAGAGGTGACAACCTGGGACCAGTTGTTGGGGAACATGGGCAGGAGGATGCTGTTGCACTCGTGTCCTGCTGGTGGATTCCTGGTCGACAGCTGGTTGGCCACTGTGTGAACAGAATGCTGGACTAGATGGACCCTTGGTCTGATCCAGCAGGGCTCTTATGTTCTCACTGAACTACACCTGCAGACTTAGCAGTCATGAAATAGGAAGAGAAGTCCTCTTATGGATCAGTATTACTTCAAGAACAGAAAGCAGTGGAGGGATGTAATTGATCTGAAATTAGGAATGAGCAGTCAGGTAGCCAAATTTACAGATGACACCAAATTATTTTGAGTGGTTAAAACAAAAAGGGATTAGAAAGAGTTCCAATGGATCTCTCCAAACTGGGAGAATGGGCATCAAAATGGCAAATGCAGTTCAATGAAAGCAAGTGTAAATGATGTACATTGACGCAAAAATAAATAAATCCCACCTTCACATATATACTTATGGGATCTGAGCTAGTGGTGACTGACCAAGAAAGAGACTGTGAGGTTGTGGAGGACAGCTCAATGAAAATGTCAACCCAGTGTGCAGCTGCTGTGAAAAAGGCAAACTCTGTTAGGCATAATTTGGAAATGAATTGAAAACAAAACTGCCAAGATCATACTGCCTTTATACATCTATTGTGCAACCACACTTTGATACTGGAAGCAGCATATAGCCAACAGGACAAGTAGCCAGCCATTGATAGCCTTATCCTCCATGCATTTGTCCAATTCCTTTTTAAATCCATCCAAATTGGTGGCTTGCTTCCACATCATGTGGAAGTCAATTCCATTGTTTAAATATGTGCTGTGTGAAGAAGTACATCTTTTATCTGTTGTAAATCTCCCACCAATCAGCTTCATAGGATGTCCCTGGGTTCTAGTATTATGAGAGAAGGGAAAAATGTCTCCCTATCCACTTTCTAACTTGAGCACACTCCGGGAGAGAGCGGAGGACAGGAAGGCCTGGCGTGTTATGGTCCATGGGGTCACGAAGAGTCGGACACGACTTAACGACTGAACAACAACAATCCACTTTCTGCACACTATGCATAATTTTCTGCAGCACCTCTATCACATCTCCCCTTATTTGCTTTTTATCTAAGCTAAACAATCTCAGACATTGAGGAGATTTCCTCACAGGGGAGTTGCTCCAGCCCCTTGATAATTTTAGTTGCCCTTTTCTACACTTTTTCGAACTCTACAATATCCTTTCTTAGGCATAGTGACCAGAACTGTACACAGAGGCAGTATGCTTATATATACCAGGTGCTGGGGAATTTGGGCAGGAGGGTGCTGTTGCAGTCACGCCCTGCTTGTGGGTTTCCTTTGGGCAGTTGGTTGGCCACTCTGTGAACAGAATGCTGGACTAGATGGACCCTTGGTCTGTTCCAGCAGGGCTCTTCTTATGTTCTTATCTTCACATACAAAAGGTACTGTTGTTGTGATTTCAATAGGAAGGGAAAACACAACATAGAATAACTTCACATACAAAAATAACCGTTGTTGTTATTTATATAGCAATGTCAGTGTGCATGGCACTTTGCAGAGTACGTGAAACAGGTCCCTGTCCAAAGGAGCTTACAATCTGAAATTCAACACAGAGGAAACAACAGAGGAAAAGGAGGGCAGTAAAGGCAGGCATTATGAATATGCTACTATTTAAGTTACACATACTTAGACTTGGTTGCAACACAGCGTGGAAACTAGGTGGCTGAATCAGAGGGTTGACGTTTACCCATGCAAAATTTGGTTCTTATTATTGTTAGCTGGCTTGACCACTCTTTCCTTGGAAAGGTTGGGTATAAATAAATAAATAAATAAATAAATAAAATCTTCTGCACTTCAACATGTAGAAGCATTGAAACCTGATTAGCAAGAAAACCCCTCCCCTAGAAGTTATATGCAGACCCTACCCAGCATTGTTTTTCAGTGCAACACTCTGCTAATAATACTCTAGATATGATCAGATAATGTTACACAATATACAAGACCTGGTCTCTGGATAATTAGAAGAACATTTTTGAAATGCATTCTGCATAGCAGCAAGGGATTATGTGAGGGTTTCTTTTAATCTTCAAAAGATCAGATAGAAAAAAAATTAATCTTTAGACTGCTTGTAGTTAACCTTACATAAAATATTAAAGTTGTGTGTGTCAGTGTGTGTGTGTGTGGCAGTGGGGTGGGGTGGGGTCCTTTTTGTTGTTGCTAAAAATAGAGATGATCTTAATAAAGTGAGTGCTTCCAAACACATTTTGGACCACATTTCCACAACAACAACAAAAAGGATGCTTGTACAAGAAAAGGCTCTGCTGCCTAACTGAATCTGCAGCTTTCAACTGGCACGGTTAGATTCCTCTCTGCAGGAACAGTATCTAATACAGATTAAAATGTCATTGATTTCCCCGCAGGATCTCATGAAATCTGCAAAGATTCTTCCTACAGGGAATTTCACTCATCAGTGGTCACCACGGTACATCAGAATGAAGCTCTCATTCTGTGCTCTTTAATTAAGCCTAATTTCACAAGCTAAGAAACATATTTTAATGGTTCTTTTTTTTAATCAACCCTTTGCTGTACCTTTTAACCATTATTAAACTCACTTAATAAGGTGCTTCTTAGAATAACCAAAGATAACACTGAAGGGTCAGCAAAAGGAAGCTGGGAGTAAAGGCACATTATTATATACTGGAAGTCAAATGACCAAGCCTGGGTTAAGGGGTTCTTACGGTTGTGCCTCTTATCATTAAATGATTAACATTAAATAAACAAAAAGTTGTTGCTGCTGTTGCTGCTCTCTCTTCTTCTTCTTCTTCTTCTTCTTCTTCCCTGTGTTCCCCAGAATAAATCATCTTGTTATTTAACTGCACCTTCGGGAGCCTGCCAGGAAAAATTACACATACATACACCAAGTCACATAATATTTGAAGCCACCTCACAGACACACAGGTACTACATTCTCATAGCAATGTCAAACAGGAGTTTCCTGCTGCTTCTGCCACCTATAAGCAGTCTGATGGCTGCCTGTGTGCCTCAGCTTTCTCCACTGCATCCAGGAGCCATGATGCTCATCCATTGAGAGGAAGAGCTCATTTGTAGCAGGTAAATAGCTGAGGCTGAGGTGGAGTGCACATGCATTTATTTGGCTGCGGGCAGCTGTTTTGTAATTACTGTTTTTACATTTAAATTTCACACATGTGCACGCGCGCGCGCACACACACACACACACCCCTATATATCTATATCTATATGCACAGACACTCATACACATAAACACACCAAATAGAACATTTTTGTGCTCACATGCACGCCTGCACACTTAGGGTGCAATCCTATGCATATTTAGACAGAACTAAGTCCTACAACTCCCAGCATTCCCCAGCCAGCATTCCCCAGGGGGTTGTAGGACTTATTTCTGTCTAAACATGCATAGGATTGCACCCTTATTTATTTAATTTCTATCCTGCCTTTCTGCCAAAGAATGGCACTCAAGGTGGCTATCAATAAAATCTGGATTAAAACACAATCTTAATCAAAATATAGCACAAAAACAAATAAATCAGAAACACAATGAAAACACACATAGTCAAAGAAAGAAGTAGCACCAACCAATTAAAAAAAAAAAACACCCTTGAGCAGCAGACCAGTTTATATGCCAAAGGCTTGCCTGAATAAAAACATTAAATACAGTTTATGTTCTTAAAGTAGGAAAGTACATTTAGGTTGGATAAGGGAATCTGTACTCAGACCTTTCCATGTATATATACAACAGCATAAAAGTGGAGAAGGATGACCAGAACGGGGCTACTGGCCCTGCCTCCTGACATGACACATGCCGCTGGCCCAGCTGCCTTGACATACACATATTCAGCATGATGTCTGCAAAGGTGAACCCTACCCACGTATAGCTCTATGCATGTAGACTTTCAGACAATCAGGAACCCCAGTCACACAGGGATGCCAATCATGTTAAGCACAATAAAGCATGGAGGCACATTTCCTGATGTTCTTGCTATCCCGTCCTCTTCTGCTGGCTCTTGGTTGCCCAACAGTTTTTACCATCTGGTCTTCGTTACTTTAAAATCTTGGAAATTGAGAGCCTTTTTCAAACAAATTTTCTTTTATTCAAATAGGCTCTTTTTGTTTTGTTTTCATTGTGACCCATTCCATGTGTTCTTTGTCCAATAACAATGGATCTTTTAAGGTAAATAAAAGAAGAGAGAAAAGTAACGTGAAACCACTAACCAGCTCCTCTAATTGACCCCAGGCTTCATTCCCTTATATACAAAGTCAAGGCTCCGTCCATAACCCTAAGTAATTGTTGTAACTATGTTGTGTGATCCACTCTGAACACTGCCCAAGTGTTATCACCACAGGACCATTTGCATTGTGCCAACACAGATTATAAAAGCACCTTCTCTACTTCCCAAATATTTTCAGAGTAAGACACTGCTGGTCAACTGCACACTAAGAGTGCAATTCTAAAGGACTGATACCTGCTAGACAAATGGCTCCAATCTTAGAGCCATCTATCTCTATCCAAAGCCCTGCTGGCAAGAGCCAGGCAGGAAGTGAGGAATGATGGCAGTGTTTTCATCTCCCATTCCTCTGTTTTACCAGTTTGCAGCTACACTGGCCTCTGAGCACATCTAACTTGCTTACCTTGCTTTTGGCAAGCACAGGAACAGAGAGGCTTGGGGATCAGGCAGATCCACAGCCTCTCTCACCTGTTGGGAATATTTCAACCTCATCTGCAAGTTGCAGGAAGGGCGAAGTGTTGCAGTTAGTTAATTCATGGGAATTTGAGGCATAGCTAGTCTTAAGATCTCTATAGCCTACAGTGTGATTTCTTCTGATTTGCTCCTCCCCCCTCCCCCCCGACCTTCCACCATTGCTCGGAGCACATGTATTTGCTCTTTCTCCTGCCGATGTAATCGATTGAATGGACAAAAATGGGCTGAACAAATTCTCTTGAAACTCTGTGCTGTGCCTCCATTGTATATGCAAGAATATTTGTGAATAAACTGTTTTTCTTTCCTTCACTGAAGAAGAGTGTGATCTCCTCTTTTAGCCTCATGTGCTTGTGGGACTGGTAAATGCTCATTCTGTTATGCCTTTTGTTTTTTTCCTCTGGTAACTGCCTTTTTAACAGGAGGCATCATTACTAAATAATTCTCATCATCCTCTCCTTGCTAACCATCACATCCCCTTTCCTCCACCCCCTTCCCTCTTCTGAGGTTGTGAGAGCCACCTCAGAAGAGGAGCTGCCCCGGAGCTTTCCACAGTGGCGGGGAGGGATGGGAGGTTGGGGGCCAAAATCCCCACTTGCACTGCCCCCACCCCAGATTGTATCTCTGTCTACAGCCTCAGGGGTGGGAATCTACCATATCCTCTGGTCCCTGGGACATCCTACCAGGGACCGTAGGATGGCTCTCTAAATTAGCTTTTGCTCAGCAACGATACACAATAAGAACTAGTGGTGTAGATAAGCAGCGGAAAGGTCTGATAAATAAGGGTCAGTGCACACAAAATACTTGCTGCCTGGAGGCACCTTCAAATTGTTCTCTATAATGGCCCGATAGCCTTCATGTGACAAGCCACTTGGGCACAGTGGCTTGCCAAACAGAATTGGCTGCATAGTCAATGCCACCACAAACTACGTAAAGAAATAAAATTCTAAAAACCATTAAAAAAATAAAATTCAAACAATAGCTATGCATCTATAAATGAAACAGAATAATGTATCTGGGATATTTATTTGTTGAACTGTGTTATTTACAATTTGGGGAACACTTCAGGAGCAGTCAATACTGTAAAAAGTTAATGAGGAAAGGGGGTTCAGGCAGGGTTGTTCTTGTTTTGACATAGAGCTTAACATAGGAAATATAATAGGATCCATGAGGATATTGGCGGCAGGGTGGGCTGAAAACGTTTCTGTTCCATCATATCATATTTGGGAGCCTGTGGGTATAGAATTTGCAAAGCCCCCAAAGCTGTCAGTAAAGAAGACTGCTCATCAGCATCTGTGCCTCCAATTTGCATAAGTAATTGGCAAGTGATTAGGAGCACACACTGACAAAAACAAGCCCAGCATGCAGCAGAAGATGGATAATTTTCATGGTTCAAATTACTCTGAAATTCAAAAATATTCACAAAAACAAGAATACGTATTTAAAAATAACAAAGAGTTCCAAGACCCCTTAAAAGACAAACACTTTTATTGTGGCATAAAGTTCTATGGACTTGAGCCCACTTCATCAGATGCAATTAAATGTTATTTCCAGTTGGCAGAGATAGAAATATCCCTGGCTACACAATCACCCATTTATCTATATGTCTATGTATGGGTGTGTGTGTGTGTGTGTGTGTGTGTGTAGGTAGGTAGGTAGATGATAGAAAGAAAGAAAGAAAGAAAGAAAGAAAGTAAGAGAGAGAGAGAGAGACAGAAAGAGAAAGAAAGAACGAAAGAACGAAAGAAAGAAAGAAAGAAAGAAAGAAAGGACAGTTACCCTTTTCTTGGGCAGTGCTGCATTCAATGTAGGTCTTTGGGACAGAGGTCTAGAGCCATTCTCAGCAGAACACACTAGGGCTGGCTTACCACATTTTGAAGTAATATATAGTACTATCTAAAGGGAGGGGGCACAAGAGCATTGTCTAGAGAGGGCACTCCCATAATGCCATTCTCCAGAGTCTAAAGTTTCATAACTGCACTACTGTGTTTGGCCACATAAAGATGTGACAGATCTACTGCTATGTCTTATATTTTCATAGGCTTTTGCCTCAACATTTTAATATTTTTCTCTCTGTATCCATGTGTTCCCCCATCTGTGTCTATTTATCTATCTTCCAGTGGAAGATAATACTTCATGCACCTGACAAAGTGGACTCTAGTCCATGAAAGCTGACCCTATAACAAATGATGAACAAACATGTCTGTCTTTAAGAAGAAAAAAGATTCTTTGTTGGGTTTGCTACAACAGACTAGCAATGTGCGAATCAGCAAAACTTAAGCTCGCCAAAGTTCTCCAAATTCCATCTCGAAGCTCATTCCAACTCGATTCCATATCAGATTGCAAGCTTTGTTTGTTTTTTCTTTTCACATGAAAATATATGCATATTTTGTGTGTATTTCCCCAAATGTACGCAGCAATTGTGCACAACTTTGAAATGTATACATTCTTCTCCCATTGCTTAAAGTGTATTTGTGTGCATTTCTCCAAAGTATGCTTTTTCATGCATATTTTTCGAATGTATGCATGCTATTAAACACTGGGGGTGGGGGGTGTCTGCAAATCACATTACAAGCTCGGAAATGTATGGACTTTGACACCAATTGTGTCCAGTTCTGTGTTTGGTCCGGAAGGTATGAACTAGGTAAATCCTGGTCAAAAATGAACAGAAATGAATTTCTCATACATTCCTACAATAGACCAACATGGATGGCCATTGGCCTTCTGAAATAAAGATATAGCTCTACCTTTACATATTACACACATCCAAGAGATTATTCCTGGGGCCATGGTACGTTTTGGCCTAACATTCCCATCAGCCCTAGCCAGCATAGCCTATGGTGGTGAATCATGGGAGTTGTAGATCTGGAGGGCCACAAATTGCTCACCCATGGACTATGAAATGAAAATGAAAGCACCAATATATACAGAGCTTGAACTCTGCAGGTCATCAGAATTATGTCAATGCTCAGTCAGGACGGATGGGGATTGTGAAAAGGGTAGAGGCATTGTCTTGGACTTCAGCACAAACTTGTTTTCTTCTCCCCGGCACAACTACAGCAACTTACTCCCAGACTCTCCCCATCTCTGCTTGCTTTTACAGAGCCTGTTCCCACAGAGCAGCATTTGTAATCAGGAGGAGATCAAAGAGACTTATTTAGGTGGATATAGAGTTCAAGCAATCATGTCATTTTCCATAATGACATTCTATCTTCTTGCTGTGTTCAGAGTCAAGACTCAGAAGTGCTGTTCATATGGTATGAAAGAGCTACTTTTCTTTTGTAATCCATGTAATCAAAATTAACAACCTCTCTAACGTCTCTAGCCTACTGCAAGTAATTAGCAATTACTAGAACTGTGCAAGATGCAGAGATTTCATTTCATAGACAGCAGAGGGACCAGAGAATTAACCCTTTGTTCTGAGCCGATCGCATGCACCTGGACATGAGTTTGGCCTCGAAATCTCCTCTTGTAGGTAGCTCATAAAGAATCATCTGTTTTGATTTGAGTAATGTACCAAATTCCTACTGGACTTGAGACACTCAAAAACTGGAGTTGCAGCATCCTTCAAGGCCTTGACTGCCAGTTGTCTGTTTCAAAAGGATCCCTTGCTGACAAGAGTGGGAGAGTTCAATGCGACTTCAATGCGACTGAGTTCAATGCGACTTACTCCTACACATGTCAGCACCCCACTTGCCCCCAGCTCAGCTTTGTATTTCCACATCCAGCTCATGATCAAACCTCCTGTTAGTTATCTCAGAAGACCCTTGGGTGAATGGGGGGGGGGTTTCCCAGGGAACAGCTGGATTGAGGAAGATTCCATACACATAATAGAAGAATATAGTTTTTCATATTCCCTGGTATGTTGATTCCTCATTTTGTCCATTCCCTGAGCATGTGCAGAGTGTGCTTTTTATTCAAACAAAGAGAAGGTTGCTGATCTTTCCCTTCATGCTGCATTTGTACAAGTGTGACTGCTTCAGAAAGCACTTTCCATTATCCTGTCTCTTTTTCTTCATGAGTTTCATATAACAGAAGTATGATGTAGTGGTTAGAGTCCAGCCCAAAGTCACCCAGTGAGATAACTAATGGGTTTGATCATGAGCTGGATGTGGAAATACAAAGCTGAGCTGGGGGCAAGTGGGGTGCTGACATGTGTAGGAGTAAGTTGCATTGAACTCAATAAGACTTACTTCTGAGTAGACATGCACAGAGTTGGTTCTCCTCTCCATTTTAGCCTCACAACGTCAACAACAACACTGGATGTGGAAATAGGAAGCCTAGCAGGGGGAATAATACCTTGTGCAGGACTCCAGACCACCATGGTCATTTTAAAAGGTTTTTTTTTCTTTCTTTCAAATAGCGTTGCTTTAAACAAAGAGTGCATCGCTCAGGCACACCTAGGATAGCCTTGTTTTGGGAAGCCCGGAGGAGGAGGAAGTGTTTTGGCTGAAAGTAATTACTGCACGTCTCAGGGCAGGGGAAAAAATATGTAAATATCTACGAAAAATAGCCTTTCTTACAGAAGTTATGCAGACTCACGGAGATGGCTGGGTACCGGAATTACGGCTGTTGGTACAGATTTATCTTCGTAATTCTTGGAGCGGAAAAAAAATAGGAGAATTCCGGGGGTTTGCGAACGACGGTATGGAGCACTGGCCGCAAACTGCGGAAGTCAAGCAGCACGGTTGTCAAAGGTACACAATTCGTACATCCCTAGAACTACCGGAAGTACAAGCTGGGTTTGGAAGCGGCAGAGGAACTAGAGATCAAATTGCCAACATTCACTGGATCATGGAGAAAGCAAGAGAATTCCAGAAAAACATCTCTTTCTGCTTCATTGACTATGCTAAAGCACTTCATAGAATCATAGAATCATAGAATAGTAGGGTTGGAAGGGGCCTACAAGGCCATCGAATCCAACCCCTGCTCAATGCAGGAATCTAAGTCAGAGCATCCCTGACAAATGGCTGTCCAGCCTCGTCTTGAATGCCTCCAGTGTGGGAGAGCCCACCACCTCCCCAGGTCATTGGTTCCATTGTCGTATTGCTCTGACACTCAGGAAGTTTTTCCTGATGTTCAGCCGGAATCTGGCTTCCTGTAACTTGAGCCCATTATTCCGTGTCCTGCACTCTAGGATGATCAAGAAGAGATCCTGGCCTTCTTCTCTGTGACAACCTTTCAAGTACTTGAAGAGCGCTATCATATCTCCCCTCAGTCTTCTCTTCTCAAGGCTAAACATGCCCAGTTCTTTCAGTCTCTCTTCATAGGGCTTTGTTTCCAGTCCCCTGATCATCTTTGTTGCCCTCCTCTGAACCCTCTCCAGTTTGTCTGCATCCTTCTTAAAGTGTGGTGCCCAGAACTGGACACAGTACTCCAGATGAGGCCTAACCAGTGCTGAGTAGAGGGGAACTAGTACTTCCCGGGATTTGGAAGCGATGCTTCTATGAATGCAGCCCAAAATAGCATTTGCCTTTTTTGCAGCCACATCACATTGTTGGCTCATATTCAGCTTGTGATCGACAACAATTCCAAGATCCTTCTCGCTCGTAGTGTGGTTGAGCCATGTATCCCCCATCTTGTAACTGTGCATTTGGTTTCTTTTTCCTAGGTGCAGAACTTGGCATTTGTCCCTATTAAATGCCATTCTGTTGTTTTCTGCCCAGCGCTCCAGTCTATCCAGATCACTTTGAATTTTGTTTCTGTCTTCCAAAGTATTAGCTATCCCTCCCAATTTTGTGACATCTGCAAATTTGATCAGCATTCCCTGCACCTCCTCCTCCAAGTCATTAATAAAAATGCTGACGAGCACTGGGCCCAGGACTGAGCCCTGTGGTACCCCACTCGTTACCTCTCCCCAGCTTGAGAAGGTCCCATTGATAAGCACTCTTTGAGTCCGATTCTGTAGCCAACTGTGGATCCACCGGATTGTTGTTTCATCTAGCCCACTTCAAGCTAGTTTGCTCATCAGGATATCATGGGGCACTTTGTCGAAAGCTTTGCTGAAGTCGAGGTATATGATGTCTACAGCATTCCCACGGTCTACAAGGGAGGTGACTTGATCAAAAAATGAGATCAGATTTGTCTGGCAGGACTTGTTTTTGACAAATCCATGTTGGCTTCGAGTAATCACGGCATTGTTGTCAAGGTGCTTCCAGATGGATTGCTTTATGATCTGCTCCAGAATTTTCCCAGGGATTGATGTCAGACTGACTGGTCTGTAGTTCCCAGGTTCCTCCTTTTTACCCTTTTTGAAGATAGGGACAACGTTAGCCCTCCTCCAGTCATCTGGCACTTCCCCCGTCCTCCATGATTTCTCAAAGAGAATAGACAGCGGTTCTGAGAGTTCTTCTGCCAGTTCCTTTATGACTCTAGGATGCAGTTCATCTGGCCCTGGAGATTTGAACTCATTCAAAGTAATGAGGTGTTCCTTGACCATATGCCTGTCGATCTCAAGCTGCAATTCTGCCCCTTCAGCCTGTACTTCTCCTTTGCCAGGGGGGTCATAGACCCTCTTTTGGGAGAAGACTGAGCCAAAGTAGGAATTGAGCACCTCTGCCTTTTCTTTGTCATCTGTTATCATTTTTCCATCCTTATTTAATAGCTGAACCACCATTTCTTTCCTCTGCCTTTTACTATGCACGTAGCTGAAGAAAGCCTTTTTGTTGTTTTTAACATCCCTTGCTAACCTCAGCTCATTCTCAGCTTTAGCCTTCCTGACGCCATCCCTGCAATTCTGTGCTATCTGCCTGTACTCTTCCTTTGTTACTTGGCCTTCTTTCCACTTCCTATATGTGTCCTTTTTTGTTTTCAGGTCATCCCTAAGCTTTTTGTGAAGCCACATTGGCTTCTTCCGTTTTCTTCCACCTTTTCTTCTTGTTGGAATTGTTTGTAATTGTGCCTTGAGAATTTCCTTTTTTAAAAGCTCCCACCCATCTTGGACTCCTTTTCTCGCTAGCATCGCTTGCTATGGGACCTTACTGATCATTGTTCTGAGTTTATGAAAATCAGCTTTCCTAAAATCCAGGGTACGCGTTTGACTACACTCGGCTTTTGCTTCCCTTAGAACCAAGAACTCAAGTACAACATGGTCGCTTTCCCCCAGAGTTCCTGTAACTGCTACTTTATCCACTAAGTCATCTCTGTTGCTTAGGATCAAGTCAAGGATAGCTGATCCTCTAGTTCCTTCCTCTACTTTCTGTAGGAGGAAGTTATCCACCACACAAGTCAGGAATTTCCTGGAGGGGCCATGTTTTGCAGAATTTGTCTCCCAACAAATATCGGGGAAATTGAAGTCCCCCATTACTACTACATCATGCTTCCTTAAAACATTGGCTATTTGCTTTTCAAAAGTTTCATCCTTGTCTTCTCCTTGATTGGGTGGCCGGTAGTAGACTCTGACCACCAGGTTCCTTTTATTCTTTGCTCCATTTATTTCAACCCAGATGCTCTCGATGGGGCTACCAAGCTCCTCCTCCTGTATTTCTGTGCAGAGATATGTATTTTTCACATACAGTGCAACCCCACCTCCCTTTCTGTTCCTCCTGTTCTTTTTGAATCAGTTATATCCTTCAATTGCTGTATTCCAGTCAAGAGAGTCATCCCACCAAGTCTCAGTTATACCTATCAGGTCATAATTTCCCTCTTGTATTAAGAGTTCAAGTTTGTTCTGTTTGTTTCCCATACTCTGGGCATTAGTATATAGACATCGAAGACCATGTGCTTCATAGTCTGGCTTTCTTCCTACATGTGTCTGAAGACTATTATTGGGCGCTATCAGAGCTGTTCTCTCCATTGCAGTACATGCGCCTATGTCCATTGTTACCCCCAACATTACATCTTCCTTCCCCGTAGGATTCAGTTTAAAGCCCTCCTGATGAAGTTCTTCATGCTGTGGCCAAACACATTCTTCCCAGCCTTTGTGAGGTGCAACCCATCCCTAGCCAACAGCCTATCTTCCAGGAAGTATAGCCCGTGGTCCCAGAATCCAAATCTCTCTCGTCGGCACCACCTTCGTAGCCAGTCATTCACCCGGAGTATTTTTCGTTCCCTTTCTATCCCTCTTCTAACTACTGGAAGGATGGATGAGAAAACTATCTGGGCCCCAAAGTTCTTGAGTTTCCTCCCCAAAGCTTCAAAGTCTGACGTGATCTCTTCGTAGCTCCGCTTGGCGGTATCATTTGTTCCCACATGGATGAGAAGAAAGGGATACCTGTCAGTGGGCTTTATGAGTGCAGGCAACCTTTCAGTCATGTCTCTAATCTGTCCTCCCGGGAGACAACATACCTGGCGAGTCCATGGGTCTTCGCGACATACTTGGGTCTCGATCCCACGCAGCAAGGAGTCTCCCACTACTACCACTCTTCTCTTCTTCTTCTTGTAGGCGTGATTGTGTGGATCACAACAAACTTTGACAAATTCTGAAAGAGATGGTAGTATCAGACCACCTTACCTGTCTCCTGAGAAACCTGTACGAGGGACAAGAAGCAACAGTAAGAACCGGACATGGAACAACTGATTGGTTCAAAATTGGGAAAGGAGTACAACAAGGCTGTATATTGTCACCCTGCTTATTAAACTTATTTGCAGAGTACATCATGAGAAACGCCGGGTTGGATGAATCAGAGGTCGGAATTAAGATTGCCAGGAGAATTATCAACAACCTCAGATACGCAGACCATACCACCCTAATGGCAGAAAGCGAAGAGGATCTCAAGAGCCTCTTGTTGAGGGTGAAAGTGGAGAGTGCAAAAGCTGGTTTGAAACTCAACATTACAAAAACTAAGATCATGGCATCTGGCCCCATCACCTTCTGGCATATAGAAGGGGCAGAAATGGAAGCAGTGACAGATTTTATTTTCTTGGGTTCGAAGATCACCGCAGACGGTGAGTGTAGCCATGAAATTAAAAGATGCTTGCTCCTTGGGAGGAAAGCTATGTCAAACCTAGACAGCATAGTAAGAAGCAGAGACATCACCTTGCCAACAAAGGTCTGTATAATCAAAGCTATGGTTTTCCCAGTAGCAACGTATGGCTGTGAGAGCTGGACTATAAGGCTGAGCGCCGAAGAGTTGATGCTTTCGAACTGTGGTGCTGGAGAAGACTCTTACGAGTCCCCTGGACTGCAAGGAAGTCAAATCAGTCCATCCTAAAGGAAATCAACCCTGACTGCTCATTGGAAGGACAGATACTGAAGCTGAAGCTCAAATATTTTGGCCAGTGGCCACCTAATGCGAAGAGAAAACTCCCTGGGAAAGACCCTGATGCTGGGAAAGATTGAAGGCAAAAGGAGAAGGGGACGGCAGAGGATGAGATGGCTAGATAGCATCACCAATGCAATGAATATGAACTTGAGCACACTTCGGGAAAGAGCGGAGGACAGGAAGGCCTGGCGTGTTATGGTCCATGGGGTCACGAAGAGTCAGACACAACTTAACGACTGAACAACAGCAACAACCTTGCCCTTCAGCAGTTTTCTACTGATGTGATTTGTTTTTAGATGCCTTGAGAAAGCATGTACTTTGTAAGGTGGCATATAAATCCCTAAATAAATACACTTAAATAATAAAAATAAAAATAAAGTAATCCATCAAATATGCAAAATCCCATCAGGCAGATAACAAAAAACACAGCAACATCTGATAGTACCACTGGAAGCAGCAATAATAAGATCAAATCCAGCAAGAGTATAATTAAATGATTCCCCAAATACTCAGGCAAAATAGGACCATTTGACCTGGTGCTTGAAAACTAATAATGATAATAAACTTTGAATTTTTTCCACTTGGTTTCCTTTTGTTTGTTTGTCTGACTAGAATTTAAATTTTATGTTGGGTCAAATGTTTTATGAATACTGAAACATATAGTTTGTTTTTCACTGAAAAAGTCAGGGATGGTTTTTATCCTCTCGGATTCACATTTCCAGGTTTTTAATACAAGAGTCTAACATAAATGCTTTGACCAGAAATAAAATAAAGGCAACTGCTGTGATTTATAACAATGGGAAACAAAACCTGGAACTTGTACATTTCCCATATTTTTAGAAGGTATTTGGCTACTTCCAGGAAGACTAGGACTTTGACTATGGATGTGACTAATAGCAAACCCAGCAACCTTTACTTATAAAAGTAGACTTTTACAAAAGTGAAATAATTCTTGGACAAAGAAATATCATCCTTATATCCCAACTCTTAGCCCTTTTATTTAATAATAAAAAAGCTTATTGATTTTGAATAGGACTTACTACCAGGAAGATATGCTTAGGAATGCAA
The DNA here is from genome assembly GCF_057233095.1 of Heloderma suspectum. Lineage (NCBI taxonomy): Eukaryota > Metazoa > Chordata > Lepidosauria > Squamata > Helodermatidae > Heloderma > Heloderma suspectum. Next base: position 106,899,226 of record NC_139459.1, read on the forward strand.
CTGGGCTGCCCTGCATGTTTACTCAGAAGCATGTTTACTCAGAAGTAAGTCTCACTTTGTTCAAAGGGACTTACTCCGAAGTAAATATCCAGAGGATTGCTGCCTTAGTCATAAGAATTTTTTTAAATTGTTTTTTTAATTATTTATGAGCTTATTTATATAAGCTCATAAATCATTTTTGGTGGCTGTTCTGTGCATTTTCCCCAGTGTTACATGTACCAACATACCTTAAGAATGTGGAATATGGTGCACTAATGCTATAGTTTCTTTCTGCTGTGATTGACTTTCTATTTATAGATCCAAGGAATTCTTCTGCCAACAGAATCATACTGAGAGACACCTCAAGTTTTGTTCTTTACTGTGAGTGCTTCCTAGTTAGGGATGATGACCTACATATCTTGAGCTAGATGGAGGAGCTTGCAAAGAGTAAGAATAACAAGATCAATAACAGGTAGTGTTGGAGAAAATGTAGACTGGGGATGGAGATGTATGTGTGGAATCCACCTTAAACTGATGGGAGAATAATGGCTTCTCTGTCTTCTTTCATTTGGAATGGGAATCCTGTGGTTTGGGGTTTATTAACCAATCAATGTTTACTGGTCCAATCAGTGAAACCAAGTTCTGACATGTAACCAATTTAATGTAGCCAGTAAATTCCAGATTCTGTAGACACTAACTATGTCCTATCAGATTCGTCTGGGTTCCATCCATAATCCTACTGGGTTTTGCCTTGGTCCATCATCTTATATATCTGCCAGACCTATCTGGGAGGGGACTGAATACTATTTTGTTTTTCAAACAAAAATCAATAATTGCCAACTTCATGTGGTTTAGGGATCCAGAAGGACATAAGAATTGTGGGGTATACAGAACATCTATCCAGCACAGCATTCTCACTGCAGACAGGAGTCAGACAATCCAGCCATTCACTATAGCTGGATCTTTTCCAGGTTTGATATCGTATCAGGGGAAAGAGGAGTGCCTTAGGGTTAAAAGCCCCAGGCCTTGCTTGTGGGGTGGCCATGTGTGCTTTGCCAAAAACAGGAAACACATTACCAAAGAAAGAGGATAAAAGGGGCACCAATTTACATAACATTTGCATATGTACCTTTGTATGTATAGGTGCAAATGTAGAAATAGCAATTATAATTTAAATTGAAATGCAATATATCTCACCATAGTGGAGAAGACTGAGCAGGTGATCTGTGTGCCTGCTCAGTCTGCTGTCAAGTGTTAACTGTTGATGGGCAACTTCAAGGCCCCTGCTCTCCCTCCTTATGGTTTTTTGACTTGGACTGGGAAGCCCATCGAACAGAGGACACCTTCAAATAGAGCATTGGCCTCTGCCAGTTCTCCAAAAGAGGGCTGTCCTCGGTAAAGTAGGACACCTGGCCACCCTACTTGCTTGTATTTAATTCTGGAGAGCAGGACTGTCCCTCCAGGAAGCAGGGTGAATCCCCCGCCTCCTGCAGCAGAGCAGGAAGACTGGCAAATTACATACTCTCCCTGCACACACTGCCAGGAGACCGCCATGGGTGCTGTCGGGCAGGTGCTCCAGGGTGTGCTCTGGAGAGCCCCGCCAGCCATTCTCCCACCATGGCATTTGCACAGCGGGAGAGGGAAGCTGATGCGGCTCTTTGGAGCTGCTGCCTGGCTGGTGGCACAACAGCATGTGCGCCAGTGAGCCCTGACAGCCCAACTCCCTTGCTGCAACAAATGCCACAGCATGAGGGCAACCAGTGGACCTTTCCGGAGCAGCTACCTGCCCTCAGCCTTGCCCTGAGGATCCAGAGGGTGGCTGGGCGCGCTCTCTGAAGAACTGCATTGGCCATAAAAAGTGGTGGGTGCGGCTCCACCGTGCTCTGATACCTTGCTCTGAGGGGTCCTTCCCTGAGCCAGGCCATGTGGGAGGGGCGTGCCTGGAAATCACCTGTGACACAGGCCACCTCAACCCCCTTTCACAACACTTGGCGCTCAGGAAAGACCCCTCCGAGGCAAGGATTGGGGCCTGTCTGGCTGTCTGCAGCGCCGCGCCAGCTGCTTTTAATGGCTGATGCGGTTCTTTAGAGAGAAACAGCAGCAACAAGAGCAGCAATGAGGAGGTAGGTAGGAGAGTGGAGTCGGAAGACAGGAGACGCTGAGGGAAGGCACGGCAGTGGGGAGACGCCAGGGGGGAGACACCGGGGAAGGTGGAAGACATGGCATGCAGGTGGGGTGAGGTGTGGTGGAGGTGCCCGTGTGTGCTCTCCTGCCTCAGGTGGCCAGCCCTGCTGGAGAGCGAGCCCAAGCCTAGCAGGCCTGGGAGCAGCGGTGGCCAGTGAAGTGGCTCTCCAGTAAGAACCATAGGCTGATGTAGTGGGGCAAATGAATGGGGAAGGGAATCCCCGTCCTTATCAACAACAGCTGGCAGACACGTCGCTCCTAAGCCAACACCAAGCAAGGCCACAGTCGCTGGTTAGCTAGTTGCCCCCTGTACAGGCACAGACTGCTGACATCACTGTTGGCAGCAAGCCAGTCAGCAACTACTTCCCTGCACTTTGCTAACTAAAACAGCCTCTGCTTCCACCGCTACCTCAAATCAGTTTCTTTCTGGAGAGGATGGGAATTCCTCCCTCCCCTCCTTATTGCCGCATAGCAGCAGTCTACAGTAGGTTGCCAAGCCCTTTTGCTATGCAGAAGTCTTGAGTGATAGCCCCATTCATCCTGATCCCCAATATTAATCCTCATTTATTCTCCTGCGGCTAGCAGAAAGACTGCAATTACTTCTACTGTGTGCTCAAATGGAACAACAACAACATCTTCTGTGGTTGTTTCTGATGGGTCTGTGTAAGAGTAATTGTACTCTGGCCATTGTCTCTGCTACCTAAAGTGAACGAACAATACAACAATTCCCAGTAATCCTACCTTTTAAGTTTTATGGCATGCTTACCATTACTTTGGATGAAGAAAATAATCCTGCTTGGAACCACTAGGATACAAACCATTTCTTAACTTGCTTCATGTTATACAACTGTTCTTTCTAGGTCCAGTGTGTGACCATTCCCGTCTATTAGGTACTTAAAAGATACACACAGAGAAGAGATATAAGTCAGCGGGAAATGGCTCCGGCGAACATCTGCTGTAAGCTGTCTGTAGAGCACTAGATGAATGTGAACTCTTGAAATTAATCAACCAGGCCATGACCTTACTGAAACATTTATGGAAAGGCAGTTACAAACCATGGCAACATAACTTCTCTGACTTGCTCTCAGCTGCAAAGGCTTACTCTTCACTAGCCTCAGCGCCCACACGCTTCTGAGGCACAAAAGGACCAAAAAGCACTATGGATACAATTAATAGCGTGAACTCTGTGAAAGGTTATCCTTTAGATTAAATTCTCTGGACGTGTGGGGCTTTTATCAATTATCTTCAAGAAGTGTGTTAAATCTCACAGGAGTTTCTCCCTGGAGTGTGTTGTACGAGCCTATGTTCTCCTCATCTTGCCGCTCTTCATTCTTTATACTTCTCCTACACAAACATGATCTTCATACAGGCAAAAATACAGATATCCTATGTGAAGTATGCCGTGAGTGTATGCTTTGTAGACGTTGGCTTCCCAACACGTATACTGTCATGGCAAAATAAAAGTGGAGCAAGGCTGGCCCAAGATATTTTGCTGGCTCAGGCCAAAAACAAGATGTCACCCACTCTGGTTTCATATACAAAAGCCAGCTGGGCTGGCAGTTGAATCTTTCTTCAGCACTGGCTATAAGATGGCATCCTCCACAGCATCTGAAGGTGGCAGGCTAGTTTAGGGGGGTGCAGAGCAAGCTGTGTGGCACACAGCTCTCTCCTCCAATTCTTTGCTGCCGCCTCCCATCATCTGCTGCCTGAACTGACCACCTCACTGTGCCTAATTGTAGCACCAGCCCCGACGTGGGCACTGTCCTTTTTGCATGCTTTCCCCTACACTGGGCTTGCACAACCTGTGACCTATGAAGCCAAAGTCTGCCCCCTGGCCACCAAGTCCTCAGTGATGTCTACTGATTCTGCTGCCTGTAAGGTTGCAAAAGCCAAGACTTTGTCAAACGTTTACAATAATGACTTGTGTGAATTCTGTTCAACTTGGTGGGCTACAAATGATGTCGTCCTGTCCTATACATAAACTATCTTGCACCATCTTCAGAATTGTTGTTGTTGTTGTTGTTGTTGTTGTAGTACCTTTCCAGCAAGGGGATACTCATCTCCTCATCCCAACCCCTCTCTCTGTCTCTCAGTGACACACCAAAAACCAAGGCTATTCATTTTAGGGCTTGAATTATGAAACTAAGGGGCTGTTTATAAAATCTAAATGCCCCATCCCAGTTCCTCCCCCCATTCTATGTTTCCCTATAGCCTTATAAAACAATATCAGGGCTGGGGGCAGCACAGAATGTAAGAGAGAGAGCCTTCCTTTCACCTCTTGTAATTTGAGCATGGATCCTATGCTTCTGACAGCAATGCCCCACTATTTCATGAACCTTTTTTCATTCTTATTAACTTTTTAAAATTTCAACTCTTTGACAGCAGTGCTAGGATTGTGCTCCTGTTCCCTTCCTTCCCGGAACCCTGCCCCACAAGCTGGACTCTCTGAGGTTGCGAAATAGACAAAAGAAGCATGAGGGAAGCATGGGAGGGTCACTGCTGGATAAAGCCCTGCAGATGCCCCATAAAAAATGACTAGGGCCTGTTCAAGACATTTTGCTTCCTGAGGAAAACAGCAAGATGGTGCTTCCTCCCCATTCTGTGCACGAAAGCTGACTGGACTGGCAGTTGATGAGATGGCATCCTCCACCAGACCTGAAGCAGCAGGATAGTTTAGGAGGCTCAGGAGGCCCTGTGGCATACACTGCTCTGCCTTCCAATAGAGGGAAACACCAGAAGAGTTCAGAAGGAACAGCCCAGGGGCTGCTAAAATTGCCTACTGGCATCTGCCTCCTAAGGTGGTTGCCTCACTCTGCCTAAGGCCAGCCCAGAAAATAAGGGATCAAACCATGGCTATTTCACATGAAATTCCCAGTTTGGAAGGAGACAGAGACAGGGATCCAAAAAGGTTGTTGTGGGAATGAGTGACCCTGGGAAAATACGAACAGTATGTTGTAAATTTAAACATATAAAAAACATATTTGCAATATGCTGAATTTCTGCTGAATATACTGCTAAATTTCTACCACTCCATTTCTTAAAAGAGAAATGCCCTGTATCAGGCCAGCTCCTTAATCCTCTGTTTGCACTCAGTGGTGAGGAAATGGCACTTTGTACATGGTTTTTATTCTTATTTAATGAATGGGCACAGCAAGAAGCGGGGCAGACTACAAGACCAAAAGTACCTCCAAGAATTTACTTGTTTCTAATTACAACACAATGGCTGTGCTGTACTTGAGATTTTGCTGCATCGAAAATCCCACTTCTTTTCATAAAAGGCCACATGTGCTGTCAAAGATAAAAGAACAGAGAAATCGATCCCCCCTCCCATGTTTCCTGCCTTGTTCCTTCCTCCCAACTGGCACGAAATCAAGCAACTGGCTTGTGTCATATTCCGCAGATGTCTCAGCAGTGGCACTTACACAGCTGGGCCCACCTGCCACATGGCACTTTCAGCTGCTGCTTTCCTCTGTATGCCTATAAAGATGCCTTCAAATAAGACAGTTGAGGAAATAAGCTCTACGAGACAACGGAGATGCAGCACATTCAACAAGTTATAATAAATATATTGAACATCTCCCCTTCATTCTTCCATCATGCGCTTTACCTCTTTTTAAAAAGGGAAAAAGCTGTGCAAACAGTTTCATTGCAGGTTTCTAAATATAAAAATGGGTAGAGGTCTGAGCTCTCCCATCATGCTTTCCTTTTCAGGTACTGTTGCTTAGTATGGAAATGCTGGAGAACTGGAAGACTGAAAAGCTTACGTGCAGGCATGGCCCACTGTTGCCTGAGGCTCTCTTGCAAGCACTTTTCTGCAGGGGGCTAACATAAAATCCTATCAATATCTACTCAGAAATAAGCCCCATTGCATTCTATGGAACTTCCTTTCAGGTAAGTTTATATAGGACTGCACCGTTACTCCACATTTGTGACACACTATGGGCTGGAGGTTGGTAGGCAGCTGGTTTTGCCTTTTGGCCAATGGCCCTTTCCTTCCCTTTCCATCTTTAGGATTGCACACACACAGACACACACACACACACAGAGAGAGAGAGAGAGAGAGAGAGTTCACCCATGCATTGAAAAGCTGTGCTGAAAGGTCCAAGAGCCACCCACAGTGGAAATGCTTCCTTGCCATCTGTACATCTGGACAGCATAGGAAAGGGCTCCCCATGCGTACTGATGTACATGCGTGGAGCTCCCATTCAGGATCCCCTCCTCATATGCAAGGGTTCTATGCATGTACAGTGGTGGACAGGTCACTGGAGAATAAATGAATAGATGACAGCCTATAACAGGTTAAGTAGAGTCTTCAGCAATATGTAACCGGGGCGGGGAGGGGGGAGTCATGAGGCAATCCTTAATACAAAAGCATGCATGATTTTTATCTGTGAAATGTTGGATGGTATGTTATGATTTATAACATTAGAAAGTGGTGCCATTTTTCTTTTGATGTTTTAAAGTATAAAACAGCCAAGGATAGGCCGATATCAGGGGAGGGGTTCATCATTTCCCGCTAGCTATCACTGTTTATGACAGAGGTAGGCAAAGTGGTAGGCACCACTGTCCCCCCTAGACACTTTTCCCGGCACCCACCAAGGTGCCCTACTCCTCCCACATTTTTCCCCAAATAACAGATGTTCTTACTGGCAGCTGGGATTGCTGTGAAATAGGTTTCCACTAATGCTGGAAACGGTGGGTTTAAAGGAATTGTTTAGTGTGTTGGGGCTCAGATCCCGCCTCTGCCTCGTACTCAGTCTTTGGGGCAGGTTACTTGTCCTTTGCCACATTTCAATGGCAGCCATTTTGTGGTGGTGTCCAGGACAGTTTTTCAAATGGCCAGATGTGCCCACAGCCCCAAAAGGTGGGCTAACCCTGCTTAGAACATAGGGTTTCCCCCCCTTTTCTTGTAAAATGCTTTAACTCAGTTTCACTCACTTAATCATAATACAGCAACAGGTACTGATTTCTTTCTTTCTTTTGGTAGTTCTTTATTACTTTCAGTTTCCAAATCTGTTTAAAATGCCACATCAGCTGAAGAAACAACTCCACACAGGAAGATACAAAACACATAACTGAACAAGATGCTGCTTTACAGAAGTATGCACTCTGGAGCTCCAGCTGGAATTATGCAAGCAGCTACGTCGACAAAGCAGAAGACATAATCAGCCTGACCTTCAGAAAACAAGGACACAGGTGAAAATGCCCATAGATCCTTCCCCCACTGAGGAAATGTTCTGTAGCTCACGTTGATGCACATGTGAATATTTTATTAATGTTTTCTATCGTGCAACCCTCGCTGGCTCAGAAGGACAGACTGCCTGCGATAACTCTCTTGCTGCAGGACTGATATCTCTGTGTCGTTATAGCTTCCCTGATAATGGCAAAAAGGATTAAAGAGATGAGAGCAAAGGACGTCGGAAGAGGGGTTATATATACATTTTGGATGTCACCTCCCCCCAGATGTTTCAACAGCATGAGCAGCCATGCTAACAAAGGGAAGAAAATATGCAATGCAATCCAAAGTAAGTTTCCTTGGAAGTAAGACACATGCAGCTCAATGGAGGTTAAAAGGTAAAAGGTAAAGGTAAAGGTGTCCCCAACCAGTCGTGTCCGACTCTAGGGTGCGGTGCTCATCCCCGTTTCTAAGCCGAAGAGCCAGTGCTGTCCGAAGACGCTTCCGTGGTCATGTGGCCGGCATGACTAAACACCGAGGTGCACGGAACACTGTTACCTTTCCCTCCGAGGTGGTACCTATTTATCTACTTGCAATTTCTTGCTTTCGAACTGCTAGGTTGGCAGAAGCTGGGACTGAAGACGGGAGCTCACTCCGTCATGCGGCACTCGAGTCTCGAACTGCTGTTCTGCCGACCTTCCGGTCTGCAGTTCAGCGTCTTAACCACTAAGCCACCACGGCCCCACCAATGGAGGTTACTCCCAGGTAAATCTGTTTAGGGCTGCAATACTATATACCAAACTTCCCCAACCTGGTGCCCTCCAGATGGCTTGGGCTACAACTCTTATACTTGCCAGGGATGGTGGGAGTTGTAGTCCAAGCCATCTGGAGGGCACCAGGTTGGGGAAGGCTGTAATGTATACTTGCCAAGCATGGGTATGGCCAGATGGCAACTTGCTGTATTTTTGGTTTGGTCCTTGTGTACAAAACTGGACGTTTTGTACACAAGGAAGATGCCTTGGGGAAGAGGGGGAAAGCATGCCTATTCCTAATCATTATTGACTCAGTTTTGTACCACTGTCCCGTCTGGGCCAGCCCCACAAGGCGGCATACAATGAAAACAGAAAATGTTAAGAACAGAATACAAATGCAAACACACAAGGCAACACTTTTAGAAAATAATAATCTTGAAATGAACATCTGCATTAAAACAAGTATTAAAAGCAGCGTTAAACTTGGAAAACGATTTAAGACTCAGCAGCATCAGTGCCATCTGCCCCTAAAAACCTTTCCAAGCAGATACATTTTCGCCCTGCACCTAAGACCCAAACTACATGTTACCTCGAACAAATATGATTGGATCCAGATTTAAGATGGAATAACTACGCTGGTGGAAGTGGACTTCCCCACCTCCTCCTTCCCCCAGCAGTCCCCGCAGCCCCCTGAAATGCTACACAGAGAGTCAGGAGACTCTGCTGCATGGCTGAGCTGTGGTGTGTGTGGGGAGGTGGGTCCCCCAAAAGCGGGCAGAGGGACGTTCTGCAAATAGAGCCCTTCCTCTTGCGGAAGGCAGATCCAGAATCCAAACGATAGCTAGCAGCTATGTCTTTCTCACTCTAAAATAAGCATGGGGAGGAGGGAGATTAGCCAGATCAGCTAATCTGGCTGATGAACTCTATGTGTGGGGGGGACCTTAACCCTTTGCACACCACTGTAGTCACTACCCAGATCAGGCCAGTAATTATCATTGCCAAAAAGTGAGAAGGCCCATCTACACTTACGGGTTTTTTCACTTCCAATGAGGTTTCACCACCCATCTCTCACACTACGCAGTACCCCCCTCGAATGAGAACCAGAATTTCCCACTTCCGTGCTCCCGCTTTCAATACCCTGATATCCCGGTATTTCCCCTTAATGTGCTCTGATTTTCCGCCTTCGCTACCATATCTGGTCGTAGTCCCCTCCTCTGCCTGTCTATATATGGTGGTGTTTGTATTTCCCTCCTGTCCAATCACAGCTCTCAACAGCCCCATGTCATCTTCTGGCTACTGATTGTGTAGCTTCCTCAGCACTCAATGTTTCCTCAGCAACAAGCAAAGGGCTGGATGTGCGTGCGCTTGTCTGATCTTGAAAGCTAAGCAGGGTTGGCCCCGATCAGTAGTTGGATGGGGACTGCCTGGGAATAAAGCTTCCTGCATTGAGCAGGGGGTTGTTCTCTATCCCTTCAAATGAGACTAAGTTTTATCCCCTCCTATCCCCTGCTTCGATTTTTTTTTAAATTAAGGCATTATCTTTGAAGAATCAGGGCTTCTCCAGGATTTTTTTTTTCTAATTCAAGCATGATCGTGGTGGGCGTGGAATCAGCAGAAACAGGAAGAGTTTCTGCTCCTCCAATGAGAGCCTCCATCTTTAAGAGCAGGAAAACAACACAGCGCTCGAGCGTGAACTGAGCTCATGCATTCGATGAAGCACCGCAACGGAGAAAATGGGTGAGTGTGGATAATCATGTTTAATGCAAGAGCGTTTAACCCGACAGGACACCGAATTCATTGCGATGGCGGGCACAATGTAGATCGGCCCATAATTAAGTCCAAGTGCCCAGCTCTCTGATCAGCCCACAAGTGAGAGAGTGCTTTTCTGTCATGTATGGGAAACTAAACTACAGAGCCCCAAAAGTGTCAAAATTAACTTGCAAACAAACTAATGTTTACCCTTTGGGTGTTCTGCAGCCAATACAGATGCCTTTATTTGTTTGTTTGTTTATTTATTTATTGGTACCTACAAGGGCTGAATCTACACATAGCAGTTATATCGTTATCATAACTATTGGTGCCTACTGGTGTCATGTGTACCAATAGTTATGATAACGGTATAACTGCTATGTGTAGATTCAGCCAAGGTTGTGTGCAGCCCATGAGTGAGGGTCTGGGGACAAAATATGTTTGACTACTATAGATGATCCTGCGCTGTTGCAAAATAGTGTTATAACTCTATAATTTTGCATTATTTGAAGCTCAGGATATTTATAGTTTTACTTTAATATTTCAGTTGTGTAGATGATGTGTGCTTTCCACCGGGAAACTGAAACAGGAGCAGCTTGTATTGTAGACATCTGAACATGGTATATCAGAGTATTATTTAAATCCTAGAGCAGGAAAAGTTTCTAATTTGATAGCATTTATGCTGCTGTCCAAAGGAGGCAGGTTTGATGTTGCACTGTCATTTTCAGTGAGATCATTACTGGTGTGTCCCTAGAGAATCTGCTTGGTGGAATGACTTTCCTCTAACCCATCTGAGTTTGACCCTTTTGCTTTCCTAGCTTACTAATGGGTAGTCTTGAGAATACTTTCAAGGGTATTCTTCAACCCCAGAGATTCCATTTTGATCCAAAAACAGATGACAGCGCTCTTGGTTAGGTCCCAGAGTCCAGAATAGCTTTTTCTTTTCTTTTTTAAGGAATGAAATGAGTAGCGATCATATTCTCCCAGCACTTGTAGGAAAAGGATTTTTCTATAAATTTCAATGTAATCCTCTTTCCTTTTTAGTACACTTAAATATATACAAGTGTTATACCACTGAGCACTCCAGTATTGGCTTAATCTCTTCTTACAATATTTCAATATTTGGCACTAATCAGAGTGCTCTTTTTCCAAAGCTGCCTATTGTGTTTATCCTTCCAGGCTGCTTCATATGTGATGCTTTCCGTGTTTTTGGTTTATTGTTTGATTACATTTTATCTTGTTTTGTTACCTTGTTTTACTTAAGATATTGAGAGCCACCTTGAGTGGGTGTTTTTGCTTTGAAAGGCAAGATATGCATTTAAATATACATTAAAATATATAAATACACAAGAAATGTACCTCTGTGTGTATACATCGTGTGTGGAAATTACACAAGTGTCTTATCTAGCTGTCTTGTTTCAAAACCCATGGCAAATTGATTGGTATACATGCGTGCAGGGTGTATGCGTCCCCCGCCCCTGTCCAACTATGTCCAAATAAGGAAAATCTCATATTTAAAGCACACGTACTCCTGTCCTGTCCTTGCAGAACAGAAGCCTAAATGAACAGTTCATCTAATCATAGACAGTGGAGCTATGCATGATAGGTTTCTTTACTCCAATATAAGCACATCCAGCCCCAATTTGGATTAGGACCATGGCACTCTGGAAGGCGGAGTGACTCCAATGGAGACTTTTTGCTTCTTCTTTTTTTTTAACCCCCTTGTGTATGTGGAGGGAGGGGTAGAATTTCAGGATGAAAAATGGGGGGAGTTTTATTCCCTTCTCCCATGGTGCCATTGTCTCATTCCAAATTGGGGCAGCACACACTTACACTGGAGCAAAGAAACCTATCACGTCTTAGAAGAACTTTTAGAAGAACATTGCCTTTGTGACAATGACACAAATGGGAGGATTTTTACTATTCCTAACTGCCATGATGGGGGGGGGGATTCGGGGGGGGGGGGTCATGGCTGGAGAGGGAAGGATAAAATCTTCCCTCCCTGCATGCTACAATCCTGATCCAGACCAGAAAGCCCTACACTTACTTTTCAGTAAAGAAAAAACACATGGGGAGATGCACAGTATGGACATAACAAAACGCGTTGTTTGATCCTGAACTGAGAGTCTTACAACCTCTTACAGCCTCTTACATATCTGTGGAAGGTGGCTTAGGTCAGTGAGAGAGCACCTGTTTTGCATGCAGAAGGCCCCAGATTCACTCCCCGGCATCTCAAGGTAGGGCTATGAAGGAATTGTGCCGAAAGCCTGGACAGCTGCTGCCAGTCAGTGTCGACAATACTGGGCTAGATAGACCCAGGGTCTGACTCAGGATAAGGCAGCTTCCTGTGTTCCATGTAATGGAAGCAGCCTGTTACTGAACAGATTCCAAGTTTACACACACACACACACCAGTGGAACCACTCTAGTCTGGACTAACAGGCTGAACTCAAAGCCTTTAAAAAGGCGTTTCCAGTTTTCTTGGTATCTAAGCTGTTTTTAAAAAGAAGATTTCCAAACTGGCATATTATTCATCCAGAATAATATCATCAGTTTTACTGAGTCTTACCTTATATAATGCAGTGAAATATAAAATAATAACACCAGCAGTATCTGATCATATGAGCTACCAAAGTTATTTTCCATTTCTACTGGCAGAAGTACCTAATATGGACTCAAAGTATCATCTGTGGGCTAATATAGATGCCTGGTGTTTAATGAAAAAATATTTATTTATTTATTTAATGCATATCCTCCCTTCCCACCACAAATAGTGCTCAAGGCTGCTAAGAGTAAGAAAAATACAAAATTATAATTAAAGCATAGAGTAAAACAATTCCCAAAACATCAATAACATTAAGAACAGCACCCACCGATTAAAAACCACTTCAGGAAACAAGTCAGTTTAAAAGCCTGTCTAAATGAAAATGTATTTGCTTTTCAGTGGAAGGGCAACAGAGATAGAGCAGGGAAGTCCAGAGCCTGGGGGCAGCCACCAAGAAGGCCCTCTCACCTGCCCAGCAAATGTGCTTCCCATGGTGGCAGGACAATCAGAAGGGCCTCTCCTGAGGATCCAAAAATCCAGGCAGGCTTATGGGAGAATTCCATCTAGCAAACAGTCCGGACCCAAGTTGTCTAAGGCTTTATAAATCATAGCCAGCACTTTCGAATTTTGTCTGGAAATAGACTGATAGGCAGTGAAGCTGTGGTAACAAGTGAGTCACATGCTCCTGATGACTGTCCCTGGGCAATTGTCTGGCTGCAGCATTCTTGAACAGATGATGTTTCTGAACACTTTAAAAGGCAGCCCTGCCTGGAGCATATTAAAGTATTTCATATGAGACATAACTAATCCATGTGCCACTGTGGCCAAACCTGACATCTCCAGGAACGGGTGCAGTTCAGCACACTGAAACACACACCTGGCCATCATCGAAACCTGGGCTTCCAGGTTGAGAGCTGAATCCAAGAGTACACCTAAACTATGAACCCGGGTCTTCAAGAGGAATGTAATCCCATGCAATACAGATTGAATCCTTATTCCCTGATCTGCCTTTCAACTGACCAGGGCCACCTTTATCTTGTCTGGATTAAACTTCATTCTGTTTGCCCTATTCTAGTACATTACTGAGATCTGACACAGATTTAGAACTTGAATAGCTTCCTTGGATTTAGATGGAAAGAAGAGACTGAGTTGGGTGCCATCAACATACTGGTGGCACCAAACCCCAAAACTCTGGATGACCTTTCCCAGCAGTTTCATGTATGTTAAAAAGCATGGAGGACAAAATGGAACCCTGAGGGACACAACAGGCGAGTGGACATGGCATTGAACAGGATTCTGCCAGCACTACCTTCTGAAATCACCCCTCCAAAAGGACCAAACCTAATGGAAAATGGAATTTTGGAAGTATATGGTTAATTACAACAACCTCCTATATTTGTATGCATTACTCTTCAGGAATATGAGAAAATGATAAAACCCACTAACCCCCAAATCCATTACTACAGCTTCACAAATAAATTTACAAAATGTGTTTCCCTGCCTAAACATCCCAATACCACATTTATGGTCCTTTGAAATGCACACACAAAAACAAACCACTTTTACTAGCCAGTCACCTGGATGCCATTCTTAAGTCTCCACAGGTGAGTGTGGGAGTGGCTATTTACCCTAACTTCAAATCCGCATTCAAACAGAAAGATCCTCATTGGTTAGAAATGATCAAATGTAACCCTGCACACTCTTTCCTAGACATTTCCATTAAACATGCAAACCCCAGGAATAAAAAGGAGTATCCCTGTTTTATCAAACTGTGAGACTCCACTAGCATGAAGCATGTTTTTATATAGCAGAGAATTAAAGAAAAGAGGACAAGAAATGAATTTAGGTCTATGAAAGTTTGGGGGATTGCGGTACACTGAGTTTAACATTTTTTGAATAAAAGTTTTCCAAACTTGAACCACCCAGGTGTCCTATGTTTTTTCTGCTCTATGAATGGCCACAGCTCCAGAACAGCCAATTTCGTGTTGGTGCCCATGACATTTCCTAAAAATTCCAAAGTGCCCACAAGCCCACAAAAGTACCCTCCCCTAGGCTACCATCAATACATTGACTGTTTAGTGATAGCATTATAGAAATAAGGCTAATGCAGTAGTTGCACAATATGCATTTCACTTTTCACATATTAACAGCACATTGAGCCAAAATCTTGAACCCAACGTATGTGAACAAAAATCTCAAGAGGTTTGCTTATGTGAAACATTAATACAAACCCTGAATGTCAGCCACAAATCTTACTGCAAGCTTAAAACTCTGCTGATGTGGGAATGCATAATGTTAAAAAAAAATAAACAGCTGCTTTTTCCAGAGGTGATGATTTTACGAAATGTAGCAATTGTTATTACAAGAATAAAGTCAGTAAACAGAACTGTGGAGTTCTGTTGTTTTTTCTTAAAAAAAAAAACAGAAAAAGAAATATTGTCATATTAAGAGAATTCCCAAATGGCTTGCTGAAAGAGAGGAGAAAATATGCCATCGAAGTAGCATCGCGCGTGGCTGTATCTCAGGGTTCTGCCACTTTCTAGATAGCTCTTTCTTAGCAACCCTGGATTCTCTTGTCTTTTTCTGCACATGGGTAAATAATGCAGAGTCTGTATGGGGTAAATACAGTATCTGGCTATGCTGCAATGAACGTGTGTGTAATAGTGCAAACCCTGTGAGTGACGGACCCATTATTTCGCCATCTGCTTCTAAAGCAGCTGTTGAATTATAATAAGCAGACACTGTATTTTCACAGGAATGGGCTATCTCTTGCCCAACTGCCACTCTCCTAACTCTATCAGTGTGGGTCCCCCCTCTCCCCCTGCAACAGAGCTGACAAGGGTTTTGCTTATCTGCAGTTCTCATAAGTGGTTTTTTAAAACTTTTTTTTAGTGGAAAATTGGCTAAGTGTTCAACACTCGGGAGGGGAAAGTGCAATTGCCTGACACAGCGAACCAGATTTTTTAAAAAGGACTTCCTGGCACTCGATCATCTTCTATGCCAGGCAAAACAGCCAAGGGATCAAACTACATGTTACGTTAATCACTCTCTTAAAAAGAAAAAAAAAAGTGTACTTAATGCTGCCACTTTTCTTTTGAAGGAAAAGTAGCCTTGTGGGGGCTCCATCTGGCACTGCACTGTAAGCACTGACACTAGTGTAAGGGTGTAGCAGGGTTATACAAAATCTGTACTAAGGAACAGAAATCCAGGCCGTACAAGGGAAAAGCTACAGCTCAGTTTTATCGATTACAAGTATAATGCACAGACCCACAAGGCTACACTACAATGCATTTGCCCCCAGGGCTACCATACCATACAAGTCAGTTGCCCCCAAGGTCCCAACCACTACAGCGGATATAATTTCTGAACTATGATGGTTCACTGCAACCTAACTCAACCCCTTCAACGAAGTAGGTTGGCCAGTCCTCTGATTTTCAGGTGGAAGTGAGTTCAGGACAAGGTTTCAATGATGGGACAGGTTCCTTCATGGAATGCTTCACACAGGGGATGGTTAAACTGTGGAATTCGCTTCCACAGGCTGTAGTGATGGCCATTAGCCACCAATTTGGACAACTTTAGAAGGGGATTAGCCAAATTAAGGGACGAGAAGGCTATCAATGGTTCCTAGTCATGCTACCTCCAGTATCAGAGGCAGTATACTTATGTACACTGGTTGCTGGGGAATATGGGCAGGAGGATGCTGTTGCACTCATGTCCTATTTATGGGTTCCTGGTCGATAGCTGGTTGGCCACTGTATGAATAGAATGCTGGACTGGATGAACCCTTGGTTTGAGCCAGCATGGCTCTTCTTATGTTCTTACACAGCCCTAGTAGTTACTGAGCCTCCAGCTGCTGGCACTAATGCCTACTTCATACTTATTGGGTTGGATCCAGGATCTGCCTTCTGCAAGGAAGAGGGACCTTTTGTGAGAGGAAAGTTTCCACTCGCAGAAGATCCCTCTGCCCCATTTGCGGGGATCCCCCCACTCCACAGATCAACCCATTCAGCAGGGTCTCCTGACTCTCTGTGTAGCATCTTCAGGAGGCTCAAGGGGCTGCCATGGACAGAGTGGTCAGGGAAGTCCACTTCCACCAGCACAGCTGATGCAGCTGAGATCTAGATCCAACTGAATGTATGGGCAGTATCCAACTATGTCATTCCATTAGTGCAAATGACATTGTGCTAGTGGAAAACTAGGTTCTGAACTATGCACTAGAGAAGAATCCAACTAAAGTTCTGTTCATCCAAGCGTGGTTGCGCACATGGTTTTGCATAACTCTTATGTAATGCGTTGTACAACCCGTTGTGCATTCCCACTGTGCAACCAGTTACACAACTGCTTGCACCCATTGTGCAATGCGTGGTACAACCAGTTGCGCAACTGCTCGCACAACTAGTTGTGCAAGCATAATGGGCAACTGCTTACACAATGAAAAGGTTCAGTGGAGCTCTGCTAGCACTATTTCAGTTTGTTGAATGTCAACATTAGATACTGCCCTATGTATTTTATAAGTAGCTTTCTAAATCCTAAATACTTGGGTAGCTATGGTAAATCATAACACCCTATATTTTTTAACACACTATTCTCTTACCTCCCTTTTCCTGACTCCACACAAAACCAATGATATCCCAAAAATCTGCTTCAGCACTGGCCCAGTTTTCTTGCATTTACTAAAAATTTAAGGACCACCTTCTCCTATATCAACCTGGTTGAGCACTTGGGATGGACAAATATGTCCATTTCAGTTCCACCCAGTTTCTCATTTTTCCATTCTTAAGACTATTTCATCCCATTTCCACATCATTTCATTATTTTTCCCCACAAAAAATAAACTAAACTTCAGAAATTTACATTAAATGCACAACAGTTCATACCTATTTGTGTGCATTTCTCCTAATATATGCATTTTTGTAGGCCATTTTACCTACAGAGCACATTTTTTGCAGGCAGTGTTCCCTAGATAATGCATTTTTTTTTGTTTCCTCCCCCTCACACACACACACAGACACACAAATATATGCACTTTTGTATGCATTTCCTCCTAATGTATGTATTTTTATATTCATTTTTTATTGGAGAACTGCATTGCAAAATCTGGAAAAGTACAAATATCCAAGTATAACTGTGTTTCAGTTTGCATATTGGTTCGGGAAGTGCAAATGAGGTCAGTCTGCACTCAAATGTGAACTGAACAAATTTATCCCCATGCCTACTGAGTGAGTACTAAGGTGTTCCACTGAGGCCACTTCCTAGAGTGCTACCACCCTCAGAGATTAAGCAGGTGGAAACAGGGACTTCTCATCTGTGGCATCTCAATTGTGGAAAAAAAAAACCCACCCCCGAAGAAGTTTGGGTGATGCCCACTTTGTTATCTTTTAGGACTCAGATTCTGACATTTTCATTTTCTAGGGCATTTAAATGGTGTGCACTTTAAAAACAGTATTCGATGGGTGCTATACTTTAAAACACTGGAACAGATGTTTTTACTTTGTCATTTTAATTGCTATTTTAATTGACTATAGTGCTTTTCATTGAGTGGTGTTTATTTTATTTTATTGTTTTGTTATATATTCTATTATTGTTTTGTTTTATATTACATTGTAAAACACCCTGGGTTAAATATTATAAAGGCTAGTATATAAATAAATAACATTAAATAAATAAATAAATAAATAACATTAAACCAGAAATGGCAAATGCTGTTCCTTATCATCTCTAATTCCATCTTCATGTCCTGCTGGGGCATGTCTCCTGGGTCTCAGCTTCCTTTTGCTAGATTATGGCCAAATAGCCAGACCAAGGATCATGCGCCTGGTGGTGGCATCAGAAGTATGTCAGGGGGTGGGGAAAAGGCAGCTGTGTAGATCCTTGAGGATGCAGGGGAAGTGGTATGTCCACATTGGGAAGAGTGGGAAACAGTGAAATGGTAGGAGTAGCAATATAAGGATGGAAATTGGAAAGGAGAAGTAAAACAGTGGTACTGATGGCACTTACTTGGAGGAAGATCTGCAAAATCAGGCCCAGTTGCGCACAACCTAATGACTAAGGGTCAAACGACTCATTCCTTTAATTAGGTAGTGTGTAGCTGACCCCTCTCTTGCTTTTCTACTCAACCATAAGTGTGTATGGCTCTGATTTGGATTGGGACCAGTGCACACTGGGAGGGGAGGGTTTAACGCCCCCCAGGTGTGTGCTTCTTGAAATCCCTCCCACCCCTGTGCAAAGGTTAAAAACAATAACCCTCCACTAATGCCAATGGCGACTTCTTTTAGTTTGTTTTTAATACCTGGGCGGGGGGGGGGGGAGCAAACAGCTGATGGGAGATGTAATCTCTTCCTCCCATTGAGCACTGGTTCCAATCCAAATCAGGGCCATGCACATTTACTCTCAAGTACGAAAGCAAAAGAGGGGTCACCAACACTCTATGTAAGTAACGTAACATATGTTTTGACCTGACTTTGGCTGTGCCTCATTTTAAACGTTGTCCAGAGAATTCTAACACATAGGCAATCAAATTAAATGGTGAGTGAAATACATTAGGAAATGTTTCTGCTATCAGAATGACAATATAAAAGCGAAAGTCCAAGTAAAACACGAGGACACTTAAATGTTTTGTTAATAGCTCTCTGAAGTAGCATAGGTAGGCAGCAGCAATCAGGCTATTTTCCTCAGAAATTAGGAGTGAGTGGATGTATAACCCTCTCAAGAATCTCATCCCTTGATGTTGCTGCAACACATAAAGCTTATTTTTCTTCACACAACGGCATCTTTCCTGTAGGCAAAACATGGTGAAATGAAAAATGAGTCACTTGGCGAAGACCAAAATGTGTTTGTAAGAATGAATCTAAGCATGAAGTTAGGTTTTTGAGTCTTTCAAGGAAAGGGAAGGAAAGCTTGCTCACACAGTATGTGGTGCTACCCTTCTTCATCCCATACATTCAAGCTGCTGTTTATAGAGAAATTTAGTGTGCAAATGGAAGTTGCCATAACAATTGTTATCCCATTCATCTTCAATGCAATTAACAATCCCATTTTAAAGGTGAGCCATTGTCAGCCACTATGGGGCAATTCTCTCATGCATGTACACTGTTTGACTACTCATCCACACTCTGACTTGCAGCTGAAGGTGTGAATGGATGCCACTGAAAAGCACTGGGCTGGAAGTGATGCAAAAGTTCTGCCTGTCCTGTTCAATTTGGTGTGTTTTTTAAATTAATGTTTAATTGTGAAATTTCAAAAAAAAAAAAAAAAAGAGGAAAGGAAAAGAATTGTGGCTTCATAAATCTGTACAAACCAATTACAATGCATGCATATTATATACACACACGCGCGCACACACACACACACACCTAGACACACACACATACACACACATGAAAATACAGCTTTCTAAGAATTATACATAAATTTCAACAAAAGCAGATCAAATATCCATATATGTATCCAACTTCATACCGCCTTTTCAAATGTTGAAAGTATTGTTAGGTCTTCAATCGTTTGCATTATAGGAGGTGAGCATTTATCCTTCCAATGTTGCAATATAAGTCTTTTCACTGTCAAAAAGACACAGAGAATCAACTGACCATGTGTTAACTTCCAGGAAGCAGGTGGATAATTTAAGAGGGCATGTACATCAGTAAATATTAAAGAGAGTTCCAATATGAAGTTTATCTCTATAACAACCTCCTCCCCAAAAGAGGCAGCTATTGGACTGTTCGATCTGTGATGGCTTGTTTGCACAGAAAGAACAGCTGTTGAATGCAACGATCATCAAGCATTGATCATGCATGTGTGAATAAGTTGGAACATCTGCCAGGCAGGCCCAATCACTGCAGTCATTCCATTAATCCTAAACACAATCTATGGGCTCTGATCTAGAATCGTAGAATAATACTGGGATTTCTACCACGCTTCTAAAGAGTTGTGTACAGTGAGAGCCAATGCTAGGTCTTTTGGATTCATGGTTAGAATCTGAAAGACCTCATGAAGTTGTATCTCAGCTCCGCCTTTTGTAAAAGAGGAGTGAGCTCATATGAGTCCATAATGAGTTAGATTACTGAAGACAAAAGTTGCAAAATAGAAAGGATGTTTCATTATAATTTTTCTTAAAGATTTTCCTTATTTAACTACACATGAATATAAAACTCTCGGAAGATCAAAAGTGGGGTCCTCTAGTATGATTTACCTATATCATGCAGCAGCACTGGAATGTTTTCAGGCAAAGCCATGCTTGCCTTCCAGAATATTTCATATGGCTGTGCACTGCTTCGGTCTGAATCCCGAATTCCGAAGCAGATTGGGGTGATTCAGACCACTTCAGTCCGAATCCAAAATGGGTCTGAAGTGGTCCAAAGCGCTCTGAAACAGGTTGGAGAGATCCAAAGCGCTTGGATCACTTCAGACAATTCTGAAGCCCAGAGAGCCTGTCTGAGTCAATGTAATAACTTACTAGAAGGGAGGGGGAGGGGAGGAGTTGGGGGGGGGGAACTGAGCCTTGGAAAGTGACACCTCTAGGTGCTAATAGGGCTGAACTTTTAACTCAGAGGTTTGTTTCCTTGCTTTGTACTGCTCGTTCTTTACCACCACCACCCATTACTGTTCCTTCCCTTCCCATTTTTCAACACTCTATATTCTTGTATAAAAAAAAAAGAATACGGGTAAGACAAGACCCTTTTCTCTTCTGCTAGGCTTTAGTATTATCTCCCTTCACCTCACTTGGTAAAGTGTGTCTTGTAGTAGGGATGGCAGAGAATTCCACTGTGGACCCAGATGAGGCTGAATTCTTTTGAATCCAGCCTCTGGAATTCGCAGAGGAACAGATCACTTACCTCCACCTCCTGAGGATTCCCTCCGGAACAGCATGCCGGCTCCGTATCGCTGTGAGGAATACAGCCGCAAATGGCATAGTGGACGCCACTTGTGGCCATAAAGTGCTTAGTTTAACCTACATGCAGCTGTAAATGGCTGTAATTAGGTTAAACTAAGGGCTTTACGGCAGCAAGTGGCATCCACTACGCCATTTGCGGCTGTATTCCTCCCAGCGATACAGAGCCAGTGTGTGGCTCTGCGGAATCCTCCTGTCCCAGAGCCACTCTGGAGGAATCTGAGGGGGGAGGAACGGATCACCCCCCCCAGGCAGATTCCCCCACAGACTGGAAGGTAGGGAATACGCCCATCCCTAGCCTGTAGGTAGTTTTTTTCTTTCTGTATCTGCTTTCCTTTTGGTCTTGTGTGTGTGTATGTATGTGTGTGTGTGTGCTGTGTGACTGCACCATACACATTATTTGTGCATAAGCAAACAGTGTGTGGCCAAAGCAGTACACCAATACACAGTTCAATATCTACTGTGGGGAAAGCAGTACACAATATACTTTTTTTTCTTTTTTTATGTAAAATATTTCTTGGCCGCCTTTCAGGGCAGAAGCCCTCCCAAGGTGGCTTACAGCAATAAAATACATAAAAACAGTTAAAACATTAAAAGCGCTAAAAACATAAAAACACTAAAAACAACATTAAAAGCCAACAATAAAACCAGCAACAATGTTAACAGCAGTAACAGCAACAATAACAGTCATCCCATGAGAAGGCCAAGATAAAATAGTATGTTGACATGGCCTTCTTAAAAGTCTGCAATAACAGACCATGGTGGACTTCTGATGGCAGCTTGTTACAAAGGTGTGGGGCTACTGCAGAGAAGTCCCTCTCACTTAATATGAAGTATCATCACTTTTGCTAATTTTCCAAGACCCTTCGCCTGTTGCTTGTTTTCCCTCATGTACATCAGATGACCATAAGAAGAATATGATCAGGCTAGGCTATATGTATTTTTTTAATGTTTGCTTCATCTTACCCTTCCTGGGGAAAAGGGCTGCCAAAATGATCAGGGGCATGGAACAACTCCTCTATAAAAGGCTTCAGCATTTGGGCTATTTAATTTAGAAGAAAGACAAATAAGGGGGGAGGTTTTTAAAATTTTATAGAAAGAAAGTGCAGCACTGCAATTAATAAATAAACCCCACTCAGTTCAGTCAGTGTGACTTTTCCAGGTAATGTGTATTGCAGTTTGCAGCCAGAGAGATGTATAGCTTTTCTTTCTTCCCTTAATGAGAGTCTCAGTTCAGTGGTAGATTCAGGACAGCCAAAAGCAAAATACCTTTGCACTTCAAAAAAACAACAACATTCTGCACCAGAGATTAGGGATGTTGTTGTTGTTGTTCAGTTGTTAAGTCATGTCCGACTCTTCGTGACCCCATGGTAGGGGTGTATGAAACCCCGCTTACATGGCTCCGCCGGGTTCCGCAGGTGGGGGGAGGCGATCTGTTCCTCCCCCCGGAATCCTTGACGGGGGGGAGGCAATCCATTCCTCCCCCACGGAATCCTGCCCGGCTGGCTCCGCTCCGTGGCCAGGCCACGGAGCCGCCGGCTGGGCCAACCCACAGCGGGACCTCCAGCCACTGCCAGGCTGCTGCGGACACAAATGGCATCCTGTGTAGAGGACACCATTTGAGTCGGTATGCCGGCCCGTGATAGGCTATGTAAATATTTACATAGCCTATCACGGCAAAAAAAAAAGGAACGCAAATGGCAGCAGCTACGGCAGCTGCCATTTGCATTCCCTTTTTTAGCTGTGATAGGCTACATAAATATTTACGTAGCCTATCATTGCAAAAAAAAGGGAATGCAAATGGAGGCTGCTGTAGCCGCCATTTGTGTTCCTTTTTTTTGCCGTGAAACTGTCAACCACACAGGGGATTAGAAAACCTAATCAGGAGGTGTTTAAGATGACAATTAGGAGGTCACTATTTATGTAGCCTATCACAGCCTCCGCAGGGACGCAAATGGTGTCCCTGCATTAGCCGTGATAGGCTACGTAAATACTTATGTATTTACCTATCATGGCCTTTCGAAAGACGCGAATGGCGGCTGCAGCCGCAGCCGCCATTCGAAGAGCACTGGAATGGCCGACAAAGGTAGGCTCCGTTCTGGGCCCATTTCGTGGGGCGGGGGGGGGACTTCATTCTGCCATGGATTTCGGGGGGCTGAATGCGCTGGCATTTGGCTTCACCAAGATCCGTGGTGGAATTCTCCGCCATGCCTACCCCATGAACCATAGCACGCCAGGCCTTCCTGTCCTCCACTCTCTCCTGGAGTGTGCTCAAGTTCATATTCATTACATTGGTGATGCTATCTAGCCATCTCATCCTCTACTGTCCCTTTCTCCTTTTGTTTTTAGGGATAGTGACCTCCTAATTGTCATCTTAAACACCTTCTGATTAGGATTTCTAATCCCCTGTGTGGTTGACAGTTGTTTTTTTTTTAACCTTTTGTTCTATTCTGAAAAAAGGAAAATTTATTCGTGGCTAGCACAAAAACCACTGGGCCAAATTGTCTGAAATCAGGTTCAGTCACCTCACGTGCCCAAATTTGGTGCCCAAATGTCATGCACTTCTGTGGAAGCACTGAAGCGAATCAGGGCTGATTCATAACATCCCAATTGGCCTCCGAAGCAAATTGGAGTGGGGGCACAGCCCTAATTTTAGCTCCTTGAGGTGAAGCTGCAGGATACACACTGCATGTTCAACTCATTCCATGTTAGGTTTCAGATTAGTGCTGGGAGCACTTTCAGAGCAGCCCTATGGCCCCTAGACAGCTTCTGGGGAAGAGGACACTGAGGGAGGGATAGGGCGTGCTGGCAGGTGGAGAAGGGAGAAGAGAGGCTAAGGATCCACCAGATCCAAAGGCCTTTCAATCCCTGGCATCAGCAATACATGGCAGCTAGACAGACTCACCGGTCTGTCTAGCAGAAAACTTGCAAAGGGGGAAGGTGAGACTGTAAAGGCCTCTACCATTGCCATCACCCTGCATGGCTTTTGCTGGCAGGGCATTGGGTGGGCAGAGGGCTCTGTTCTCAGAGCCCTCCACCAAAAGAGCAGCATTCCTTTTGAACTGTGCCTTTATAGACGTGAAAGCAAATAAGATCATTGATGAACCACTGTTTAAAAGCGGGCCTGCATGTTACACCCAATGTGTGCAACAAAACCCCTACAGCTGCTGCTATTGGGGCAATGCAACTTTTTGAGGGGACAATTTGGTGCAGAGAAGCAGCGGAAGGGAAGGATTGTGTCACTTTATCCCTGGCTGTGCTGCTTTTACGATGCAACACTCTTCCAGCTGCTTCCTTCCCTCTGCATGGTTCCAGACATGTGTTCACTCCTACAAGCATATGTCTGGATCATCCCAGCCAGCAAAGCAGGCGATGCAAAAGCCTGAGTCCCTGGAAAGCTGCTGCCATTCAAACCTGGGCTAGATGGGCAGATCATCCGAGTTGGTATTAATTCATGTCTTGTATTTGCCTGAAGTGCTTTGCCCAGACAGAAGTGACGGTTGAGTTTTTTTGTTAGATAGTTTTGTTCATAATGTATAGTTCCACCTTAATATACGCCAGCGTTTCTAAAATTGGC
Organism: Heloderma suspectum; assembly: GCF_057233095.1. Taxonomy (NCBI): domain Eukaryota; kingdom Metazoa; phylum Chordata; class Lepidosauria; order Squamata; family Helodermatidae; genus Heloderma; species Heloderma suspectum. Next base: position 106,924,074 of record NC_139459.1, read on the forward strand.
TTGTGAGGGACCCTTTTTGAACGTTGCCCTCCTCTGGTCTCATTTTCTGTCAACTCTTGGGATTGTATCCAATGTTAGTCCTACTTAGAGTAGACCCATCAAAACAAATGGAACTTAACACTGGATACAACCCTTGGTCTCCAGGCTCCTCCTCCATGGTGGGCAGCATGAGAGACAGAGGGGGACTAAGATATTCATTCATTCCATTTATATCCCACCTTTTATCCTCCTTAAGGAACCTAAGGTGGTGTACATAATCCTCCTCCATTATATCCTCACAACAACAACCCTGTGAGGTCAGTTGGGATGAGAGTCAGTGACTGGCCCAAAGTCACTCAGTGAGCTTCCATGGCCAAGTGGGGTCTAGAACCCGGATCTCCCGGCTCCCAGTCCAACACTAGCCGCTACACCACACTGGCTCTCCCAGATATATCTTAGTCATTCATTCGTCTTCCAGCTATAATTGGTGGTTATGCTAAGAGGTGGTCTGCAATTTCTTCCTAAGTATATGCTGACCGTTTTCTATTATGCTGCTTCAAACATTGTAATCTTTCCCCCAAAGATTAAAAAGGCTTTTTTAGAGAAGGCAGCAGATGGCAAAGACGGTTAGAGGTCTCTTCAAATCAGCTGGCCCTGCCTGAACCTCTTCATTATACAGAGGACATTTGTTATTATCACTGGAAAGTCATATCCTGATTTTGGAGGAAAAATGATCATTCAACAGAGCGTGATTTCAGTTGGCAATCATCGCATTAGCTGAGCTTCTTCTATTTTCAAGCCAGAATGGCATGCTGTATTATAGTTTACCATTATGGCAGGACTGCATTTGTAGCAGCATACCAGCTTTTTCAGATGTTGTGTTCCTGACATGTATTGCTATTTCCAAAATGGTTCAGCTTTCTACAGCTAAGGTGCTAGTCCTCAGCATGTTAGGCAGTAGCAATGAGAAGCGTGTGGAGAAACTTCCACATTTTACTTCAAAGTGCATTATCTCCCAGTCACTCTCTGGTTAGGCTTCTAACCATTACCATTAAAGTTCTCCACCAATGGCTCTTGCTGTTTTTACTCCAGGGGTGTCAAACCTCTTTCTGGCTGAAGGCCAAATTCAATTTCAGAGTTCTCAGGGGTCGAATTCTAGTGGTGGACAGGGAATACCAAAAATACCAGCATTTTTATCCTAAAGCTTTTACTGCCAGTACCTAAGCCTTAGCAGAGGCATTTCAACCTTTAGAAATGGGAAGAAAGTTGTGCAAAAGGCAGGAAGGAGCATGGTCTTCTGGGGAACCCCAGAGGGCCAGGCTGGGACCCCGAGGAGGCCGAATTTGGCCTGCGGGCCTGAGATGTGACATCCCTGCTTTACTTTATCCAGGCTCATATGCTGCCTATATATCTTTCTGCCACTCTCTATGGCTCCTGCCAAGTTGCTTCATATGTCTGTAACAGCCTCACTCTCAGTATTCATTAAACCACTTTTCTGGCAATCCTTTCCTATCCCTTCAGCGAAGCTGGTCCTAAACTTCTCTAGCCGTATTTTTAGGGATGGCGGAGAATTCTGCCACAGATCTTGGTGAGGCCGAATGCCAGTGCATTCAGCCCCCCAAACCCCTTGGCGGAATGAAGTCCCCTGCCCCCCCGCCCTGCGAAAGGCGCGCAAAGTGGAGCACTCATCTGCTGCCGTTCGCACTGCTCTGCGAATGGCGGCTGTGTCTGCGGCTGCCATTCGCTTCACCATTTTAGCTGTGATAGGCTACATAAATATTTACGTAGCCTATCACGGCAAAAAAAAATGAAAAGGAACACAAATGGCGGCAGCTCCGGCGGCCACCATTTGCATTCCATTTTTTAGCCATAAATATTTACGTACCCTATCATGGCAAAAAAAAAAAAAGGGACGCAAATGGCGGAGGCTATGGCGGCCACCAGTTGTGTCCCTGCGCAGCCCAGCAGTGGCCGGATGTCGCTGCGGGCTGCCCCGGCTGGCAGCTCCGCGGAGCCAGCCAGCGAGGATTTGGGGGGGAGGGACGGCGTGCCTCCCCCACCACCACAGATGTACGAAACAAAACAGGTAAGTCGTTTCATACATCCCTACGTATTTTACTTGCATCTCTCTTGGGACCCGGGGAGCTGCCTTCTACCAAATCAGGCTTTTGGTCCATCTTGCTGCATGGTATCTACACTGACTGGCAGTGGCACTGCGGAGTTTCAGACAGGAGTCTTTCCCAGCCTTTCCAGGAGGTGCCAAGGATAGAACCAGGGGCCCCTTCCATGCATAGTGTGTGCTTTGGTAATGGGCTTCTCTACCCACATCTTTCCCATCTACCACAGATGGATTGTATGACTTTTGAGTAGGGGCATCCACATTCTTTACAGAACCTTGCATATTGTTCGCAATCCACAGCTGGGCAAGGCCAAGCTAAAATGCTTGGGCAAAAGGGAGAGCCATGGGATTATGCTTCTTGATGCCTGCTATTACCCACAAAAGTCACTGCAGAGGGAGACGATCCTGGCATGGCACAGATGACCAGGGCCCCATCTACACGGAGATGCTTTTCGATGCCATTCCACTTAAAAGTAGGTTTTCAAGAAATCAAATTATCTCCTTCCGCAGCACACAGAGCCAATAAAGTGGTGTATACATTGACAGAAACCCGCTTTCATGGGGCAAATGGCAACGGAAACCACATTAGTTCAGGGTTGGGTGGGTGGACGCCTGCAAGTAGAATGGAACGTCATCAGCTGTGTAGGTACGGTGCAGCAAATGAGCAGATGCTTGCTCCTGGCCCCTCTCTCTGCTCTGGTGCTCAGTGAAGTGCAATTGAAGGCAATGATTTACTTCCAAGTAGACAAGTTTGGCCCACTCATCTCCTCATGTCCTCCCTTTCTCAGTGGGAGCAAGGGTCACTTTTAAACTCATTAAACTTCTCTGCACCTACACTGGTCTGGATGAGCGAAGATTTAAACAAATAGGCAAACAAATTCTCCTGACCCCTCTTTCTGCTCTGTACTTGGTAAAGTGCAATTGAAGACAATGAGTTACTGCTGAGTAGACAAGCTTAGCCCACTCCTCTCCTCATGTCCACCCATTCCTTTCTGCCTATCAGAGCTGCTTCCTCCAGCCTGTGCCAAAGCCAACTGAAGTCACACAGATTCCCAAACTGCACTGAAGCTGCCGCAAGGAGAAATCTGGCACAAAATGACTTTGAAAAAAAGTGGCTTCTCAGACAGAAAAAAAACCTGATTGATATGGAGTGAGGGTAATGTCATCTGCCATGATGGTCTGTGTGGCACAGTAGAACCAGAGTAAATCCCCTGTGTTGATGGGGCCCAGATAAGGAACAAAGTGGAAAAGTGTTATCCAGGCACTCTGCTGGATACATTCCTAACAGACACAATTGTGCAATCCACTTTTCTTTCCTCTGAAGTCTAGATAAGAGTTAAACTAATTTTTGGTGCTCTTTTCCTCAGTTACAAGCTGATGGGTCAGGGATTGTAAGTGTAACTCACTCCTGGTGTTTTAGTTGTGCAGCAGGCTTTCCAGTTTAATGTGTTTACTTTGCTCAGTCAATGCAGGGGAGGAAAGAGAGAGCAATGGATCACTCCTGTTGAACTGCAGAACCCCTGCTTTCCTCCAACTGCAGCAATTGCCAACTTCAGTGGTGTCATCGCAAGTGAAATAAGTGGGCATTTGTCGGGGGAGTGGTCCTGCGAGATGGCATTCCTAGCCCCTTAATATTTTATTTCATTCATTCATTACTTTTCTATACTGCCCAGTAGCCAAAGTTCTCTGGGCAGGTTACAAAGATTAAAAACCATTAAAAATACATTCTACATAGTATAAAAACCCATTTACATACAGACATATAAACAGACAACACACACAGACACACATATATCTAAACTAACTCGTATGTGTCAACTGATCTCTAACATGACCTTTTCTCAAAGCAGGGGCCAGTTCACCTAGCACCTGAAAGGTCACACTCTGACCTATCACTTGACAAACCTGCCTCTGCTAGTCCTGCACATTCATAAGAAGAGATATCCTGGATCAGGCGAAAGGCCTATCTAGTCCAGCATTCTGTTCTTGAGCCAACCAGGGAGCCCACAAGCAGGACATGAGCACAACAGCATCTTCCCGCTCCTCTTCCACAGCAATTGGTACCAAGAGGTAATATATAGCCATCATGACTAGTAGCCATGGATAGCTTTCTGCTTCATGAAAACATCGGCATTATGGTGTATATATGCAAAATCCTATGTGTATAGGCCTCAACCCCCTGGTCGATTTCCAGACACTTTCCAGAGGCCTACACACAAGGGGAGTTTACAAATGTAGGCCATTATGCCGAAACTCTGTCCTCATGTAAATATGCATGTCTGGCACACCCTGCACATGATGGGCTAGAGTGGCCCTTCAGATCTTGCCAAGACCAGCCCAAGTTGAAGTAGCTTGGGTGTACTCTTGGACCTTGTGCTGCCCCTTCACACCCAGGTGGCAACGGGAGACCCGGAGTATGTTTTGCCAGTGTAGGTGATTTGCCAGCTCTTTCCTAGAAAGGAACAATCTACCACCCTTCCCAAACGTATTGCCCTCCAGATGTGTTGACCTACAACTTCCAGCATCTCCAGCCAGCAAAGACTTTTCGATAGTGGCCCCAAGACTCTGCAACTCCTTCCTGGGGAAAGTTTGTTTTGCCCCTTCCCTCCTGATGTTTTGATGCCAGGTAAAAACTCTTTTTCCAGAGATTTTTTTAAGGGCTCACTGAGTTTTGAAGAGATCTCTTTCTTTGGCTCCTCTGCTGAGATTTGCTTGTACTTTTTTGCTGTTTTTGTTTGCATAATATAATCTAAGTAGCTATGGCAATCCTTCCGTGTGGCCCGCTGCGGAGGGGTCTTTTTGGCAGGGGATGGCAGCCTAATGGCTCCATTTCCAATAGAGCCTCTAGACCAGGAGTGCAGAACCTTTTTCTAGTGAAGGTGGGGATGTGCAGATTGAGTCTTGGGCTCATCCTCACACTGGCAGAGCCCTTGGCTTCATGTGGTGCCCAGCAACTCTTGTCAGAGTGAGCTGGTGTTCCTCCTGCTGTCAGCAGATGTGCCCGCAACCTACACTCCTGCTGTTATCTTCAATCAGATAACAGTGGGGATTCCCCTGGGCACCACTCTCCATCCGACTGGGAGCGGGAGCAGTGCACAGGGGAATCCCCACTCTTATCTCTGATCTGAGATTGGAGATAAGAGCGGGAATTCCCTCTGGGAGGGATTCTTCCAGGGGTGGGGCATGGAGGCCAATCCCCAATCCCTGGTGGAACCCCAGAGGCTCTGTAGGCTGGAGCAGATTAAGGGGAGGTTTCTGGATAAGAAGGAATTTAGCCCAGTACTGGTATTGCAGCACCATTTTGGTGTAGGGGTGCATCCCCTGCTTGGCACCATAGGTAATCTGTGCCAAAGGAACTCTGAGTCAAAAAAGACATTAAAGGCACCAGTTCTCTTCTTAGAGAATCTGTGATCCTTGTACATTAACTAATTTTTTTACAAAAACCAAACCAACCAACCAAGCAGGTATTCATTGCATTGGCTCCAAATGGATGGAAAACGGCACTTAAACCAAATCTACTGGACACTTCTCCTGCTGTCTCTGGAAGATTGCCGAACTAGTTCACTTCATCTTTAATTGAAAGTCCGAAATGAACTATTTGGCTGGGGCGAAACACTCTCAGACTCCAGCCTCCCTCATGAATTAGCACAGCTGACCCTGCTTGCCTCAGCTGCCTGCATACTAACTGGGTGATCAATTTTTTTTTAATGCTTAAAATGTGTTGGCCTGCTGTACTGTGAGAGTCCAGTTGTTCATCTTTCTCTGAGTAATTAGCAATCAAAATGGGAGTTTGTGTGTGTGCATTGTATGTGTGTGTGTGTTTTAAAGAGAGCAACTTCCCAACTCTCATTAATCATCAGTGATCGGCTGCTAAATCTCCACAGATACCATCATCCTGCACAGCCGCACTCTGTCAGTTTCCTAATGGCTACCTGCTGAAGCCACTTATTTTGCTTTAGTGCTCTGCCATTTCATTCACAGAACAAACACAAACACAAACACAGTCTAATTCTCTTTTGGGGGGAATTTAAGGTACTAGGATATGCATAAAGGTCTGTGTTACCATAAGAATGAGTACTATTTACACAGCATTTTAGGTGGTCAGAATGCACTACAAAAATTAACTAAATACAGAATACCACAGCGAAAGAAGAAATGAAGAATGACACACACACACACTGCGTATAATGAAATAATTTGAGCATGCCTAAAGGTATCAATGTAAGTTTTGTTCATTAAACCAATTCCCTAAATTAGTTTTTTTAGTTTCACTCTAAGCATCCATTGCAGTTTTTTCTTTGTGAATGGACTGGGATAATCCCTTTTGGATGTTCCCTGATGGTTTACAATATAAGGACAACTCCTCAGCACAATGAAATGTTTTACTATGCCATTATTCACCTTTCTAGAACTTAATTGCTTTTTACTATTACAGTGTAAACAAAGAGGACAGTTCAAGGAGGTGATAATGTATGTACTGAAGCAGTCAGCAGCATGGGAAGTAGTCAGCTAATTTTACCTAATAAGGGGCCATGTGGCATAGTTGTTAGAATGTCAGAATAGGATTTGGGAGACCAGATTCGAATTGCCATCAGACTTGAAGCTCACTGAGTAACCTTGGGCCAATCACATTCCCTCAGCCCAAGCTACTTTACAGGGTTGTTTTGAGCATAAAATATGGGGAATGATGCATACCACCTCGAGCTCCTCGGAAGAAAGGTGAGATATAAATGTAATAAAATAATAATTGGTTGCGCGCACACCCCCCGAGACATCTTCTGAGCTTTAATGGTGAGCTGTTGAAAAGACCTCTCATCTAAAAAAAGTTCCCTGGTGCATGTTCATGGTGCCTTGCTGCTACATATTATTGCACTGTCCCTGGAAATCCACTTACTGTAGCACATGCATTGAATTGTACCATATGCAGATGCTCCCATTTTGTGGTCAGGCTAGCACAGCCTTCCCCAGTGTGTTGCCTTGTACACCAGGGGTGTCAAACCTCTTTCAGCCCAATGGCCAAATTCCATTTTGGAGAAGCTTCCATTTTAGCAAGGTCAACAGCAAAAGGTAGGGCCAAAATTCCCCCCAATTCTAGTATATTTTAGCTTAAAACTCTTACAGCCAGCAAGTAAGCCTTAGGAGAGATGCTTCAACCTTTTAAAATGCGGAAAAGTGCAAAGGCTGGGAAACCATCAAACAAAGGGGTGGGGCCAGGGCATGGTCATCTGGGGAACCATGGAGGGCCAGTTTGGGTCCCCAGGCAACCTGAGGTTTGACACCCCTGAGAATGCTTTACCAACCCAGGTAAAGCATCCATTGAGTACCAAAGCTGGGTTCCATGCATGCAGGAACACAGTTTGACCTGTGAGGCCATGCAGGTACTATGCAACTTCAATGTGAACTGTCAGCTTTGGGTCGAAAGGAGGTGGTCAAGAGGTGATCTTAAGATATTGGTAAGCAGCTATCAAAAAGTCTCAAGCTAAATGCACCACTTCTCAATTTTATTGGAAAGTCTGAGGAGAAGCCCCATTGGCAAGGCTCTCCGTCTAAATCTCTTTTTAACCAAATTGTGATGGCTCAAGGGTCTAGCCATCACTGCCCATCCAAAGGTCCATCCTTTGGATGTTTATAGATGATGTGGTGCAGCCTATTATCTATCATTCAACGGAGGCGATTGCTCCATTTGTTTTATTGGAACTAAAGCTGAGAAACCCAAGGGTAATCTCTGCCCACAGCATTGTTCTAGCTTTTTGCAACCCACTGGGAAGTGAAGTCCTTCCCTCTGAAGTCACGCAATTATAGCTGCTCCTGCTCTATTTCTTTTTCTTTCTTCCTAAATCTATCAATTACCATCCCCATTGCCAAGAGCATGTGACCTCCTTAGTTACATACCCTTCCAATCTCCTGCTCTGTCGTTTCTATAGTGCCACCTTCTCCTCCTTGTTTTGTAAATGCGGATTTCCCCAAACTTCATCTTCCCCTATCTTTCCTAGGTAGGCCTTTTAGAACTGGCCCAGGTGCTTCTGTGGTGGGTGTGGGGGGAGGGAGAGATATACTAACCAAGCCATTTTTCTCTTCTGTAACAAATGTGCATGTATGTGTGCTTGAGAATAAAACTCTGGAAAAATAAAGTTCATGTTTTTGTACTTTGAATGAGTATTTGAGCTAATTTCTCCATTTTAGAAGTAGTTATTCCCCATTTCAGTAAGAGTATAGCCTATAAATCTGCTGTGTGCACACCACACCTCTGGTAAAAGGCCCCCTTAAAACCACATAGATATGTATGCACGGACGTTCATGTGTGTAAGTGAACGAGAATGCATGGCAACACCTTCCTATTTGGAACACCTTTGGCCTTGAGAGGCTGGATTTACTTGCTTGCCTACCATATTTATTTGCAACCCCCCTGTTTTGTTTTTTACCTTTTTAAAAACTCTGTTTTGTTTCTTTTATGCTGCTTTATGATATCTCTTTCTGGGGTTGCTTTCAAAATTGTTTTATGCTGGCTTTTTCTTTTTTGTTCTTTTTATACATTCCTGTTTTATTGTACTTTTTCTAATTTTTTTGTATTTTTTCTAAGCCACTTTGAACTATATGAGGAAATGTGGGACATCAATATTTTTTAAAAATAAATAAAGTGTGTACTCTAACCAGTGGACTATGGCCACTTCCTTACTGTTATGTCATATTTTTATGCACCTCACAATTCTACATGTAGTGAAAAATTCCAAGAGTGCAGTGCTTACTGTGGGGTTGGTGTCCTTTGGAATGAGGTCACTGGAGGCTTACTGGCATTTGTAATATCTGTGTTTATACCAATATATAACCTGAGCACAGGTGGAGGTACAGCAGTAAGCACCTCAACAGATGTCCCAAAGTTCACTGCTCCCGTCCCGTATTAGATTTTGGGGGGTTGAGCCAGCACTTTCAGAATCTTGCAGGGCCTGACTCTACAGCTGTTGGTGTATGGTATCTCATAGGGTTCTATCTTGCCCCCACATTATTTAACATTTAGATGAAACAGCTGGGAGAGGTCATTTGGAGCTCTGGAGTAAGGTGCTATCAATATGCTGATGGCACCCGTCTTGATTGCCCCTTGTCACCTAACTCCAAGGAAGCAGCTGAAACCCTTGAACGTTGCCTGGATTCAATAATGGGTTGAATAAGGGTAAACAAGTTGAGGTTAAACCCCTACAAGATGGAGGTGTTGTTGATCAGTAGAAAGCCTGAATCGAGGATCAGGACACTACCTGTTCTGGGGGGGGCACTCCCCCTGAAGGATCAGGTCCATAGCTTGGGGATGCTCCTTGAGTCCTTGATCCTTCACTGTCTGTGGATCTTCAGGTGGTGGCAGCGGCAAGGAGTGCTTTTGCACACCAGCTGTGACCTTTCCTATGTCCGTCTGACTCAGCAACAATGATCCATGCTTTGGTTACATCATGTTAAGACTATTGCAATGTGCTCTATATGGGACTTCCCTTGAAGTTACAATTGGAGCAAAATGCAGCAGCCAGGCTGCTAACCGGTGCATGTATTGGGTAGGGATGTCAGAGAATTTCACCACGAATCTCGGGGAGGCTGAATGCCAACGCATTCAGCCCCCCGAAATGGGTGGTGAAACGGTCTGCCCCCCCGCCCCCCCCGGGATGGGACTTACCTTGGGCGAATCTTCCTGGCAGCAGCGGCGGCTCCGGCGGCGGTTCAGCGGCGGTGGCTGCGGCGGCCGGTCTTCCAACTGGCTGCCGCCGCCACCATTTCCATTAAAACAAAAACAAAAAACAAAAAAATGTGATAGGCTATGTAAAGATTTACGTAGCCTATCATGGCTGACTGCAGGGACGCAAACGGCGGTGGCTACAGCCGCCACCATTTGCGGACCCGGCCGGCCAGGATTCGGGGGGGAGGGATGGAGCGCCTCCCCCCCGCCAGAATTTCAGGGGGGAGGGACGGAGCGCCTCCCCCCCGGCCAGAATTTCGGGGGGAGGGATGGAGCGCCTCCCCCCCACCTCGAATCAAATTTCGTTGAAAGGTAAGTGACTTTCGTACATCCCTAGTATTGGGACCATATTACACCTGTCTTGAAAGATCTGCACTGATTCCCAGTTGCTTCCTGGACTCAATTTGAAGTGTTGGTTTTAACCTTTAAAGCTGCAAGGGTGCAATCCTATGGCTGCTAGACAGCGGCTAGACGGCCATGAGGTGGTTCGGGTTCTGGGAACTGCCTCCCCACCCCCTCCCCTGCTGCCTCGCAGACAATGCAGATTGTCCCTGGGCTCCACACTCGGAAGAGCAGCATGGAGCAGAGCTAAAGGGGGAGTTCCCGCCGGGGGCAGGGACTGTGGAAGCGCCACTGCAATGTTTCCTATGCAACATTTCCAATGCAACATTTCCTATGTGTCGTCCCGCCTCCCCGCTGCCCCTGCTCCAAAGTCCCATGGCTAGACAGCCAAAATCGGCTGCCTAGCCATGAATGCAGGGTGGCCAGAGCACGGAGGAGAAGATCCTCTTCGCGCTCTGCCCACCCTGCATTGGATAGGCAGTCAGAGTTCAGAGGCAGCTACCTATCCTGATAGGATTGCGCCTTAAATGGCTTAGGACCTGGCTATCTAAGGGATCACCTGTTATGAACCTGCCCGGGTATTAAGACCTGCAGGAGAGGCCCTTTTGAGGGCCATTACCTGCAGAGGCCTATTTCTCAGGCACGTGTGAAAGGGTGTTCTCCTGTGTCAGAGTGCGAACCTCACTCTACTCACTTGGCTTTTTAAAAGGCTTTGAAGACATAATCCCTTTAATTTAGCCTTTTAAATTATGTAGTTGTTTTAATGTTATACTGTTTTACTGTTTTAAATGTTCATATTTTTATTGTTTTAAGGAGCTATTGTCTTAAATTGCTGTGCACCACCTTGATAGCTTTTTAGCAGATGAGGCAGTATATAAATATTTATCATAAATACTAATAAACCCAGCTCCTTGTGTGTCCCTTTCAATCCCACTCCCCGAAGTGCAAACTTGTCTTTTTGTTTCCTTCACAGGCATCACAGATTACAACATTCCTTGTGAGGGAGGAGGGAGAGGCATCCCGCCTGGATATTTGCTGGCCATTAATAAGGACAGTCATTTTCAGCTATCAGCTAATCTCCATAACAGAAGGGAATCTACAAGACTAATCTTGTCCAACCAGTTTAACCATTTTAGCAGACTCTTCTCACAATCACAGAAGCACAGAGTTGGAAGGGACTCTAAGAGAACATTTGGCTCTACCCTCCCATAACAATATCATGCTGTCAGCTACACTCCAAGTAGGAAGGAATGTTTTAACAGATTATAGTAGTACAGCAGCATTTCTGGGGGCTTGAAACAATTTTGTTTTTCTTGAAGATGAACTTTGGTTTCATATATAAGCCTAAAACATGTCCTTCAGAAAGCTGAAATACTTTTCCTGTAATAAGCCACTCAGTTGTACACTTCCTAATTGATAGTCATTTCTGTAAACTGCTTAATGATGGGAATATGTTTGTTTAACAACAACTACAACAGGTCATGTGGAACCTTAGAGAGCAATCCTATGGACCAGGGAGGGCATCCCGGAGACCATCAGATTCTTCAGTGTCCTCCCTCCAAGACCATAGACACTGCCTTGAAAGGAAGACTCCGGTATCTAATCCCCCCCCCCGGCCCAGCTGCCACCCCACCCCACCCCACCCCCTAGCAGCCATCATGAAAACAACTGTGCTGTCTGCTTCCCAAGGTTGCAAAAACGGCCTCTGAGAGGTCGGAAAGGGGGTGTTCCTGTGGGCAGGGAGAGGAGGGGAGGGGAGAGGAGAGGAGAGGCCAGGATACGGGGAATCCTGTGGCCTCTCCAGCCCCAGTCCCACCCCCCATCAACCTGCCTCTCTAGAAGGGCTCAGAGGCCTGTTTAGAGGAAAAAGCAACAACAGGAGGATGGAGAGGTGAAAATCACCTCTGTTGCTGTTCCTGCCCTGCCAGCAGCAGCTTGGCAGGTCAGTGGATACATGGAAGCCTCCAAGTTTGGAGGCTTCCACCACTCAAGTATGGAAACTTAATATATTTATTTACAGTGCAAGCTTATACATGTCAATGGAACGTTCACCCAAGTACATGTGTATAGGATTTTAGCCTTAATTGACTTCAGTCTGTTTTATCAGACGCATCTTTAAAGTGTCACATTTACTGCAAAAGACTAACATGGCTACCAGTTTGGAAAGGAAACTGTTTTAAACAACGGTGTTTGAATGGGCTTGTGTTTTGTTTTGTTTTTAATGCTTCTGCTCTTCCTTGAGTTCTGCCAGTTTGTGGTGTTTTTTTTTTCCCTTGAAAGGAAAATGTCTTTATAAGCAGAGATGACTGACCTTTATACCTAACCTAAGTGTCTGGATATAGTTCCAGAAATTATGAAATAAATAATAGTGGATTTTGAAATCATTTAGAATGCCGTTCTGCTTTTTTATTTGTATCTCTGTGTATAGATGGAGGACAGATATATGTAGGGAGCCCTTTGCTAAGGAGCAATCTCCAAGCTTTATTGACAAAGCATTGGACCGTAACTCACTTGTCTTGCTAAAATATCAAGGTTGAAACTATAAAAAAGTGTTGAGCTGGGTTCTACAGAGGTTAACCTTTGTACAACAATCCAGTCCAATGGCAAACCCTTAAGGGGCATCTCCTTTTAAATCTGGGTTTGTAGGGCAATAGTTCAGTTCTACTCCATTGAAGGTAGCTATGCACACCGATAAAATGAAGCGTTACATGAGTAGTTAGTGCCCTTTTAGTTTCACTGAAAGAACCTTAATTATAACACATTTCAATTTTATGTATAGAAAGCAATCCTCCTCCATCTGGCCAAACTTGGTTATTTGTAACAAAAGAATAGGGGTGGTTGGGCTTTTTCCTGCTTTGAAAGACAGGGCCATTTCTCTCTTTCATTTGCTTCCTTTAATTTAAGTGCATCTGAGGTTAATATCAGAGATTGATTATACTCATAGAATGCCAATAAAGATGTGGAAACCTTTCAACAAACAGATTTTAGTAGGTGGTGCCATCTTTATAAGGGTGAGCAAATTTTTTTCATTACTTTAATTCTTTAACTCACTCTGAGCTAACAAACACATTTACAGAATTACAGTGCCAGACTATGCCTTGTTCATATTTGAATGCAAGATATACAAATGTTCCCATATTTTGACTTCTTTGCATATGTGGGGCTCCCCAAATAGTGGATATTATTATGTATTCTTCTGTGATTTGTGCAATTCCTCTCCTTCTACAAGGAAAGGGAGATGAGATCATATGATCAGACATCCACCTAGAGCACCAGTGAAGGGCGAGAGGGGTGCCCAAACTCCTTGCAGTGTTGTTGTTGTTCAGTCGTGTCCGACTCCTTGTGACCCCATGGACCATAGCACGCCAGGTCTTCCTGTCCTCCGCTCTCTCCTGGAGCGTGCTCAAGTTTATCCTTGCAGTGTAGGTAGGCACAAACAATTACTCAGGTAGACTGCCACCACCACTTACATCCACCCTCAGCCTGAGCCAGGAGATGCTCAGAATTTACAGGACACTCTTGGGGATTAAGGAATGGGGGGGGGGGTTCAGCTTCCCTCCATGCTATTCCCAAGCCTCAAGCCTGAAACAGTTAAATAGTAGCAATTAGCCAAGCAGAAGGCTCTGAACTTAGTACTGAGGTTTACCTGGAAGAAAGCACACACAGCTCTAGACGTAGAGATTAAGTTTATTTAAATAGGGGAAAGGGAAGGGGATAAAAAGGTATACAAGGATCAAAGAAAACCTTTGGAACAATGCTCTAGGCAAAAATAACAAAGCAATCCTATACGGCACCTAAGTACAGGTCTCCCAATAGGACAGGGACCAATCCAGGATCCAGAACCTCACAAGCTTGAAAGCAAGTTAGAGCATGAAGATGAAAGCAAAGGGACAGTCCCCCACCCCTGTCTTTTATGCTCAAAGCCCTTATTCAAGGAAGATCTCATTTCACTCCTCACAGGCCGACTCCAGCAGTATTAAAACCCTGCAAGGGAGGGAGGAAGTTCCCACAGGAACACAGCTGAGATCATTCAGCCCAGTTAACTGAATCTTACTCTGGCCTTGAAGGCTAGAGCTGTCTTGAGATAACAGTCTCACAGGTGGTTACATTACTACAAGCTATTTCAGCTTGGAGTTGTCACACAGCCAGAGCACAGGAAAAAAAAGTTCTTGACAGCACCCATGTCAAGGAAGAGAATGATTCTCTACCATGTAAAGACTACCACTGGTCTGGTAAATGTCTGAACTGGGCCAATGAAATATTGTGGAAGAACAGGTGTGTGTGTCCACGTGTTTGGACAGTGGGCTGCCAGTTGTGTGTGTTGATACGAGGGATGTCAGAGAATTTTGCCACGGATCTCAGTGAGGCCGAATGCCAGTGCATTCAGGCTCCCGAAATCCATGGCGGAATGGAGCCCCCCGCCCCCCACCCCGCGAAAGGCGCGCGAAACAGAGCTCTCACCTGCTGCCATTTGAGCCGCCATTCACTTCTTCATTATAGCCGTGATAGGCTACGTAAATATTTATGTAGCCTATTACAGCAAAAGACAGGGGCTACGTAAATATTTACGTAGCCAGCATGACAAAATACAGGGACGCAAATGGCGGTGGCTATGGCGGCCACCATTTGCGTCCCTGTGCAGGCTGCCCAGCAGCCAAATGTCCGGCTGTGGGCGGCCCCAGCCGGTGGCTCCACAGAGTTGCCGCGGAGCGGAGCTGGCCAAGGAGAATTTCGGGGGGAGGGATGGAGCGCTTCCCCCGCACCGCAAATGTCACCCTTCGAAAAGGTAAGTGACTTTCGTACATCCCTAGTTGATAGTAGGTCTGTGCACCGCTTCGGCCCGAGGCCCAAGTTGAAGCGTGCTAGTTCGGGCCACTTTGTGCCCCTTCTGAGGTGAAGCAGAGGGGGCATGAAGCAGCCTGGAGTGGGTCGGGGGCTCACCGAACCGCTCAGTGCTCTTCGGAGCTTTGGCCCCTGTCCCAGCCCCCCCGGCTCAGCCCCCCCCCAGTGCCTTCAGATCCTTACCTGAGCTGCTTCTCCGCTGCCACTGCCACCTCCTTGCCGCTGCCGCACCACCACCTTATTAGCCTTCACTGCCGCCTCGCCACCACCTCCTCTGCCGCCCACTGCCACTGCCACCATCTCCTGAGGCCTGGA
Organism: Heloderma suspectum; assembly: GCF_057233095.1. Lineage (NCBI taxonomy): Eukaryota > Metazoa > Chordata > Lepidosauria > Squamata > Helodermatidae > Heloderma > Heloderma suspectum. The sequence goes on from NC_139459.1 coordinate 106,939,388, forward strand.
CGCATGGCAACTGGTCTTCTTGCAGGGAGTCGCCAATTTTAAAATGACAACTTCCTGGAACTTCCAGGAGGTTGCCATTTTAAAAATAGCGACTCCCTGGAAGAAGACCAGTTGCCGCGTGTCCAGACTTCAGGAGATGGCAGTGGTGGTGGTGAAGAAGAAGACGATGAAGGTGGCGAAGGCAGCAGCGGCGAAGAAGAAGATGAAGGCGGCGGCGGAGAAGGCAGCAGTGGCAGCAGAGGAGGCGGCAGCCCACGTAAGGAGCTGGGGGGTTGTGTGGGGGTTCGGGGGGGAAGCGAAATGAGGTTTGCCATCCAAACACCTCTTTGGGTTCGGGACCGAGGCGGGTCAGGGGCGTCCCGAATCTGCCCAAGCCAGATTGGACCAGCCTCAGAAGCTGCAAAGCAGCTTCTGAGTAGGATCGGGTAGTCCCTGTACAGCCCTAGTTGATACAATACAGCACAAAGAGATACAAGTGAAGTGCGTTTCTGAACTGGTGGTTCCCAAATGCCTTAGTAGGGGACACTACTTACAGTGTAGAAGGTTTGGGCAAAAGCAGGAATTGCTCTCACATCTACAAACACAGGGCAACACAACATGTGATGTGGGAATCTGCAGCTGTCACCTCCAGTCAGGTCTGCAGAAATGCCAACATTGTGAACCTATCAAGGGTTTTGACAAAAAGTGAAATCCTTGAATTCCCATTTCAAAGAGTGCTTGGTGAACTATTTAGTCAAGCTGAGTTTTATATCCCCAAAGCATACTTAACTACCCTACCCAGCATCATCCGCTGTTCATAAATACTGATTCTCTTTTAGAAATGGCATTTATCACAACCTTACACCACTCTTGGCTGATGTGACATGACAAATGTCATGAATGAGAGTCTCAGAGCCATTGCTCACCCTTGCATATTTACGGCTAAATCAATTTGCAAGGCAATCTATACTACATGTGTAGAGAACGAGTTATTAACACAGTAGGAAAGAGAACCCAGTCAATCTCAGAGTTGCTGAAGTTGATCATGCAACTTTTGCATTAACTGTCTTCTGTGAGGGTTTAATTCACTCCTTCTTCTTCCCCCTCCTCCTCACTGCCCACTTCTTTAAGTTTTTGATTTACTACAGTGAACATCACAAAGACTTAACTGATCCATTTTCAGTTTAGGAGAAAACACCCTGAATTGATGTTTTAGCTGTCTGTATAACGATGTTAAATGGTTGGAAACTGTCGAAGTGAAATACTTTTACGGCATGTTCCAAGTAAATGGTGTAAACTGTATTGATCTTCTATGAAGCACAGAAACATTCACCACATTATTTAAAGTATAAATACCAATTTGGTTTAGCTTTTGGCCTTTATCCAAGCATTCAAAAGGCGTGATGGACAAGACGAGGGAGTTCCTTGACTTGCAGGGATCCTTTTCAAAGTAAATATAATACCTTGGCCTGTCGTACAGAATCATTTCTATTTTTTTCTCTTCTGGAAAAAGAAAAAAAATGATTTCATGGGGCAGGGATGGTATTCTGATAAAAGCTGAAATTCAGAGCTGAGCAACAGAGGCTTAACGGTAGAGTCGGATGCTACAAGACAAACCAAGACACTAGAAGACAAGTCTTGAGGTCTTCAAAGCTTCAAGTTGCAAGATCTTTGCTTTTAATAATGTTCAACTGGAAGTTCTTCAAGGTATAGCATTGAGATCACAAAACCTGGCAAAATGAGTTATGAGACAAACACTCTGTATGCCACTCATGGAGGGAGCAGTCCTAAGGCTGCTAGACAGCAGCTAGATGGCCATAAGATATGCTGTTTTCTGGGAACCAACCTCGGAGCCTGTGCGAGGCTCCGAGCTGGGGGCATTCTGGGGCAGCAAGATCGTAGCTACCTGTATGACACATCCAATGTGTCGTACAGCAGCTTCCTTCCCCACTCCGTGCTCCCGTGGCTAGACAGCCACAATCGGCTGTCTAGCAGAAAAAGCAGGGCAGGAAGAGCATGGAGGGAATTATCCCCTCTGTGCTTCTCCTGCCCTGCTTTGGATAGGCAGTCACCTCCAAGTTCAGAGATGGCCACCTCTCTAGATTGGATTGTGCCCTAAACTGCAAAGTGGCTGGAAGGTTGGGCGGGGCCGGGGGGCGGGGGAGAAACTAACCTGTGATGCCATGATGAGAGCAAGGGAGAGAGGGAGAGAGAGAGAATCCCTTCAGTCATTATTTTTGACTCAGGTCAGCCTCTGCCAATTACCTAGGAATATATTTATCATTCAAATATCTACATGTATATCCAAGTGAGAACAGATCCTGGCTTTTGTGTTGCTAACTTCATGAGATAATTCAATCTTTAATTGTCTATATTTGGAGTAGCTCAGAGAACTCTGGTCAGAAAAATGATTCATCCAGGATAAAAGGGAAGGTATGTCTTTGCAATGACACATTTTGGATTGCAGCCCATAAAACATTTGAAAAATGCTAGCAATGTGTGAAGCCAGCATTTAGGCCTAGCTGCTTTTAAAAAGTGAAGGGCATTTCTCCCTCATTCATTCCTGCACCTTCTTTAGGGGATCTGTTCAAGATTCCAGTGTACACTGAGAACAAAAGAGATGAATTAGCATAACTGACTGTTTAGTTATTAAGATTAAATAGCCTTTTACTGCACATGTTTTCCAAGGCAAATGCTCCCCAGTGTAAGACTCTAAGCAGTTAAGATAGGTTTGATGAGGATTTTAATTGCTCTTATGCAACTGGTAATAGAAAGTTTTTTATTAAATGTCATGCAAGAGCCAATCGATAGTTTGAAAAAAGAAAGAGGTCTTGTTGCCCAGACCTCAGGCATTTTTGTAACGATACTGCGATGCCAGAAAAGTGCCTTTCATTGCTTTGTTGCTGCCTCCTCCACATTATGCCTCATGCTTCCCAACTCTGGTTGCTTTATTATTATGAGGGCCAATTTGTTTTAACATGGCCAGATAGGCTTGTGCTGGGATAAGAGAAAGCACAGGACCAATAAAGCCTCTTAAGATAGAGAGATACTCACATAGAGAGGCATCCTCAGGGCTTATTAAACCAACTAATGCAAACCTGTTTTCATCTCTGTGCTCACACCTATTCATCGAGCTAATTGCTTGGAATCATTCTACTATATTCTTCAGGAATCTCTCTCTCTATATATATATACGTATATAATCTAAAACCCATTCTTGTCATGCATGAAAGAATTCCCAAACCAATTTGACTGTCATGGCTTCCCCCACCCCCAGGGGAATTATAGTTCTGAGAGGTGCTGACAGCTCTGTGTCAGAGAGACCTCACATGCAGGGAACCTGCCGTTCTCTGGATTTCTTAATGGGAAGCCATGAGAGTTCAAAGGGTTTAGGGAGTACTGTGCAGGAGCTGAAGTGTGACAATGTTGAAGTCAGGCTGGAACCAGTGAAGCCTTCTGACCTGAATGGAGTCAGGAATTTGTTTTACTTGACATTGATGTTCATGGCCCTTATGAGAGTGTGGAAGTGAGGCCTTTTCGACAGATACTTTCATGATGTGCCACCTCGCCTCACTTATCATTAGGATGACTGGGGGACTGTCAGGCTCTCCCTTTATTCTTAATTAGCCTAGTTATGTCAACCCTAATGGCTTCTCCAAACCCTCCCATTCCCTTTCTCCCCTGACTTACCCAGCCAAGCCGCTGCTTTTGTTAGCTCCCAACTGCTGCTTTCTAGCTGGGACTCTTTATGCAATCCATTTCTTTCTGCCCTGTGGCTTTGCTTGATGCAAACCTCAATGCAAGCTCTCATATCTATGACAAAAGCTGGCTTGGATTGGAGATGTGTTTTTAATGTCGCTGAACATGCCAACCTGCCTCCTGCCTTGAGGGAGGGAAAATTACCATTTCGAAAACATGACAACATGTGGGAACTGTAGTAAACAATGAAGTGTGATGTTCCTTCTAAGGTGGACAGCTCCCTGGTAGGGAGCCCTAATTGTTCGTTGCAATCGCTTTTAGGTGTTCTAATGCACTCAAGTGAATTATGCATTGCACTGCTTCTGAATGACAACAGCCATTTCTGACTCCATTAATATGGAAGATTTCAGCCAAATGCTTTTAAACGATAGCTTCTCTTTATTTGTAATTTCAGACTCTATTGATTTCCTTCTGTTCCCTTCATTATGATTTCAATTGATTACCTTGGCAACTGCAGTAACAATGATTGTACTTGACACTGTCTGAGACTCTCGAGATGGTATTTGAATAGGAATGGTATAATTTGGGGGGGGAAATGCCTTCAAGAACCTGCCATTAAGGGTACACTTACACTTCACTTTTATTGACTACCTCTCTTTGAGTAGGCCCCTGTCAGGGACTCTGCTGCTACAAGGGGCTACAGTAAAAATTGGCTATAATTTGTATGACTCTTAAGGTAAAAAGTTTCTTGCAATCCAAAGAGCCAGGAGGGGTTGTTTTTTTCTTGTTTTGCATGGATCTTCCCTTCCTTCTCTTCAACATTTTCTGCCTCACTTTGCAACTGATTTCTAACGGGAATACGTCTCCTTTGCAAATGCTTCAGCTATTTATTGAATATTTTATCTTTAAAACTTTAATACAAACAAATACAAACCATCCCTTCCATCTTCCCCCCACCCCACTCCCTCCCATTCCTCTCCTTCCCATTCCTTCCAACCCAAAACAATAACCGGGGCCAATGGGTTGTATCTAATGTTCATCTAACTGAGGTGCCATTCATTGCAATGAGTCTATTCTAAATTTGGACTAACATTGGATACAATCCATAATATTTTCCAATAGCCCCTGTGGTCTAGAAACCTCAAACCTATAATCCACACACCCCAAACAATTCCAACCTAGATAAAAAGAAGAAGGAAGGAAGGAAGGAAGGAAGGAAGGAAGGAAGGAAGGAAGGACAGTGCAAGAGACAGCTCTCTGCCAACACTTTCTGTTATATGGTATTTTAAAATATATAATTATCTTATAAGAAGAATTAAATGAAATAACTTTGTATTTGGACAGTAAATGTGGTTTCAATTGAAAGCTGTGAGTATGGTAGAGCAATCACATCACCACGTCACTGCTTCGCAACTGTGCATGCATATATCCAACTCATATTTGCAATTTGGCTGTCTGCATTGGCCTGCATTCTTATACTGATGCCACAGGCATGGATCCAATCCTGTTTGGCAGCTTTGCAATATAGAACTTTAGGAGTGTGAGTGGGAACTGTGTGTGACAGATGCCTTGAGGGGCCTCTAGGACTCCCATGACCCTTAGTCTCTGTAGTGGTGCAGGGGTACATTATGAAGTGCAGGCTCTCATCCTGACAGCCCCCATAACCATGTCCCCAAGGAAAATCCAAAAATTCAGGCAGCTGTGTTAATCCATATCAATAAGTTCTAGCAGTTTTCATCTCTACCAGGAGCAGGTCTGTTGTAAAGCTAATGGGTCTTAACTGCGCATTCAAGGCCAGGCCACCTCAAAATACGTTATATCACAATGGGGAGCAATATATTATTACTGAGAAATCCATTTCCCCCAGCTATTGTGAGGATGGCAGCTAAGCTCAGAGGGAATACATAATTCTGAAGTGTGGCGTGGCAAGTGATGCCGGTGTCCCGGCTAATCAAAAAGTGCTGGTGCTTTTTGTACCCCTGGCTCCACTACACCACTGAGAGCTTTTCTACATGAGGCTGCTAATCTGCTGCATCTAATTTCAGTTTCGTCGCAGAATTGAGATCCAAGCTCTACACGAAGGGCTTTTCCTTTCCTGCTTTTCCCACTACATAACCTGCAGGCAGTGCTGTGCTATAGCAGAATAACATGATTACACAAGAAGGAAAATAAATTTTCATTCACTTTTACAAATAATACTCCATTTCCCACCTTCTAACCCCCCCTCCCAAAAGTGCTCTTAAAAACAGAAGTGGAACTAGAGAGTCATGATGATGTCTAAAAAACTTGTAAACAACTGTGAGCAAGGAATGACGAGCACACAATAAATGCCTCAAGTAGAAAAGCTCTGAGTCTCTGCTCTGCCTCTCACACAATTTTTTCTGCACCCAAAACCTAGAAACCACTTCGGACTTCTACCTGGCTCCTGTACCTTCTGCACCATCTTTCTCAGTTAACTGGGTGGGGGGATGGGGGGTGTAATTGCCTGAGGTTTGAGAAAAATTGCCTCATATGGATGACCTAACTAATTTTAAAAATTTATTTACAACATTTATATACCGCTCCACATCTAAACAGATGGTTAGAGGAAATTGATACTCAGGCTGCAATCCTCTATCCATTTACCTGGGAGTAAGCCCCACTGAACTCAGTGTGACTTACTTCTGAGTAGACATATGGGATTGCACTGCTAGTTATAATAATGGTGCTGCAGCTTCAAGCCTTTTTCAGTTGAAGAAACACTAATTCTTGCCCTGTTCAGTCCTGTATGAATTGACAACACAGCAATACTGCCCATCTACCAACAGATCCAAGTATTTAAATTGTTCCAGTCCTGAATGTTGTTGTTTATTTGTTCAGTCACTTCTGACTCTTCGTGACTTCATGGACCAGCCCACACCAGAGCTTCCTGTTGGCCGTCGCCACGCCCAGCTCCCCCAAGGTCGAGTCCGTCACCTCCAGAATATCATCCATCCATCTTGCCCTTGTTCAGCCCCTCTTCCTTTTGCCTTCCACTTTCCCTAGCATCAGCATCTTCTCCAGGGTGTCCTGTCTTCTCATTAAGTGGCCAAAGTACTTCAGTTTTGCCTTTATTATCATTCCCTCAAGTGAGCAGTCTGGCTTTATTTCCTGGAGTATGGACTGGTTTGATCTTCTTGCAGTCCAAGGCACTTTCAGAATTGTCCTCCAACACCACAGTTCAAACGCATCTATCTTCCTTCGTTCAGCCTTCCTTATGGTCCAGCTCTCACAGCCATAGGTTACTACAGGGAATACCATTGCTTTAACTATGTGGACCTTTGTTGTCAGTATGATGTCTCTGCTCTTAACTATTTTATCAAGATTTGTCATTGCTGTCCTCCCAAGGACAGCAATTTGCCATTGCTGTCCTCCCAGTCAGCATCTGCAGTAATCTTTGCACCTAGAAAGACAAAGTTTGTCACTGCCTCCATGTTTTCTCCCTCTATTTGCCAGTTATCAGTCAAGTTGGTTGCCATAATCTTGGTTTTTTTGAGGTTTAACTGCAACCCAGCTTTTGCACTTTCTTCTTTCACCTTCGTCATAAGGTTCCTCAGCTCTTCCTCGCTTTCAGCCATCAAAGTGGTATCATCTGAATATTGGAGATTGTTAATGTTTCTTCCAGTGATTTTAACTCCAGCCTTGGATTCATCAAGCCCAGCACGTCGCATGATGTGTTCTGCATACAGGTTGAATAGGTAGGGTGAGAGTATACAACCCTGCCATACTCCTTTCCCAATCTTGAACCAGTCCGTTGTTCTGTGGTCTGTTCTTACGTTGCTACTTGGTCATTATACAGATTCCTCAGGAGGCAGACAAGATGACTTGGTATCCCCATACCACCAAGAACTTGCCACAATTTGTGATGATCCACACAGTCAAAGGCTTTAGAATAGTCAATAAAACAGAAATAGATGTTTTTCTGAAGCTCCCTGGCTTTCTCCATTATCCAGCAGATATTGGCAATTTGGTCTCTAGTTCCTCTGCCTTTTCTAAACCCAGCTTGTACATCTGGCAATTCTCGTTCCATGAATTGCTGGAGTCTACCTCGCAAGATCTTGAGCATTACCTTACTGGCATGTGAAATAAGTGCCACTGTTCGATAGTTTGAACATTCTTTAGTGTTTCCCTTTTTTGGTATGGGAATATAAGTTGATTTTTTCCAATCTGCTGGCCATTCTTGTGTTTTCCAAATTTGCTGGCATATGGCATGCATCACCTTGACAGCATCATCTTGCAAGATTTTAAACAGTTCAGCTGGGATACTGTCGTCTCCTGCTGCCTTGTTATTAGCAATGCTTCTTAAGGCCCATTCAACCTCACTCTTCAGGATGTTTGGCTCTAACTCACTGACCACACGGTCAAATCTATCCCTGATATTATTATCCTTCCTATACAGATCTTCCGTATATTCTTGCCACCTTTTGTTGATCTCTTCTGCTTCTGTTAGATCCTTGCCATCTTTGTTTTTGATCATACCCATTTTTGCCTGGAATTTACCTCCGATGTTTCTAATTTTCTGGAAGAGGTCTCTTGTCCTTCCTATTCTATTATCTTCTTCCACTTCCGCTCATTGCTTGTTTAAAAATAATTCCTTATCTCTGGAATTTTGCATTTAATTGGGCATATCTCCCCCTATCAGTGTTGCCTTTTGCTTTCCTTCTTTCTTGGGCTACTTCCAGTGTCTCAGTAGACAGCCATCTTGCCTTCTTCTTCTTCTTTTTCTTTTTCTTTGGGATGTTTTGTGCCTCCTGAACAATGTTGCGAACTTCTGTCCATAGTTCTTCTGGGACCCTATCTACTAAATCTAGTCCCTTAAATCTATTCTTCACCTCCACTGCATAGTCATTAGGAATATTAGTGAGTTCATATCTAACTGATCTGTGGGTCTTCCCTATTCTCTTTAGTCTGATTCTAAATTGTGCAATAAGAAGTTTGTGATCTGAACTACAGTCAGCTCCAGGTCTTGTTTTTACTGACTGTAAAGGATCTCCTCCAGCAAAGGAGATTGTTACCTTGTCATGGTGCTGGAGCACCTCAATGACACCATGAGCTAAACCATGAAGGGACACCCAATACGGGAAGGTCATGGCAGAGAGATCAGACTAAATACTATCCCAGGGGAAGGTAATGGCAACCCCCCCCCCCAGTATTCTTGCTGTGAAAACTAAATGGATCAGTACAACCAGAGATATGTCAGTATACCATCGGAAGATGGGACTCCCAGGTCGGAAGATGATCAAAATGCTACTGGGGAGGAACAGAGGATAAGTTCAACTAGCCCCAGATGTGATGACGCAGCTAGCTCAAAGCCGAAAGGATGGCTAGTGGCCGACAGTGGTGGTGGTGAATGACAAATCCGATGTTCTAAAGATCAACACACCATAGGAACCTGGAATGTAAGAGCTATGAGCCAGGGCAAATTGGATGTGGTTACTGGGGAGATGTCAAGATTAAATATAGGCATTTTGGGTGTCAGTGAACTGAAATGAACTGGAATGGGCCACTTCACATCAGATGACCACCAGATCTACTACTGTGGACAAGAGGACTACAGAAGAAATGGAGTAGCCTTCATTGTTGTTGTTGTTCAGTCATTCAGTCGTGTCCGACTCTTCGTGACCCCATGGACCATAGCACTCCAGGCCTTCCTGTCCTGCGCTCTCTCCCGGAGCGTGCTCAAGTTCATATTCATTGCATCCGTGATGCTATCTAGCCATCTCATCCTCTGCCGTCCCCTTCTCCTTTTGCCTTCAGTCTTTCCCAGCATCAGGGTCTTTTCCAGGGAGTTTTCTCTTCACATTAGGTGGCCAAAATATTGGAGCTTCAGCTTCATTATCTGTCCTTCCAATGAGCAGTCAGGGTTGATTTCCTTTAGGATGGACTGATTTGACCTCCTTGCAGTCCAGGGGACTCGTAAGAGTCTTCTCCAGCACCACAGTTCGAAAGCATCAATTCTTCGGCGCTCAGCCTTCCTTATAGTCCAGCTCTCACAGCCATACATTACTACTGGGAAAACCATAGCTTTGATTAGACGGACCTTTGTCGGCAAGGTGATGTCTCTGCTTCTTACTATGCTGTCTAGGTTGGCCATAGCTTTCCTCCCAAGGAGCAAGCGTCTTTTAATTTCATGGCTACAGTCACCGTCTGCGGTGATCTTGGAGCCCAAGAAAGTAAAATCTGTCACTGCTTCCATTTCTTCCCCTTCTATATGCCAGGAAGTGATGGGGCCAGATGCCATGATCTTAGTTTTTTTAATGTTGAGTTTCAAACCAGCTTTTGCACTCTCCTCTTTCACCCTCAACAAGAGGCTCTTGAGATCCTCTTCGCTTTCTGCCATTAGGGTGGTATCATCTGCATATCGGAGGTTGTTGATAATTCTCCCGGCAATCTTAATTCCAACCTCTGATTCATCCAACCCGGCATTTCTCATGATGTACTCTGCATATAAGTTAAATAAGCAGGGTGACAATATGCAGCCTTGTCGTACTCCTTTCCCAATTTTGAACCACTCGGTTGTTCCATGTCTGGTTCTTACTGTTGCTTCTTGACCCTCGTACAGGTTTCTCAGGAGACAGGTAAGGTGGTCTGGTACTCCCATCTCTTTCAGAATTTGCCACAGTTTGTTGTGATCCACACAATCAAAGGCTTTAGCGTAGTCAATGAAGCAGAAATAGACGTTTTTCTGGAATTCTCTTGCTTTCTCCATGATGCAGCGAATGTTGGCGATTTGATCTCTAGTTCCTCTGCCTCTTCTAAACCCAGCTTGTACTTCCGGTAGTTCTCGGTTCGCATACTGCTGAAGCCTAGCTTGTAGGATTTTGAGCATCACCTTGCTGGCATGTGAAATGAGCGCAATTGTGCGGTAGTTTGAACACTCTTTGGCGTTGCCCTTCTTTGGAATTGGAATGTAAACTGACCTTTTCCAGTCTTGTGGCCACTGTTGAGTGTTCCAGATTTGTTGGCATATTGAATGCAGCACTTTAACAGCATCACCTTTTAGGATTTTAAATAGCTCGGCTGGAATACTGTCATCTCCACTAGCTTTGTTGTTACTAATGCTTCCTAAGGCCCACTTGACTTCACTCTCTAGGATGTCCGGCTCAAGTTCAGTGACCGCACTCTCATGGCTATCAGGGACATTCAGATCTTTCCTGTATAATTCTTCTGTGTATTCTTGCCACCTCTTCTTAATCTCATCTGCTTCTGTTAGGTCCCTGCCTTCTTTGTCCTTTATCATGCCCGTCTTTGCACAAAACGTTCCCTTGAGATCTCCAATTTTCTTGAAGAGATCTCTAGTCTTTCCCATTCTGTTGTTCTCCTCGATTTCTTTGCATTGTTCATTTAAGAAGGCCTTCTTGTCTCTCCTTGCTATTCTCTGGAACTCTGCATTCAGTTGGGTATATCTTCCCCTTTCTCCCTTGCTTTTCGCTTCCCTTCTTTCGTGAGCTACTTGTAAAGCCTCATCAGACAGCCACTTGGCTTTCTTGCATTTCTTTTTCTTTGGGACGGATTTCGTTGCTGCCTCCTGAACAATGTTACGGACCTCCGTCCATAGTTCCTCAGGCACTCTGTCTATCAGGTCTAATCCCTGAAATCTATTCCTCACCTCCACTGTATATTCATCAGGGATATGATTTAGGTCATACCTGAACGGTTTAGTGGTTTCCCCGACGTTCTTCAATTTAAGCCGAAATTTTGCAAGAAGCAGCTCATGATCTGAGCCACAGTCAGCTCCAGGTCTTGTTTTGACTGACTGTATGGAGCTTCTCCATCTTTGGCTGCAAAGGACATAATCAATCTGATTTCGATATTGACCATCTGGTGACGTCCATGTGTAGAGTCGCCTCTTGTGCTGTTGGAAAAGAGTGTTTGCTATGATCAGCATGTTCTCTTGGCAAAACTCTATTAGCTTTTGTCCTGCTTCATTTTGTACACCAAGGCCATGCCTGCCTGTTATCCCGGTGATTTCTTGACTTCCTACTTTAGCATTCCAATCCCCTATGATGAAGAGGACATCTTTTTTTGGTGTTAGTTCTAGAAGGTGTTGGAGGTCTTCATAGAACCGATCAACCTCAGCTTCTTCGGCCTCAGTGGTTGGGGCATAGACTTGAATTACTGTGATGTTGAATGGTTTGCCTTGGAGATCATTCTATCATTTTTGAGATTGTACCCCAGTACTGCTTTTCCCACCCTTTTGTTGACTATGAGTGCTACTCCATTTCTTCTAAGGGATTCTTGGCCACAATAGTAGATATGATGGTCACCTGAATTAAATTCGCCCATGCCTGTCCATTTTAGTTCGCTGATTCCCAAGATGTCGATGTTCAATCTTGCCATCTCATGTTTGACCACCTCCAGCTTACCTTGATTCATTGATCTGACATTCCAGGTTCCTAAACAGTATTGTTCTTTACAGCATCGGATTTTCTTTTCACCGCCAGACACATCCACAGCTGAGTGTCCTTTCGGGTTTGGCCCAGCCGCTTCACTCTTTCTGGCGCTACTTGGAAATACCCTCTGCTCTTCCCCAGTAGCATATTGGACACCTTCCGACCTGAGGGGCTCATCTTCCGGCGTCATCTCTTTTAGCCTTGTGATAGGTTCCATGGGTTTTCTTGGCAAGAATACTGGAGTGGGTTGCCATTTCCTTCTCCAGTGGACCACATTTTGTCAGAACTCTCTGCCATGACCTGTCCGTCTTGGGTGGCCCTGCACGGCATAGCTTATGGCTTCACTGAGTTACGCAAGCCCCTTCGCCACAACAAGGCAGTGATCCATGAAGGGGCTTGCCTTCATAATTAATAATAAAGTGGCTAAAGCAGTGCTTGGATACAATCCAAAAAATAATAGAATGATCTCAATTCAAATTCAGAGTAAGCCATTTAACATCACAGTGATCCAAATATACACCCCAACCACAGATGCTGAAGAAGCGGAAGTAGATCAGTTCTATGAGGATCTGCAGCACCTACTGGATAATACGCCAAAAAGAGATGTTATTTTCATTACAGGAGACTGGAATGCTAAAGTGGGTAGTCAAATGACACCTGGAATTACAGGCAAGCATGGCCTGGGAGAACAAAATGAAGTAGGACATAGGCTGATAGAATTTTGTCAAGACAGCTCACTGTGCATAACAAACGCTCTCTTCCAGTCCTGAATGCCCCTTTGCTTTCTTTGGGAAGTATCTCTGCCAAGATTTCCCATTCATTTTCTGGACTGACCTTTGGTTCACCCCCTTCTTCAGCATTTTACAGGAATGCCTGTGTTCTTTGGCTTTCTAAAAGGATTAAAATTGCTCCAAGTCACCTCACAAAACCTGGCAAGAAAAAAGAGAGAGGAATATTTTGTGTGTGCGCTGTACAAATGTAATGCTAATGCTATAACTGTACCAAGACAATCTGTACCATTAGGGGAACTTAAGTGGATGCAAGGGTTACCCACAGCAGGGAACATCATTTAATGAGACATCAGTGGATAAGTAGCCCATGGAGGCCAAGACAGATTGCAGCCTGCGGGCCCTGAGGTCAGTTCCCAGAAATGAGCATGGCCCTCTAGACAGTGTCTAGTGGCCATAGGATTGCTCCCTAAGATTATGAATGGTATTGCAAAAATAAATGAGGGGCTCATCATTTACTCTTTCTCTTAGTCAAGAAATGCAGGGTGGATGCCTGGCAGAGATGATATTTGGAAGCAAAACAGTAGTACTTTTTCACACGGTTATGTCACTCAACTTTAAAACTCAGCGCGCCCGTCAGGCAAAATATTAAATATTGCTCCTGCTGCTGTGTAAGTGCATTTGTGCCCACTCTTCCTCCCCACACACAATAGCTTCTTGAAATTCAGATGCCCTGGATTGTGTCTTCTTAGATCTTTGCGCGCGTGCGCGCGCACACACGCACACACACACACACACACACTTACAAGCTAGACTAACTCCATTCACCTTCTTGACTGTGTTAATAAAGGATCTGGAACTGAGCAGCGAGGTGGCCAAAATGACACCAAGTTATTCAGGATCGTAAAAACCCACACAAATTGTGTAGAGCTGCCAGAAGGGCCTCTCCAAATATTACCTCTCCAGTGACCAACAAAACAGCAAGTGGGATCCAGTGTTAAGTAAGTGTAAGGTGAAGTATGTTCGAGCAAAAGTCCTAACTTCACATATATCCTGATGAGGTCTAAATTGGTGATGACTGATCAGGAAAGAGATCTTGGGATCTGGGAGGATAGTTCAGTAAAGACACTGAGTGTGTGCTGCAGCAGTGAAGAAGGCAATTTCCATGCAGGTCTTATTCAGAAAGGGGCTGAAAACAAAATGGCTGGTATGATAATGCCCTTATATATGCTGTGACAGTATACAGAATAATTCACTCCATCTCAAAAAGGATATCACCTAGGTAGAACAAATGCAGAAAGGAGCAACCACAAAGGGGTTGGGAGCATCCAAAATGATGTTTGGGAGTCTTTAGCTTAGGAAAAAAATGACTAAGGGGGATTTGATAGTGTTAAATAACATTATGTGTGGAGTGGAGACAGTCCCTCCCTCATAATCCTAAGATTTAGGTTCACCTCGTGAAATTTATTTATTACATTTCTATTCCACCCAATATTTGAAGCTCTCTGGGCAGTTCACAAAAATTGATTGGCAGTTGATTCATAAGGATGAAAGAAAGTACATCTTCACAGGATGCATAATTTATTCACAGAATTTGCTGCCCTGGCTTTTAAGTGGGATTGAGCAATTCTATGGAGCAGGTTTATACTGTGGGTCTTAGCAGTGGTGGCTAAGCGGGTTCGAGGTGGAGGCAAATAGCCAAGGGAAGGCTGTTTCCTGCATGCCCTGCTTGCTGGCCATTGTTGGAAAGAGAATGCTGGACCAGATGCAACCTTGGTCTGATTCAGCAGGTCTCTTCCTCTGATCTTCTTTCCCTCCTCCACAGTTCTCTGGCTCCCACTGATTGGGCATGAAGACAATGGGAGATAATGTCCGAGATAGAAGGAGAAGGAGGTTGATGGAAAGTGGCAGGAGACCAGGGAGGCCAGCAAGTTTGGGAGGTGCCAGTACCATTTTGAAAATGAATAGCATAGCTGGGTGTAAAGCAAAGGACACGAATCATTCCTTAAAGGCTCCGTGGCTTTTTTCTGAACCATCCAATAGCAGCCTGGTTCAGTGAAACATCTGACCCAACACAGAGACTATTACATACTTTTATTTAAAAATGCCTTTTAATCTTTAATTTAATATGAAAATAAGTTTAAGAAAAGTCATAAGCTTCCCTGGGAATGGAAAATCACTGTAAAATCTCTGTGATGTGGAAGAATGAAGAGACTGTTATAGAAAGCAGAATTATTACAGAGCAGTAGCAGTTTGAAGCTTGTTTAATAAGCCCAGCATTGTGAGACATATTTAAGAAGCTAATGGAATTAGTTGGTTATAATTAGGGCTGATGGGGTAAGCAAAATAAAGTTGGCACATTAAAGAACCTGGTTCAATGAGGCATTTTTCTTCTGTTTATCTCTCTGGTCAGATGCTGACTAATCAGGTATCTATATGTGGGCCCCAGCACTGTGATAAATGGAGGTCTTGCAGTGTTACTGCTTATGAAGTACTCTCAGTGGATTGACAAGAGTGGAAGCAAGTATTTTAATCCTTTTTTTAAAAAAATCAGTTTTAGGGCCTTTGTGAACAGAAGTATTATATTCATTTCTTTTGGTTTCTACTGGTAGGGTATGTATGTGTAGCTATGGGCCTCTTTACACATGGCTTCACATTACCTAAAAATGTAATGTGTGTGAATGAGGTGAACTACCAGAGAGTGACGACTGGCTGCAGTTCCCTATCCAATGTGCACTTGGTTGTAAACCAAGATTTAATGCCAGGTATGACCCTGTTTCACAGCAAAGATTAGTCTTTAGGAAACTTCCGCATGCTGGTAAAGAGAAACATGCATCTCTATTGTGAGATGGACACAGTATAATACCCCTTTCCTATGAGGCATTGGCTCTCTTTTTAGAGATTTTGTTTGTGGGAGGCACACCTCCATTTACACCAGTAAGAAACCCCTGAAAAGTTGCAGCTACTCTTCCTTCCCATGGCATAAATGGGAATGCTATAATCAAGAATTCAATCCTTCAAAACACTTGCTGCTGTTGTTTTTTTAAGTGTCCGCTTTTGCTGTGTTTTACCTGGAGTTAACTCTGTTCTGAGCCGATAGCAAGCTCTGGATTTTCAGCAAAAGAAGAATGACGCCCTTGACGACTGCCTAAGTCCAAATTTCCAAGGAGAAGAAACATCAAAAGCTTTTCTTACTTGCAGCTATTTCCCCCCCAGTAGATAAAGCCAGACTAATTAAAAAAAATAATTAAAGGGTTGAAAGCTGCCATATGAGTTGTGACAACATATCAACTTTTGTTTGCTCCAGCTGCTTTTCACCTCTAGCAACATGACAGTTCACATGGCAGCTTCGCTTATCTCACAGGGGCTCGGGCGTTTTCAAATTGTGAGCTTCATTTGAACAGGGAAATTGGTCGCGCTGTCATGTTGCGTTCCACGAGGCAGGCAGGGTTCCATAAATGTGTTCGTCAGCTTGTTGGCAGCAGCCAGGACTCTCTTTGTGGCAACTGTGGATGGGCAGAAAATAACCCCCCACCCCCGACACACAAAGAGAAATGCCAGACTGGAAGAATTTCTCTCGGAACGTCCGTATTCCCCAAAATCGCCATGTGACGTAAGCAAGCAACCCCAGCCTTTCCTCAAGCTGCAACTATCTTGTGATGGATATACATTTTGAACTATGTTCTGAGAAGGGGCCAGCGCAGTGGTGGCTGGTGGCTCCAATTTCGGTGGGGTCATACATCCATTCTGGGTTTTGGTCAGAACCAGCCAGAACTCTAAAGGCATTATCCAAGGTGCTGATGCTATTTTGGAAATAGGTTTCAGCACCTTGGGTAGCTCCTTTAGAGTTCTGGCTGGTTCTGCTGAAACCCAGAATGAATTTACAGCCCCACTGAAATTGGAGCCACCCGCCTCCACTGGTCCAATCTGGACCAATACAATGTTGGCAGATCCGAAGGCTGATAACTTCCAGAGGGGTAGTCATGTTAACATGCTGCAGAAAAGCAATGGCAAAGGTCGTTGTAGCACCTTAAAGGCTAACAGGTTTGTTGTGGCATAAGCTTTCATGGACTAGAGTCATGAAACTGGAAGCATGAAGCTAATAAGACCAAGAAAAGGCCTTGGTTATCTCATGATGATGATGCATGCCAAGAGTCAACCGTATTAACATGAGGAGAGCTTCTGCATGAATATGCGTGAATCATACGTTCATTGGTTCAGGCCTTCCTCCACGTCCCCTCACCCTCTGAAGTGAAATGAGCGGTGACTGCAGAAAGACCCCACCCCCACCCCCAGTTGTGTCTCTTTGCATATGGAATACCTTCTCTAAGCAATTCTGCATGGGTCCAGATTTGATGGGTTGGATCTAGACATAAGATATATGTTGCATAGACCCATTGAAATCAATGGGACTTAAGCTAGCCGTGACTAACTTATATTCCATTGATTTCAATTTGTCTACTCCTGGGGTCTCCAACATGGGAGCTTCACTGTGCCTGTGGACATCTTCCTTGGCACCCAACAGGCTCCCTGTGCCTCCTGATTGATTTTTTGTAAATTTAAAAAACTTTTTTTAAAAATGGGAGGCTGGAACGCTGCAAAGTGAGGTGCCAACCCCAGCACCATCTTTATTTCAAAGGATGTGTCTGGTCCCCAGGTAGGCCCCAGGAGGTTTCCTGGAAAATAAAAATGGTGGGGTGGCTGCAGCTCAGTAATTTGTTTTGAAGCGTGCCCAGCAACACCCCCCCCCCCAGGAAAAGGTAAGCTCGGGGTGGCACGGAGAGTCCTAAGGAGCTAGAAGGGGGGAAATAGGGAGTATCCCAGAGGGCCAGGGTGGGGGGTGGGGAGCAAGGGGGTGTTTTGCCTATTCTATGTGTGTGGGGGAGGATGCCTTTTTTGCCCCCAGTGTGGTGTGCATGTGTATTAACTGTTTGTTTTGGTATGATGTATATTACCTATGGATTTGTGTGTGTGTGTTTTCTGCCGGGGGGGATTTGGAGTGGTGGTGGTGGTTTTTGCTTGATTTCAGTGTATGTGTTTATTATTTTGCCTTGAGATTGTTTTGTTTTGTCTGGGTGCGTGGGTATGTGGTACAGCTGGGTGTTTTACTTGTGTGAGTGTTTCTGTGAGCATCAGCAGTTTGCCTTTTGTGAAATGGGTATTTTGTTGTGTTTTGTGGTGACCAATATGGGATTTGGCATTTGGGTCTCAGATCCCACCTCTGCCTTGTACTCAGCTTCTTGGCCAAGTACAGTTTGCCATCTTTGAAATGGGTGTTGAAACAGAAAAGTGTAGATTCAAAAGAATGGCCTTGTGTTTTGGAACTCGTATCCACCTTTGCCTTGCACTTAGATGGTTGGGTAAGTTACTTTTCTTTTAATCTCACCCATTTGCCTTCTGGGAAACATGTATTTTGGGACTTCTCACACCCACCATGGCAGCCATTTTGTGAGAGCACACACAACACGCTCTCAAAATTCCAAATGTGCCCACTGGCCCAAAAGGGTTAGGATCCCCTGGTCTACTCTGTGTATGATCCAAGTGAATGTCTTTCCAGCTCCTGGTAAAGACTTTGATTTTCCCAGCTGTTCCAGCATGTTAGCACAGCTGGTTTTAGTTGGTATTTTTATGGGGTCAAGACAAAGTAGATTTAATCATTGACATGCTGCTGTGTGCTCTCTGCTTACTTTAATGGGTTCTCCCAATTGCATATTATTGTATCTGTTATTTTATTATTTTGATTATGTAAGCCGCCCTGAGAGTTCTTAACTAAAGGACAGCATACAAATATTCCACAGAAAGAAAGAAAGAAAGAAAGAAAGAAAGAAAGAAAGAAGCAGTTCTCTGTGATACTACCAAGACTTACCGGTGTAACTTTAAAGTACCCTTTATTCTACTTTATTGTAATTGTTCTTCCACTGACTTTGAAACTGGTAATTTTTAATGTGTGGTGACAAAAACCTTGGCCCTTTGCTAATGTAGCCGCATTTTTAGTGGGTCCAATTTTGACAGGATTGTATTTAATTTTCTGTATAACTCATTTTCTCGGAAGTGCTCCTCAAGCTGTAACATAACATTTTAAACACTTAGCACTTGATCTCCCTGTAACATCTAGTGTGTTTTGTCCCTTTCTCCTAGAAGTGCTGCTACAGCAAAAAGCAACAACCCTTGTTTAGATATGAGCTTACCAAGGCAAATAATAAATTCTACTTAGAGGAAGAAAACATTATGGGGTGTTAATCATTTCTTGCATAATGAATGTATATCTCAGGTATAGTGAAACATTTATAGGTTTACTGGCACTATTATGATTAATAAAGCATAAGTGAAGTTGTACAGCAGCCAATTCTAGTATACAGCAGTTTAGTGGGTGATATACTGTATAGCACTTTTAATACACTCAGCTCCTCCAAATTGTCTTTCAGGGAGCCACAAAGTCCCAGGTGCTCTGCACTTGATTTCTGTGAGGAGAAAAATATAGCCACTCTGGATAATCAGCTTGCATAGACATATACTTACATACAAAGGGTACAATTTTCTTGGGACTGTACACTTTGGAATACAGGTGAGGGATATCATAACTTAATGCTTACTATATCACATTTACCTGCATGCTGAAAACTAGCATGCTGGGAAGAAGGGTTTGAGTTCATCTTTCTTCCTGACATGCTAGTTTCTAACTGCAGGGAAATGGTGTTGTGGGTAGCATTCAATCATGCAGGGGGCTGAGGAAATACTCAAATATGCAATACCCAGCCTATGTTCTGAGGTGGTGAAACAAACTTCAGGAATGCCATAAAATGTGTCTTGGTTTTATACAAGTAGCTTGGCTTTAAAACACAATTTTCATGCAGAAACTTATGAAGTGTCAAGGGCTCAGGTCATTTATTTTATTTTATCAGCAACTCTCTGAACTAAGGTTAGGCTGATGAACAGTGATTTGCCTGAATGGATTTTATGTTTGGAAAGGTTTGACATGGGGTCTTCTACATCTGAACTCAACAGTCATACATTAAGTCAGGGATAGGCAACCTTTTTGCCCGCAAGGGCCTCATGTGGTGGCGTGTGGTGTTTAGGGGGGCCATATGTATATTTCCTTGAGACAAAAATGGGATATTGGGATGACAAAAACAGGACGGGGTTATGTAATATTCCGTATTCATGAAAAACCATAATATAACAAAACAACTGCAGCTCCCTTTGTGGTCTCTCAGGCTATAAGAGACCTAAAAAACAACCTAAACTCACTGCAAAAGAACATGGAAAAGGGCGCAAATGAATAACACTAATTCATTGCATATACACACACAAAACACTCATAAATAAACATATATAAAATACTTGTAAAATATCACATCAGCAGTAAACAAATCTGTATGGCATACCACACTGAACACTCTAATGCAGGACTGCAGTGGCCAGACTGCAAAAAATCATAAACATATACCAAAAAGAAAAAAGAAAAAGGAACGAACACCCCAACTGCTATCACAAGCCGGTATATGCTAATGTCCCACCAGAGAGTTCCGCTGTAATTAAAAAATGGCTAAAAGCCTGTTGAACTGAAATATGAGTCTGAAAAGTCCAACTCAAACTGAATGTAGTGCAGAAAGAATCTCTGTGGGCGGAATGATGGTGGAAATAACAGTAAGACTAACCCTCCTGCCTCCCACACGCTGAATGGGGCTTAGCGACCGCCTCTTGAATTCCCCGCCACTGCAGACAAGCCAGGGGGTGGCGCCTGATCATCGCTAGCTCAGGAAGCCTGGCCCTGGCTGGATAACGTAAACGAAACTTCCTCTTTCATCACTAGGGATGGCGGAGAATTCCGCCACGGATTTCAGTGAGGCCAAATGCACTGGCATTCAGCCCCCCGAAACCTGTGGCGGAACGGCCCCCCGCCCCCCTGTGGAATCCCCCCTGGGATGAAGCTTACCTGGGGCAGATGTTCTGCTGGCGGCGGCGGCGGCAACAGCTGGTCTCTCGGCCGGCTTCTGCAGACTCAAATGGTGGCCACCACGCCATTTGCGTAGCTGCCTTTGCCGTGAAAAGCTATGTAAATACTTACGTAGCCTATCACGGCAAGCAAAAACAAAAAACACCATACGCAAATGGCGGCGGCTATGGCGGCCGCCATTTGTGTTCCCTTTTTTTCGCTGTTTTAGCCTACGTAAATATTTACGTAAGCTATTACTGCGAAAAAAAGGGGAACGCAAATAGCGTAGTGGGCGCTATTTGCGTTCCTTTTCCCCCCCGCCGTAATAACTTACATAAATATTTACGTAGGCTAGAACGGCGAAAAATAAAGGAACACAAATAGCGTCTACTACGCTATTTGCGTTCCCCCTTTTTTTTGCCGTTTTATCTTATGTAAATATTATGTATGATAAATCGGCGAAAAATAGGGAATGCAAATGGCGGCCACCGTAGCCGCCGCCATTTGTGTACGCTGCGTTTTTTTTTTTTAGGTTAGCCGTGATAGGCTATGTAAATTCTTACGTAGCCTATCACGGCTGCAAGAACAGCAATGGTGGCGGCGGCAGCTCTGCTGTGGCTGGCCAGGAGACCAGCCGCCGGAGCCACCGCCGCCGCATCCGCCGCCACTGAATCCGCCGCATCCGCCGCCACCGAATCTGCCACATCCACCCCAGGTAAGTGATGTCCTGGGGGGATTCCGCAGGGGGCGGGGGGGCAGGAGGCCATTCCGCCACGGATTCCAGGGGCGGATTCTTTAGAATCCGGCCTCTCTGGAATCCGTGGCGGAATTCTCCGCCATCCCTAGTTCCAGCAACAACTCCCATTCCACAAGTGAGAATCAAGTGAGTTAAGTCACACAACCACTGAAATTCATGATTCTGCTACTGGTAATGATGATATCTTATGATGATATCCTGAGGCTGGATCTACACTTACCACCTTTTTTCGCTTCCAATAAGGTTTCACCACCCACCTTTCACACTACACAGTACCCGCCTCGAATTGGAACCGGAATTTCCCACTTCCGTGGTCCCGCTTTCAAAATCCTACTATCCCGGTATTTCCCCCCAATGTGCTCTGATTTTCCGCCTTCGCTACCATATCCGATCATAGTCCCATCCCCCACCTGTCCATACACGGCAGTGTTTATATTTCCCTCCTATCTAATCACAGCTCTCGATGGCCCCATGTCTTCTTCCGGCTACTGATTGCATAGCTTCCTCAGCAGCCCCCATTTCCTCAACGACAAGCAAAGGGCTGGATGTGCGTGTGCTTGTCTTATCTGGGAAGCTAAGCGGGGTCGGCCCTGGTCAGTAGTTGGATGGGCGACCACCTGGGAATCAGGCTTCCTCCACTGAACAGGTGGTTGTTCTATCCCTTCAAATGAGATTAAGTTTTATCCCCTCCTATCCCCCGCTCAGGATGTTTTTTTTTTAAATTAAGGCATTATCCTCGCAGAATCGGGGCTTCTCCGCAATGTTTTTTTTTCTAATTCAGGCATATCTTTGAAGATTCGAAGTTGTGAAGCTTCTCAACTTGAAATATTGGAAGATCATGCCTGAATTAGAAAAAAAAAACATTGTGGAGAAGCCCCGATTCTGCGAGGATAACGCCTTAATTTTTTAAAAAACATCCTGAACAGGGGATAGGAGGGGTAAAACTTAGTCTCATTTGAAGGGATAGAACAACCCCCTGCTCAGTGCAGGAAGCCTGATTCCCAGGCGGTCACCCATCCAACTACTGACCAGGGCCGACCCTGCTTAGCATCCAAGATGAGACATGCGCGCGCAGGAAAACAGCACGGCGCTTGAGTGTGAACCGAGGTCGCGCATTCGATGAAGCACTGCAACGGGGAAAATAGGTGAGTGTGAATAATCATGTTTTAATGCGAGAGCGTTTAACCTGATGGGACACCAAATTCATTGCGATGGCGGGCGCAAAGTAGATCGGTCCTCAGAGCCACACAGGCAGGGTCAGATCAAAGCCATGATGGGCCCCTGGGCTAGCCATCTGTAGTGTCTCCCTACTGTGTTCCTAATAATGAACTAACTCTCTCTCTCTCTCTCTCTCTCTCACACACACACACACAGTTAACAATATACAGTAATAATGCAAAACATTTGGGGGCCAATCACTACTACCTCTAAGCCTAACTTACCTCACAGGAATGTTGTGAGGACAAAATGGACAGGAGAATCACGTACACCAGCCTGGGCTCCTTGTAGGAAAGCTGGGATATATATGTAACAAATAAGCAATGAATTCCTCAGCCCAATAGTGTGTCAAGTTAATTTTAGACCCTGGACTTAATGGTCTAAAAGTGGCGGCCATCAGTATATCTTGTGGTAGTGAATTCCATAGTTTAACTTTGGGCCGTGTGAAGAAGTACTTCCTTTTATCTGTCCTGAATCTTCCACAAATCAGCTTCATTGGATGACCTCGGGTTCTAGTATTATGAGAAAGGGAGAAGAATGTCTCCTTATCCACTTTCTCCACACCATGCATAATTTTGTAGACCTCTGTCATGTCTCTCCTCAATCACCTTTTCTCTAAGCTTAACAGTCCCAAATGTTGCAACCTTTCCTCATGGGGGAGTTGCTGCAGGCCCTTTAAGGTACTTTAAGTTCCTCCACAAGGAACAGGTGTTATCATGAAGCGACCCACTCACATGGAGCCATTCTCTCCTATTGGTGCATTTTTCTTACACATCTTTTTTGAACACTTACACACTCAATTGCATAGGGAGGCACTCTGTATGAGCAGCTTGCCATGCTACATGGCACCAGCTTAATTATAGATCCAAGCAGAATCAGGGCACCAATACCTATAAAACAGGTTGCAAATAAATGGCTCACAAAAGCTTTTTTTTTTTAATTCACACCAATGTTTTTTTTAAAAAAATAATTAATGTGGCCATTAGGCACTGTGAGAAAAATATCCTTTTGTAAATAAACAATCAGTTCTGGCCACACAGAGTCAAACAGATCCTCTTTTCTTTTTTCAAAATAGATTTGGCTGGACCTCCCCCGACCCCACTGCCAATTTTCAGCAGAGGGAGGCCTTTCCTCTCCCAAATGTAAGTCTATGGATGCACTGCTCTCCCTCGCCCCCCCTCCCCCCAGCCGCCCCACTCTGCTAAAACAGGATTTGTGGCTGGTACAATCAGGTTAGTATCGTGTCTTGGATTTGATACATGTTTGGTTTTAGTCCTCAATTTTCCATTTATACAATAGGATGCCAGTTATTGTAATGATCAACAGTACAATGAATGAATGCAACAGTACAAGGAAGAAAAGCAGCAGTAGTTCACTGGGACTACACAAGCCAGTGTTTAGGAAATGAGTTCAGTGCATCCGAGTTCAAATGGCAATCAGTACTAGCCTGAAATGTGTAGTGCAAAAATATTTACAGGGTTGGGCCTATCAGGAGGAAGGATGAGGCCCAAAGCTCAGGAGGTGGATCAGCGGGGCGGACTGAGAGGATCAGCAGGACAGACACCCCCTGACCTGACAATCCACCCTCTTGCTGCCAGTATCTTACCATTTGGCAGAGTGAGGCAACTGGCTTAGGCAACTGATTTGGGCATGTGTTGTTGTTATTGTTGCATTTTTATTGCCAGATGAGGAAGGGGCACTCGTGGCATTCTCTGCCTCAGGTGCCAAAATAACTTGGCTGGCCTTGAGCACTATGGGCCTTGATTTGGGGTGGGGTGGCGAACAAAATGGCTTGGGCTGGCTCTGAATAAATATTGCTATAAGGTGAAAGTACCAAAGTGTACTCTTTAAGCCTATCCATGTCTTCCTTATTTCCAGGCTGCGTCACGTCTGCATGTTTTTACCCATAGTTCAGTTCTGTTCCATTTCTGTTCTGCAATTTAGGGGTGGGGGGGTGGAATCCTTGCAAACACATATTCAACATGTATTTTCCCTCAAAATTATATTTAAATGTTATTTTCTCTCAAAATAATATTTAAATGTTATTTTCTCTCAAAATTGAATTTAAATATCTATTTTGATACCTTAGCACTGAAATCCTATGTATGTCTGCCCAGAAGTAAGAAAATTTCTCCCTAGAATGTGTGATTATGACTGCAGCCTTAAAGTGCAATCCTATATATCAGGGATAGACAAACTTTCTGGGCCATGGGCATATTTGGCCATTTGAAAAAAATGTCCTAGGCACCACCACAAAATGGCTGCCATAAGAGAAACCACAACAAAATGGCTGCCATGGGATAACCCATGACAAAATGGCTGCCCCAGCATAAACAATGATCCCTAGGGAAAAATGATTAAGCCCTTCCCCAATATGTCTGAATAATAAAGCGTTCCCATCCTTAGCTGTTTTAAGCTTTAAAACATCACAAGAAAAATGGCAACACTTTCTATGTTACCCCCTGGATCCAACTGTGGACCCAAATGCAATCTGCTCTCAAAGTCCATACATATCTAAACTTGCAATGTGATTCACAGAACAAAATGCATGAAAAAAATGTGTACATTTGAAAAATACATACAAACATCAATGGAAGAAAAAGTATACATTTGGAAATTTTCATTCAAAAATATGCACAGATATGTGAAAAGAAAAAAACAAAGTTCGCAAGTTGATAGGCACACGACTCAGAATGAGCTTTGAGGTGGAATTCAGAGAATGATGTGCATGAGTTTTGCTGATTCACACACCCCTAGCCACAACATTCAGAGAAATGTGCACTCCAGTGGATATCATTAGTCTGAGAGATGAATCAGGTAATTTCATAGAGGAATTTGCAATGATCAGATTGCTCAAGCATCCCTAAAGCTACTTAACCTCTGCAGATTTAAGACTGAATGTTCTAGCAGGGTTTTCAGGCTGCTTCAAGGCCAAGCCATTCCACAGAGTGTGCCAGCCAGTCCAGTCATGCCTCATGCACATAAAGGCAAGCAGCAGCCAACCCTTCTGTTGTAATGTGTTTTACAACTTCTGAAGCCAGGGGACTGTGCATCCTATGTCCATGAAGTCCCCGACTTTGGATTGTGAACTTGAATGCCCTGATCAAAGGGGAGGGAAGCACGAAAGTGACGAAAATTACATTGCTGTTCCTACTGCTAGCCTGAATCCATCTGGGCACATATGTTACCAAGTATAACAAGCAGTCTGATTGCCATGTGCTGTATCTTAAAGAGGGTTTGTGAACACAGTACGTTTTTGTGGAATTTTACCTAGGGATCATTGCCATCTGTCTGTACATTATGCTAAAAATGGATTGACTTTACTCCCTAGTAGAATGTCACTTACTATTAGCAGCACTTAGAACAGGCATGAAGAAGACTTAAGGCTGAACCTACACATAGCAGTTATACCGTTATCACACCGTTATCATAACTATTGGTGCCCATTGGTGTCACGTGTACCAACAGTTATGATAACGGTGTGATAATGGTATAATTGCTGTGTGTAGATTCAGCCTTAGCCTCACTATGCAGAGGCCTAATAAGAGGTAATGCTGCCACCACAGATATCACGCCCCTTCCTCAGGGCACCTTTCCCTTGTGTATATCTACACAAAATGCTCCCACCACTGCCCCATTCTGCCTGGCTCTAGAAGGGCACCAGGGCTTAGAGCAGTGGTGCACAACCGTTTTGCCCCTGAGAACTGCAGGTGTGTGTGCATGCACAGACACATTCACACACATACTCGCTCACATACATGGACCCTCCCCAGTGATACTAGTGCAGATTCCTCTTTCTGTGCTGCTAGCAGTTGTGGGGAAAGAGCAGTCTGAATCAGAATCGCTGGAGGAGAGAGCGGAGAGCCTTCTCTTCACCTGCATCATGCTTCTTCCCATCAGCTGCCTCCCCTTTCTTTCTCTCATCTCTCCCTTTGTCTGGCTTTCCTTCTCCTTTCTGTCTTTGCTTTGGTCTTCACCGCACCGTCCTTGCCTTCAGTGATCTCTCTCTCTCTCTCTTTCATTTGGTCTTGCCACCTTTCCTTTCTTTTTTTAAATTTTTTAAAATTAATTTTCCATTTCAGCATACAGCATAGTACATAATTCAATCAGCCGATATTCTCCATACAAATATATGTGTAAGCATGCTTTTGTCTTCTTAAGTTTATTACACAGTTCGACTGACTTTATACTCTCTTTAAAACTATAACAACAATAGGTATGGCATTATTTATTTGTCTATTATTTTACCTCCAGAGAAAGTATTCTTTAGGTTAAATGTTACTGCAACCATAGGTTATTAAAGGCAGTTGGGACCTGTGTTGATGCTGTTGTTTTGTTTGTATATGTGATAAAGCACCGCCACTCCGTTACAAAAGTGTCTTTTTTTCTTTTGTTCTCTTAACATTCTCAGACACTTCTTTTCCTTTCTATCTTGCTCTCCCTTCTGTCTCTGGCTGTCCCAGGATGACTGCAGCTGACCCTGATCCCTCATTTTCTCCATGCCTCTGCAGCTCTGTCTGCTGACTTCTGGGTTGGGCAGTGGCTTCCCAACCAGCACCATCGACTTTTGAGGAGGCCTCTGGGAGCTGCTGCTGGTCTGACATTGGGAGAAGGACACATGAGGAGGTAGGAAGAGCTGCTGCCAGGAAATTGACTGTGTCTGTGTGTGTGTGTGTGGGGGGGTGTTCAGCACCCATGGGGGTTGGAATTAAGGCAGGCGGCACATACAGCACAGGATTTGTGCACCCCTGGCTTAGAGCATGAAGAATAAGGCTATCAATGGCTCCTAGTCCATTGTACAGATTACCCCCAGTATCAGAGGCAATATGCTTCTGAATACTAGTTACTGGGGAACACAAGCAGGAGGCTGCTATTACACCCATGTCCTGCTTTTGAGCTTTCTATAGACATCTGCTGGCCACTTTGAAATAGAATGCTGGTGGACTAGATGGGCCTTTGGTCTGATCCATCATGGCTCTCCTTATTTTCTTAGAAGGGGGACAAAGTTTAGGATAGCCCTATCTTAGGAAGAAGCCTGAATATTAATTTGGGAGGAGCAGAAGAGCACCTTCTCAGGCCCTAGCTGTGTTTGTGGTGGAATTTGAATATCTTTGTTCTTAGAGGCAGCTTTCTTTCCTTTTCTATAAATGTGGAGCCTAAACTAGGGATGTGCGAAAGTCACTTACCTTTTCGAAGGGGTGATTTGCGGTGGGGAGGAGGCACTCACCATTTGTGTCCGCAATCCTAACCCAGCCAGCTCCACTGGGCGGCAACTCTGCGGAGCCGCCGGCCAGGTGCATTTGCAGGCATGCGGAGCCTGCGGACACAAATGGCGGCGGCTACGGCGGCCGCCATTTGCGTTCCTGTTTTTTTACCGTGATAGGCTACGTAAATATTTACGTAGTCTATCACGGCAAAAAAACAGGAACGCAAATGGCAGCTGCCATAGCCGCTGCCATTTGCGTTCCCTTTTTTTGCCGTGATAGGCTACGTAAATATTTACGTAGCCTATCACAGCCTCTGCAGGGACGCAAATGACGTCCCTGCATTAGCCGTGATAGGCTACATAAGTATGTATGTAGCCTATCACGGCAAAAATGGGGAAGCGAATGGCGGCCGCAGATGCGGCCGCCATTCGCAAAGCAGTGCGAACAGCACCAGGTAAGTGCTCTGTTTTGCGCACCTTTTGCGGGGTGGTGGGGGGCTTCGTTCTGCCATGGATTTCGGGGGGCTGAATGCACTGGCATTCGGCCTCACTGAGATCCGTGGCGGAATCCTCTGACATCCCTAGCCTAAACTAAGTGCATTTTCTGGATGGATTAGCCCACTATGAGCTGGTGACTCATTTGCTGAACATAGAGCAGGCCTGAGCCTATTCTAGAATAACAAAATGCACTTCCACCAAGATAAAAGTCATGACTATTTGTTTGGCTTTGGGGAATTGTTCTGCCTTTTCTACTGGAATGAAAAAGTGTATTGACGCTTTCATGACATGTAGAAGGACCTAAGAGAAACTGGTTTTCTTGGGTACCATCATGAAAGCATTTGCAAACTGTATTTTCTTTCTTTTTTTTTCTTTTTTCATGTGCATCACCCTCTAGTAGTAAGTTCACATTTTCCATTGGTAGCTTTGCAATGACAACAAAAGGAATTATTTGTCAAATATCACTACAAAATGAAGTGACTCTTTCCTTAGAAATAAACTATTAGAAGACTGTCAGCCTATGAAGCTTCAAAGAAAGAGAGGAATATCGACCACAGTGAGGATGGCAGATAAGGACAGAGCCCTCATTCATTTCAAAATAAATACAAAGACCTGGGAAATGTAAACTGAACTGTGTTTTGTATGAGACAGAAGAGGATATTTAGTTACCCATTGTGGCATTTGACGGAGGAACAATTCTGGGTTTGCCAATAGTAACAAGCATAAATGCAGTGTCAATATTGTAAAGTGAATGCTGACATGTTTACAGCATACCACCAGACTGTGTTTGAAGGGGTTGGATTATTTCCAGGAAAACAAACCATAAAAATGAACCCAAGTGTTATATTAGTAGATCTAAAATTGAGAAAGGTAATGGCAACATTACAAGGCACAGTGAAAAATAAGCGGAACGGTACAGGAGGATTACAAGTGGTAGCAAAAGTGCCAGAACCAATATACTGAGTAAACTCGATGTTAACTGCAAATGGAGGGGAGTAAACATCTTTTTAGGATCTAGAGGCATTGACTAGAGTAACCAGACTTGTGAACAGAGAGCAAATTATTTTCCCTGCTCTATATCTATCTTCTTTGTCCTATAGTAAGGCCTCTACCAAACACACAGCTCATCCTCCTTTAATTGTTCAAGTGAGGATCTTCCCCAGGCACTGAGTCCGAGGCTAAGTACTATTACACAGTAGTCACTGAGATGAATCAGGAGTGGATGTACTGAGGCGCTTACTTAGAGAGATGCTACTGAAGTTCATAGATTCCAGGTTCAGAAAGTGAACTCTGGTGGCTTGTAATACTCACCTTCAATAGAAGGGTGAACATTACAGGCCCTGAGGTCTTCTCCAGCTTGGATTCCTCCTTCCTTTCTCCCCAGCCACCTACCTTGCCGTTGTTGCTCCTCCAGGGCCTGCAGAGAAAGAAGAGAGGAAGGGAGTGGAGAGAGCCCTACCAGAGGTGCAACAGTGTCAGGAGTTCAGCAGCTACACCAGTGAGGTAAGGCGGTGGTTGTGGGTTTATGGGATCCCCAACAATTATGACCAAAAAATTATAACCCTTGGATGGGGAATCCCCCTCTATTTTTTGACACTTTTGCTTGTAATTACTGAGCCCAGTCCAAACAGAGCCCAGAGGAATTTGCCCACTTCTACTTCCCTGTCTGTACCAAAGCAGCCAAGGGCCATGACAGAGTTTGCAAAGAACATTATCAGTCAAGTGATGTAGGTATGATAGCAAAACAGTTGGGCAAACTGACTCAAGTCTGTTACTTTCACATGGTTTTTACCATAATTCAATTCTGTTCCATAATTGTACCTTAATCCTTTGTACCTTTTAAAATTTGTGCCTTAAAAAAACATCTCAAAATACTATTTTAATGTGCATTTGAATGTGTATTTTTCTTTCAAACTACATTGTTAAATGCATACTTTCAGTATGATCTAACTGCCAAGAACTGCGTCACAACGTTCAGAGAAATGCAGAATTCCAGAGATAGCTTAAATTCCAATCTACACATTCATCTGAGAGTTGTGGATCAGGCCATTTCGTACAGGAATTTGCAAAGACTGAATTCCACAAGCATCCGTAGATGGGAATGTCTTCCATTCACATACCCGAGGCACTAGATACATGGTATTTTCCCATCTGGCCACAAATCCTAACTTCAACCTATTCTTTGCAAAACAACATCCTGGTTCCACCTTGCCAAGCCCTGCCCTGTGGTCTGCTATCCCAGACAAAATTATCATTGCACTTCTACTTACTTTGTTGCTCACTTCTTCCACTCTATCTCATATAAGTTGCCATGTTTTAATATCACAGTATGTGCGCGCAAAAGATGGGAGCTTAAAATTAAAGGTGGGATGCTATAGGAAGCTATCTTATAACGAGACAGGTCATTGGCCCATCTCACTCAGTACTGGCCACACTGACTGCAAATTTGACCCATTTCCATAATTTATTCCCGCTATAGATTTTGAGTTTGATGAGAATAAATATAAGGATGTTTCAGGACAGAATTTGTGGTCTGTCAATCAATAAGTTTACCAGTCAAGGACAAATGAGTGTCTGTCCCCCTCTATATTCAATCTCAGTGCATATTGGTCTGCAGTGTTTTAAGACGATGGTGTCTCCCCTTGGTTATGAATCATAGGTAGGCCAGAAAAATATTTCTCTATTGAAACATGCCATACTGAAGACAGTATTTGGCTTTCTACATCTGTGAGAAAGGTTAAATAAATAAATGGATTCAATTCACTCCAGGCTATATTTTTGGAAAACCTATAACAGAACTCTACCAAGACTTAGAGCTTATTAGCATGCCCCAAATACCAAATGGATGCTGGACAGAGGGCACTGTGAGATTTTAAAATGAGCAGATGACTTTTCAAGGAGAAGTTGTGGGGTATTGGGATGGTGCCAGTGGTGGTGCCAGAAAAAAAAAAACAGGGGGAGGAAACACAGGGGGAAACGTGCATTTCTGGAGGTGGAGAGCTCTTCCCCATTTATTAGATTTCTGAAAGAGAAATAACAGGATATGTTACATAAAACATATTAAACTGAAATTCAATCCAGACAAGACTGAGATGCTGTTGGTGGGTGGTTCTTCTTACCAGATAGAGGATATTCATCCTGTTCTGGATAAGGCTGCACTCCCCTGAAGGAGCCGGTTCATAGCTTGGGAGTTCTCCTGGGGGGGGGGGATCTTCATGAGAACGGAATGAAAAGTGTGTTGGAGTGTTACCCGGATTTTCATGGAATCAGCTTTGGTCCATCAGGGACACATGAAGCAAGAAAAGCCGAGTGTACAGCACCATTAAAATCCAGTTTTCAGGGGTCACCCAGTGCTTGAAAGGAGCATACCTCTGGGTGGGGTGGGGTGGCGTGGGGGGAGTAGAACTGAACGTTATCAGGTTGGCAGGGGCAGCTCAAGCAATGAGAGAGGCTTGTTTGCCCCCATCCTCCAGGTTGCCCCCTGCTACTACATTATTATGAATGGAGAGCAACCAATTCTGAAGGCTTCCTTCTGCTACTATATTATCTCCCCCCACCTTTCCCCCAAAGTGTGCACTTTTGCCTTGAGAAGGCAAAAGGCTTCCCATGAAAGCAGCCCAGCCTCTCAATTTCACCCCATTCCTCCCCACTGCAGCACTCTGCCAGGGAATTATTGCTTCCAACCCCCCTTCTACCCCCTTCCTCCTACTGCTCAATGAGATGAGAAGCTCCCGTGATCTGGAATGATCACTACTACGACTTTACATAATAACAGAGAAACTACAAAATGTCAAAGAAGCACAGCATGGAGATAGCGATTTCATGAAGAAGTGAAAGAGCGTTTTAGGGCGAGTTACTAAAGTTAGCCTTTAACCCTTTAAACGCTTTAACGATTTATCGTGGCTCTGTATGCATTGAGATCTGTTAAAGATTCACTGCAGGGGAGCGAGATTTATTTCTTACTTCCAAGTAAACATGCACAGAAGGGGTGGTGGTGTTGCTCTGGTTTGCTTTCCTTGTAGCCGGGCCCATCTAGTCACAGGTTCCCGCTGCTAAAGACAGCACTAGTTAGTGTTTAATGCCGGCTGAGCCCAGCCAAATGCACAATTGGTTTATTAAAAAATAAATAAATTGGAGGGTCCTAAACAGGGGTCACCTAGGTATGCAGGGTGGCTGATGTAGTGAAGAAGATAAAAAGCAACTGCAATGACTAGCAAAGTAAAGCAAGGAGAAATAAATACTGGAACTCCAGAGTTCGCAGCTGAGAAATGGCAGAAACCTTGGGGAAATACAGACAGGGGAAACATCCCTTGACATGCTCCTGAGCAGGGCTATCATGCCAAAGCAGGTGCAGAGAATAGGAGCACACAGCACAAGAAGTGCAGAGAACCCAAATTAAAAAAAACAAAACAAAAACAGAGTATAAGTACTCTCAGAAAATACGGATTTTCCACTGCAAAGCCTGGGATGGCTTCCGTTTTGACAGGACGTCATCAGCCGCCAATGACCTCCAAACACTCCCACTTCGCAGCGAATCATCCATGAGAACAATCTCCTGGTGTTATCATTGTTACTTGAGGCTCAGATGGCCTCCATGGCACAGAGTGCCATCCACCAGCTTCAGCTGGTGGCCCTGTTATGCCCCTATCTGTACAGGGATAACCTGGCTTCAGTAGTCTATGCTCTGGTAACCTCCAGGTTAGATTCCTGCAATGTGCTCTATGTGGGGCTGACCTTGGAGACAAGTTGGAAGCTGCAGCTTTGTGCAGCAAAATGCGGTGGCCAGATTGATACTAGGGAGCAGAAGGCCTGAGCATATAACACCAATTCTAGCCCACTTGCGCTGGCTGCCTGTATGTTTCCAAGCCCCGTTTGAGGTGCCCATCTTGACCTATAAAGCCTTACATGGCTCAGGACTGCAATACCTGATGGAGCGCTCTTCCTGTTATGAACCTACCCATACAGTACAAATCAACATCTGAGCCCCCACCCCACCCCGGGTGACTCCTCTGAGGGAGGTTCAGAGGATGGCAACAAGGGAGAGGGCCTTCCTGGTGGTGGCCCATCTGGTGGTCCAGTGAGGTTCATCTGGCATGAAACTTCTTTGTGGTGCCAGGTTAAGGCTCTACTCCCAGGCATTTGACAGCATATGCCGAGGCATTTTAGTTGTTTTTTTTTTATCAGGTCCTGGTAGTTATATTGTTAATTGTTTTTGTTTTAAAACTGTTTTAAATTCTTGAATGTTATTGATATTATGTTTTATTATGCTGTGAACCACCATTCATAATGCAATGAATGAATGAATGAATGGTCTCATGAGTAAGTCCTATGGATTTTGATGGAGCTAACTTTAAATAAACAGGTTTAGGATTGCAGCCTTATTTTAATTTCTAGTTTACTATTCAGTTATAATTTGTATCTGAAAAAGTATATTTCCTTCAAACAATAGTATGGGCCCTGCAATGGCCTGGGTAGGGTTAGGGGACCAGCTCCATGTCTGGGTTTGTTCTTCTCCCCCTTTGCTTCTTCTCCGCTGCCTGCCACCTTTGGCTGGTGCCACAACCCAAAATGGCATATGTGAACTTATGGGGCTTGCATGTGAAAAGTAAGGGAAAGTCTAGGATGAAGCTGTCCTTCTACCCTCTGAATCTGACTCTAGTTTTAGAATACTGTAAAAATGATAAATAGTTACACAGATTTTACTACAGGCTTTTTGTTAAAGTGAAAAGTTCCCACTCCCCCACCCCCGCATAAAATATTAAATGTAGTTGTGTTAACTGATTTTCATTTCATTTCAAATATGGCAGGCTTGTTTAAAAATGTATTCTTGGTTAAATACAGGACCTCTGAGTTGCATCGCTGACAGCACAAGAAACTCCAAAACTATTTAAAGAAGAATATACAGAAGCAGTTCTCTAAATTACATTTGGATGACTTTGACTATTTTGCTTAATGTACCAAGTAGTCATCAGGTGATGCTGTTGAGCCTCTACCTGTCGTGCCTGGATTAGAAACAATATCCTGAATGTGAAAGTCTTTGTATTCCATTTCCCCTTGCCTGCTTGATTGTGTGGCATTAATAGCAAGAACCAATTTAACGCCTTGAGTTTATTTATGCACTTTCCTTTGCAGTTGGCTTCTGCATTACTTGTAAGCCCTTGAAGAATCTGAAGCACAGTCAGGCTTCCTGCTGAAGGAAGCACATTAGAATGGTCAGATACACTGTCCTCTTGAGACTGAGCTCTTGAGGCCAACCGAGAGACTGACCAGCTAGTAGTACTCATTCTTTATATGACAACAGGACTATTTAATTCATGGCTTGACAATCAGAAAGATGCAGTATTTTTTCAAATCTGGAGAGAACATGCTGGTTCATCCATGGCACACACACTATGGGGAGTTCTTCATGTGTCTGCTGCAATGTTTAGAGTGGCATCTAGTCTATGAAGCCATGGTAAATGTTGATGTGCAAGTGCTCATCAAGAGAGTCCCCAGGGAGAGTTTTCAAGCAGCTGCGTTGATCCATATCAATAAACCAGTTCTAGCAGTTTTCATCTCCACTAGGGGTGCACGAAAGCCACTTACCTGGTCTCGCAGCTTGCTTCGTGGTGGGGGGGAGGCGCTTCGCTGCTCCCCCCGAAGTTCAGGCCGGGGGGGGGAGGCTTCCCTCCTCGCCCGGCCGAAATTCAGGCCGGGGGGGAGGCTTCCCACCTCACCCGGCCGAAATTCAGGCCGGGGAGGAGGCGCCTCGCCTCGCCCGGCCGCGAAATAAAAAGTTTTAAAAAAAAATGCCCCCGTGATAGGCTACATGATGATTAACGTAGCCTATCACGGCTAGATCTGCAAAGTCAGCCGTGATAGGCTACGTTAATCGTCACGTAGCCTATCACGGGGGCGGTTTTTTTTTTTACTTTTATTGGAATGGCGGCGGCGGCAGCCGGTCAAAAGACCGGCTGCCGCCTCTGCCCCTGTCTAAGACCTGCTGAACCGCCGCCGGGACCCGCCGCCGGGAGGGACATTTGGGAAAGGTAAGTCCCATCCCGGGGGGGGGCGGGGGGCAGATAATTTTCCCCCGAAACTACTTCAGGGGGCCGAATACGTTGGCACTCGGCCCCCCGAAGTTTCGGGGAGAAATTCTCCCCCATCCCTATTCTCCACCAAGAACAGGTCTTGTGTAAAGCTAATGGGTCTTAATTGCCCTTTCAAGACCAGGCCTCCTGCTGAAAATAGTTTGCATTGCAGCAGGGATAGTTCACAACTATATATTGTTGCTGGGAAAATCCATGTTCCCCCAGTCACCTTGAGGATGGCAGTTATGCTCCCAGGGAACAAGGAAGCCTGAGGGGGGTGGCAGATGATGTCCTCATTCCTGCTACTCCAAAGGTTCGTCCCTGCAATCCTGGCTACCCTACAGCACTGCAGACAATGCTGGTTGCCACCATTGCATGCAGAGCCTCCATGTCCCTCATAGATGCTCTTAATGACTCCTGACAATATTTCATCGTGGCAGTCTGTATGGTACTCTGGACTAGATACTATGGACAGGATTCAGAGAACGCAAGGTGTCATCCCCATGGTGATGTAATATGTATTATTGATTATTATTTATTTGTAATTGTTGAGTCCCTTCTCCAGCTTCTGCAGCCTCTCAAAGAAGCTGGCAACCCCTGTCATATCAAGACCTGATTATGACACTCTCCTGTGTTCCAAAAGAGGTTTGCTGTGCCAGATGGGAGATTCCTGTTCAAGTAACATCACCACTCTTACTGAGTGTGTGAATGTAACATAGGAAGAACCCTGCTGGATCAGACCAAGGGTCTATCTGGTACAGCCTTCCCCAACCTGGGTTCCACCAGAAGTTGGTCTCCAGCTCCCCTCAGCCCCAGCCAGAATGGCCAATGATCAGGGGTGATGGGACTTATAGTCCAAATCATCTGGGGGGACTTGGGTTAGGGAAGCGTGATCTGGTACATCACCATATTTCCAATAGGTTCCAGCCAGATGTTTCTGGGAAACCCATAGGCAGGGCATGAAGGCAACAGTGTCCTTCCCTGTGGTCATCCCCTGCAAATGGAATACTGATTCTGAACCTGGAGGTTTCCTTTGGCTATCTTGACTAAGATGTCACCATTCTCATATGGATAAACCAATACGAATAACAGGCTGCCAAAACGTTGGAGTGTTTTACTGTTTGTAGTTGTATTGCCCTGGCCATGGGCTTTGAAGTCTTAATTTAGAGGTGCCAAGACAGTGATAAATCAGATCCTGGTTTACTTACAAGGAGATTCCTTACTGAGTACAATCAGCACACAGGTGTACCCAATGGTTGGATCAGACAGCTTCTCTGAGCCCAGAGCCATGGGGTAAAATGGGTTTTATACCATACATGTTAGCAGTGAGGCAGTATGACAGCAGCAAGCACCAACTAGTGTTCATTCCCAGCATAGACTCTTTCCCAGCACAGACACTTGCAGCTTTAAGGCAAACAAGCTTCACTTCCCAGGCCCATCTTGATAGACACTCCACTCCTTAGTATGGAATATGCTTGAGGCTGCCCCATCGCTCTTTGACTCTTCCTGGTAAATCAAGAGGCCTGTTAGGGAAAACAGCAGCCTTCTGAACCAAAGTCTGAGAGCACTATGAATCATCTAAACTCCTCTAAAACTACTAATAGCTTGGTTCAGGCCAGGGGCCTTGCAGTAGTGCACCTGAATGCCACAACAATCTGCAAGCAATATGCTTACAGGGTAGGCCTGCAACAGTGTAAGGCTGAACAGTTCCAGCTGCAGGTTTTGGAGGGCCCTTGGGCAAGGCACTCTCAATGGGCCCCTTCCCTCCATGAATCTACCTTGTCACCATCATTGTCACCAGCTGCTAATGCTCCTCATCCTCTTTCTCATCATTGCTACCACTTGCTTGCTTGGCAGGTGGAAAGCCAGTGAGCAATTTGGCTGGAGCATCCACTGCTCCTTCTTCCCACTACCACCATTGTCTGAGACAGAGTGAGGGGCAGGTGAACAAGCAGGTTCCAGTGGTGGAGAAGACCAAGTTCAGGGTGAACTTGTCAGTGGGACCTTGCCGGGTGTGGGTCCTCAGCAGGTGTCCAACCATACCTACCCTTGATGCTGGCCCTGAAGCAAAGGTATACCTGTGAAGGTCTACCTTTGCCCAACAGGCAACTATTACATTCCTCAAGTATGGCTTGCTCTCCACATCCATACAAATTTTAATATAACTATGTATATTGCCAGGCTCAGCTCAAGACATTTTGTTACCGGAGGCAGAGTAGCAAATAGTATTCCTCTCCCTGCCCCACCCCATGTTAAGGTGCATTGTGCCAAAGGCCAGACAAGTTATTTTGGCACCTGAGGCAGAAAATCCCACAAGTCCCACTTCTCCCTGCCTAACAGAAAAATAAAATAAGGATTAAATAAACAACTAGCAATTTGCTGCCCTTTCATAACATACCAAATCAGTTGCCTGCCGCCAGCGCCTCACTCTGTCTTATGGTAGGGCCAGCCCTATAAATTGCAGCATAAAACTAGCTGCATTACTCAGCCTTGTATTGTCAAGTGTTTTTTTTTTAATTGTCAATAATTGTCAATAATTCACATATATTGTCTTTTCTTTTTTTTTAATGTCCACAGCATGGGCATTAGTGCATTCTTTTTTCCTTTGCTTCAAGAAAGGCAGACTTTCTCTGACCCCATTTAAACTTCTACAATCATTACATTCTTGGTTTCTTCTCAGTGCCAAGAGCAAAAACATTTCAGAACAATAGCTAAAGGTTTACCTGAGACTTGAAGGAAGAAGACACCCGGCATTGTTTCTGAGAGTTATGTATTCTAACACGTTATCTTCTCATACTGGTTGATACCAGGTACTTACTGTATATATTCCTTGGGGGCAGGTGCATAAAATCATGAGGAAGAATACAGGGACCAAAACTGTAAAGAAGAAATTAGGAAATGTTTTTGCTTTTTTTCTTAAAAAGAAAAAAAAAAAAGCAGACTGTTGTCTCATTAAAAACAACAACAACCTTTTCTATCTTAAAAGGTTAACAATGTCATGTTACAGTTAGGCATAGAGCGATCCTATCAATATTAATAAGCTTCAAGAAGTGCTACTGCCAACTCAAGTACAGTTTTGACACTTTGCAACCTGACTAATAAAATCAAATCTAATTTTAAAAAATAGCGTACCTCCTGGAGTTATTTAAAATGGATTTCCCTAATGGCAATGTAACATGCCTCTTTATTATTGTGGGGTGGGGAGAGAGATCAAAAGAGATTGCAAGTAGCCTAGAAGATGGAAAGGCTAGGCTTCTTTGGGGACAGGGGGGAAAGGTAGCTTTTCAGCACCACCCCCATTTCAGAAGGTGGTGCTGGGGGCCTACTCTGCTCCCCTTGGCTTGTGGCCCATGACATTCACTAGGGGAAGACATACTGGGTTGTGGAGCCATCAATATGCCGCTAACACCCAGCTCTGTCTCTGATTTACTTCTTATGCTAGACAATGGAAAGCCTGGACAATGGTCCTGGCTGCTATGAAGGACTGGATGGAACAGAACAGGTTGAAACTTAATTCAGACAAGAGAGAAGTATTGTTGGTGGATAAATGGTCTGATTTGGGTATGGGGATACAGCCTAGAGGTGGACGAACATGCAGTGTATGAGTATTTTGATCCTATCTGTGAATCATGCAAACATGTCCCGTTTGCAACCCCAAAGGTGAACTCAAGTAGGAGCACAATTCTTGGGACATTTTTGCCATTCATATTCAAAAGTTCACACTTGCACAACTACACAGTTCTGAAAATGTGACCGTATACTATAACTTTATAAGAGTTTGTCACGGCCTTACATTCATGACCTGGCTTGGATCCTAACTTTCCTTCTGCTAATGGAACAGAGTTCATATGTACAGAATGGGGCTTTTCTACCTCCCCTTCCCTCTGCAATAGCCAGTGCCCCTTGTAAATATGTTCTGGGGTAATGGTTGCATTTTTTTTCAAGCACAAATTCATTCCAACCCATTTCCACATCAGCTTGCAATTTATTTATTTATTATCTAGTACAAAAAAATACACATTTATGTATATTTGCTGCTAATATACACATTTTGGGAAGCAATTTGCCCTAATTCATATATTTTGTATGCAATTTTCCCTAATGTATTCATTTGTGTGTGCATTTTTTAATCGGAGAGCTGCACTGCAAAACTATATGAAAACCCAAGGGTAATTATGTTCCAGTTCGTGGACTACTTAGGGAAGTGTGAATTAGGTCAGTTCAGATTCAGATGCAAACCAAAGTGCAGGAGGAGGTGGGAATTGTTAGAAATTGGGCCCCCTTCTGTGGACAGAGGAGCAACTTTGGGTCAAAGCCCTTGTCGTCAGTATACATAGAGCTTGGAAAATTGTCGTCAGTATACATAGAGCTTGGAAAGGAAAGGTTCCTTCCTCTTGTGCAAGCACCGAGTCATTACTGACCCCTAGAGGGATGCCGTTTTTCCTCAGCGTTTTCCTGGCAAACTGTATAATGGGTGGTTTGCCATTGCCTTCTCCAGTCCTAACTGCCTTTCCCCCAGCAAGCTGGGTACTTAGTCCAATGTATTTTGGAGGGCACCAGGTTGGTTACGCTAAAGGCCTTGCAAAAAGGTATGTTTTGAGGAGTGATTTGAAAGAAGAATGCCAATTGCTGGGGGTGGGGAGGTGGATGACAGTTGTCCAGCTATATTGGAGACTTACATGAAAATGAGAATTCATATAAATACAATGAAACACGTTTTATTAAATTTTAGACCATGTTAAAAAATTATAATATATGAAAATGTATAAGAACAGACTGCCAAATAGCCAGAAGTGAATAGAATTGATTAGTTGTGGGGGGCGGGATGAAACCATCTAAATTCAAATAAAATTTAAAAAATCAGATAGCACCATAGATATTCAATCTCCTTCTGTTCCTATTGTGTGAGCATAGGAACCTTAAGAACTTATTAGTAAACCATTCAAAAGGAGCTC
The DNA here is from genome assembly GCF_057233095.1 of Heloderma suspectum. NCBI lineage: Eukaryota > Metazoa > Chordata > Lepidosauria > Squamata > Helodermatidae > Heloderma > Heloderma suspectum. The sequence continues at coordinate 106,979,845 of NC_139459.1, forward strand.
ATCTGTTTGCAGAATCACAAAATGTGTGTTTATATGGATCGCTCAGGCTGGAAGCATCTCCCCACAGGAATCTAAATTACAAAAACTCACGGCCTTGCCCTCATGACAATACCCATATGTGAGCTTTTAGTATATGATGTGTTTTATTTATTTACTTTCTGTACTCAGGAGCCTGTGAGTTAGGGACTGGGGGCAAACACCCAGCAACAAGGTACTTAGAGTGGCTGAAACTGGCAAGGATTCCAAGCACTGTGGCCAAAACTGATGATTGTTACAAAGCTTCCTTCTTGCTATGTCTCACATCTGTTAGATAAAAAGTCCTTGCTTTCGGTTTAGAAGAAAAGAATGCCAGGCAGGCAGCAGTGGATCCAACACTATTTTATTGAACGTTTTGCAAAACGGGTGCAGAGCAGTCTGGACCCCAAGACACGTGTGCAAAAGCCTTTTATATCATATCGCTTCTATTGTTCTCACCAGTAACCAATGAAACAGTTAGTACATCGGCTCACTAAGTTAATATCCAATAAACAGTCACTATCAGCTTACCAAGCCGTTAGTCATGAGTGCGTCAGTATGATTCCCTTTTTGCTCCGCCTATATTTTCCCGCCACTCGGGCTCTTACGTAACTTGAGACGCCAATGGTTATGGAGTCTCCTTTTTTTCTAACAATTCCCTCCTTTAAGTCTTTATTCACGTCTTAAAGCATTTAAAACGGAGTTTCTTTATCAGCACAATAAAGCAAGAGCATCTGTTTTGACAAAGCGGTTTCAATTAACCGCTGGGATAAGCCTCTAGCGCAGGGGATAATGCAACAACCAAATAACACTAAAACTCCTATCATCACTACAAGCGAAATAAGGATTGAGGCTGCTAGGTGTTTCCATTTTCCAAACCATCTCTCCAACCAGTCAGTCACGGGGTTGTTAATCCCTGAATTCTCGGCTAATTCTTCAGACAAGGCGGTGAGACCCTGCAAAGCCCTTGTTACCGTGCCATCTGGGGCAGTGTTGTTAGGGATGAAGGTGCAACACCGTCCACCTAGCATGACACAAACCCCTCCTTTTTCTGCTAACATCATATCAAGAACATGCCGATTTTCCCAAGCCATTTGGCTGGTGGCATCTAGCTGCTCAGCCAATCCTTTTACAGCATCTCGAGTATAGTTTATAAACCTCTGCTGATTATAATAAACGTAATTGATCCAATCTACATTTTTGTTAATGGTCACCCACCAAAACAGGGTAGATTCAAATCCTGCAGAAATTTGATTTCTTCCTTTGAACTCATCTGGCACTCCCCTTGGTACTCCTATGGAGTCAATATATATTTGATCATCAAAAGGGGTTACTGATCGTTTCTGCCGGGGTTGGCCAGTCTTTTCTGCTGGATGGTATGCAATTGAAAAGGGGACTGCCAACTGAACTAACCCACAAGCTCCGGACCAACTGGAGGGCTATACCTCATACAACTCTAGGCCACCACAATACCACCAGAGATCAGCTCGTGGGATTGAAAGGGAATTATTCCTAAAGCGGGTAGAATTAACACATCTTACTTTACTCGTCAGGTTCCCTATACGCCCCTCTGTGTCTGCAAGGTTTCGGTGTATGCATCCGGTATGGTTTCTTCTTTGCAGGAAGACTGTGGAAGGTCTGACACGATCCTTTGATTTGAGTGGGGGGTATAATTTATTGAGGGTTTGGCATTCCTCCTCTCCCCATGCATCAGGGTGTTGGAACAAACGGATCACGCAGGTGAGGAGGGAAGGAGTGTCCCATCCCAGTGGAAAGGGCAGCACCTTTGCCACAGATCTCCCTGTGGCACAAACAAAACAGTCAGACTTATTTAAAGACTTGGCTGTATACTTTATCCACTCTAACCACACATTATCAGTTTCCTCTGTTATTGGGATCCCTAACCTGGTTCTCCAGGGACGCCTCTCTTTCTCAGGGATCTGTACCAGAAGTGGTCTGAGGGGTGTTGGTGTGACATTTCGGGGTTTTATCTTAAAGCTGTCAAGCCCAAGTCCTTGAGGTATCACCATCCACGTTAATATTTCTTTAACCAACATTACCAACACCACCCACAATACTTGCTTCATATTACAAGTTTTTTGTAATTCGAACCCGAGCTTTTCCCAGATGTTGTGACTTGTATATTACAGGCGATTGTGGCTCCTGGATGGCTTCTTCGCCTGTGTCCTTGGCAGCTTCCAGAGGGGTGCCAGGGAGCAAAGGACCGTTGCCTGTGTCCTCCTGTTCTTTCCAAGTGACAGAAGGAAGCGAGGGTCGCTTAAATGGCTTTATCCGGCTGCAATGTGTCCATTTACTAGAACCCACAAGCTTTACACACGAGTGGCTGGTTGGTCCCACCAAATAAGGCCCCTCCCACCCTTCCTTTAAAGCTTCTTTATTCCACTTTTTCAGCAACACCTCGTCTCCCGTCTGGAAGGGATGGATAGGTGCATCTAACGGCAGTCTCTGAAACGGAACGGAATAAGCTCGTAGCTGTGAAAGAACAGACTGTAGAGAAGTCAACTGATCCCTTAGCATCTGATCACCCACCTCCCACTTGACTTCCTCCCTCCTTCCGCAGTGTACCCGAGGCGGGAACCCAAACATCAGTTCAAAGGGGGACAATTTTATGTCCTTTCTTGGCATCCTTCGAAGCTTCGTTAAAGCTATTGGCAGAGCCTCAACCCAAGTGAGCTTCACCCCTCGTTGGAGTTTGGTTAAAGTCTCCTTGAGGCTCCGATTGATTCTTTCAACCTGTCCACTTGCCTGGGGCCTCCAGGGGCAATGTAAATGCCACTCTACTCCCAGAGCTTGTGCCAGCCCCCTTGTAATAACTGAGGTGAAATGTGAGCCCTGATCGGACTCTATAACTTCGGGCAGGGAGAACCGGGGCACCACCTCCTGTAACAATTTAGCAACAACAGTTTTAGCTTGGCAGTTCCTACATGGAAACGCCTCTACCCACCCTGTCATTTGACATACTATTACAAGCAAATACCTGTAACCCCTACATGGTGGCATCTCAGCAAAATCAATCTGCGCCCTCTGGAAAGGATAGTAGGCCCATGGTCGCCCTCCTTTTGGAGGAGGGGGTGCCCTGGGAGGGTTGGTTTTCTGGCAAACTTCACAGGTTGCGGCTAGTCGGTGGGCGCATACAGTTAAGCCAGGGGAGACAAACAGCCTCTTGCAATAGTCGATCATGGCTGATGCTCCAGGGTGTCCAAGAGAATGGTGAACATGCTCTAGAACAACCCTCTGCAGGGTCTGTGGAAGAAGCAGTCTTCCATCTGTCATCTGGATCCATCCGTCATCGCAGGGACTTATTCCGTGTTCTTGTGCCATCCGTAACTCAGCAGGGGAGTATGTGGGGCGCTCTTTTCTTTTGGGTAGAATGAGGAATGTTCCTTGGATTCCCTCTCTGGCTGCTCTTTTTGCGGCCTCATCTGCCTTCTGGTTTCCCTGTCTCCATTTTTCCTCTTTTTCTTTCCCATGGGCTCGGACGTGGACAACAGCTACTTGTGAGGGTAGCTGGAGGGCATCCTGAAGATCCACTATTAGGCCGCCATTAGCCACTGGAGATCCGTTTGCTGTAAGGAATCCCCTCTCTTTCCACAGTTGCCCATGAGCATGCACAACGGCGAAGGCATTTTTGCTATCGGTATAAATATTTACTCGCTTTCCCTTGCTGGCTTGCAGGGCTCTTGTCAGGGCTACCAGTTCAGCGGATTGGGCGGAGAAATGAGGAGGCAGCCTTTCCTCACGCACACTCTCCTCTAGAGTAACGACAGCCGCGCCTGTGTAGCGCCTTCCATCCAGCATATAGCTAGATCCATCTACAAACAGATCTCTGGCTCCCTCTATTGGTTCATCCTCAAGGTCCGGTCGGCCTTTGGTGTCCAGGTCTAATACTTCAAGGCAGTCATGATCTGGGAGTCCTGATCCGTTTGTGCCCAGTAATGTTGGCAGCAGTGTGGCGATATTAAAGCTGGAGCAAGCCTTAAAAGTGAGGTTTTCGTTTGTTAGTAAACCTATTTCATATCGGGAATGCCGGGCTGGGTTGAGAAATTTGCTTCCTCCTCCTGATCCCAAAATTTGTGGCACTCCATGCGGCACCCAAATTTCAATGGGTCCTCCCATTGTCAATTTCTCCGCTTCAGCGCAAACCAGAGCCGTTGCCGCTACTGCCCTCAGGCAACTTGGCCATCCTCGCGCTACGACATCTAGGACCTTGGAGTAATATCCCACTGGTCTCCAAGAGGGCCCTTTTCGCTGGCAAAGCACTCCCGAAGCTATGCCCTTATTTTCATGCACATAAAGTCTAAATGGCCGGCTGGGATTTGGTATGGCTAGAGCAGGTGGTGACACAAGAGCAGCTTTAAGACTGAGAAAAGACTTATTCATTTCCTTAGTCCATTTCCATTTCTCCAGTCTATCTTTCTGCAGCGCCTCATACAGCGGCCGCGCTGTCTCCCCATAGTTTGCTATCCATAGTCGGCAGAATCCGGTCAACCCCAGGTAGGCCCTCAATTCGCGGGGGGACTTAGGGACAGGAGTGTCACGGATGACTTCAACTCTTTCTTGCCCTAGGCTCCGAGTCCCCTTAGTTATGTGGTAGCCTAGGAATTTTACAGTTGGTTGGGCCAACTGTACTTTTTCTTTTGACACTTTATACCCCCCCCCACTAGATAGTTGAGGAGGGAAACCGTCCCACTCAGGCACGCATTCTTGGCCTTGGCTGAAATCAGGAGGTCGTCACAGTACTGGAGGAGATGCACCTCTGAGTGCTGCTGGACCCAGGGTTCGAGATCCTTTTGGAGCTGCTGGCCAAAGACCACCGGTGAGAGATTCAGCCCCTGAGGGATGACTGTCCATGCTAATTGAACTTTTGACCCCCCCCCCTGGGCTTTCCCATTCAAAGGCGAACAAAGGCCTTGAATCAGGGTGGAGGGGGATGCTGAAAAAGGCGTCTTTTAGGTCTATGACAGTGAACCAGGCGTGCTCTTCCGGAATTCCTACAAGGAGGGTGTGTGGGTTGGGGACCACAGGATGGGGGGCCTCGATCTGCTGATTAATGAGCCGGAGGTCTTGCACTAAGCGGTAGCCCTTGCCCCCCCCTCCCCTTTTTGGCACAGCGATGATGGGCGTGTTATAGGGAGACATTATCTCAATGAGCCGGCCTTCTTCTCGGAGCTTTGTTATTACTGGTTGTAGGCCCTCCTTTCCTTGGCGGGAAAGGGGATACTGTTTCACATGAACAGGCCTTGCTCCCTCCTTGAGGGGAATTTTGTATGGTGCTGCCGACTTGGCACGAGAGGCCCCTCCAATCCCGGCCCAAGCTAGAGGGTTGACTCTGTTTTCTATTAAGCTCCAGTCCTCGGTGGCCTCTGGGATGGATTCTTCTGCAACCTTCAAAAGGGCCATTTGGTAGTTACTACTCTGCTGTTTAGGGAGCCGTATCTCCATCCTTCCGTCAGGAGTAAAAGCAATCTCAATTTGGAGTTTAGTCAATAAGTCCCTCCCTAGCAATGCCACCGGACAGGAGGGGGTACAGACAAATGCATGTTCTAGGTGTGTTTTCCCCACCTTGGTGAACAGGGGACGAGAGAGGGGCACTTGAGTTGCCCTTCCCTCGACCCCCATTATGGTGGTGAACCCCCCACCTCCCGTTGGGGGCTCACTGAGGGGGAGGATGGACAGGGCGGCCCCTGTGTCCACAAGGGCTTTGTAGGAGTGGCCCCCAACCTTTATTTTGACCATGGGGTCCCGTCTTGCCTCAGAGACGGCTAAGAGGGGGCCGGGCCCCGGTCTGTCCTAATCTCTTTCCTGTTCATACAGAACTCTCTGCGCTTCTCCCGTATTTTCCCCTCTCTCTTTCTGCTTCAAAGCCTCACAGTCACGCTTCCAGTGCCCCATTTTCTTACAAAAGGCACATTGATCTTTCCCCAGGGGAGATCCTTTCCTTCCCCCTTTCCTCCCCTTCCTAGCTCCCTCCTTGTCAGGTTTAAGAACCGCAGCAAGGAGCTTGGCCTGCCTCTTGTCTTTTTCTTTTCCTTCTTCTTCTTCTCGCCTCTCATAAACCTTTTGAGCTACTTCAACTAAAACTCCTAAGTCAGCTGCCAACCCTCCTTCAACTTTTTGCAACTTCTTTCTGATGTCCTGGCAGCTATTTCCCACGAACTGAGTCGTGAGGATCCTTAAATTATTTGGATCATTCAAGTCAATGTCAGTATATTTAGCGAAGGCTTCCCTCAGCCTTTGGAGGAACACAGCAGGAGGTTCGTTTTTGTCTTGCTTTAGAGTCAGGACTTTTTGCAAATTGGGGGCCCTTCTCGCGGCTTGCTTCATGCCTGCTAAAATGAGTCGAAAATAGTCAGCATGTAAGCGTCTATGTGCCGCTGTGGCCACCCCCCAATTGGGTCGCCCTGTGGGCAGAACCTCCACCGTCTCCTCCTCAGTTGCTTGGGGATTTTCCTCCCTATACTTGGCTCGTGCCCCCGCAAGGATGGTTGGCTTTTGGCTGAGAAAACAGGTGTTCAATAGCATTTGTGTATCGTCCCATGTGGGGTTGTGAGTAAGCCTCACATTCTCCATCAGAGACAGGAGTGGCCCGGGATCCTCTTCAAAGGAGGGGTTAAATTGTTTCCAATTATACAAATCAGATGTTGTGAATGGGACATAAACAAACATCGTCCCTTGAGGATGTTGGGCGGTAGGGTCGGGGACTTCTCTGATGGGGAAGGTGAACTTCACCGGTGGTTGGGGGTCCTTTCGCAGGTTGTAGTTAGGTCCCCCTTTTGCCTCTCTCTGTAGGACCTCCAATCTTTCCTCTAGGGAATATAGACGATCTTGGAGAGTGTCCTGGCGTTCAACTAGAGGGGTGGGGTCCTCCGGTACTATTTCATGAGAGGGGTCCTTCTCGGGGGCATCTAACCGCTGGGCGGGCCCCTCAGGAGAGGGTGGTGGTTGCAACGAGCGCCCTGCGACGGCTGTCCCGTAGGGAGGAGGAAGCAGTAGGTCTTCCGGTGCCGTGGCCACGACCCTGGGTGGTCCTTCTTTTGGTGGTTTCCTTTTGACCACCATGGGAAGGGCAAGGGACATGCATTTAACAACCCACGGAGCAGGCCTGCCGCCAAGGGGCACACAAGTTGCCCACGAATCAATATAAGGGAACTGGTCCCAACTTCCCCTCTGTGCTACTATTGTTCGCACATCAGATACCAAGGTTGGGTCAAAAGACCCCTCGGGTGGCCATTTGGGTTCTAATATTGGCCATTCCCGGGTGCAAAAAAAGACAAGACGATCCTTTGTCATCTTAGTTCCATAATCCTGCTTAAAATGTGACCAATTGCGCAAACAACACTCCAAGGGCGTATGGGACTTCTTCGCAGACTTAGATTGGGACTCGCCCATGACGGTGGGAATTTCAGTCAGCAATTCTTGCGCTTCGCCCTCCTCTGACCTAGCCCGTCTCCGGGGTAAGGAAATGCAGATCGGGGCTCCTCACTCGCTTCGCCCGTAGGCGTCTCACACAGTCACAAACACACCACCGTCCCGCGTTTATCCCCTAATGTAAGCTGTTTCACTTACCCCAAAAGCCTCTTCTGTCCCGCCCGCAGCTGCGTCCAGCTGCTTTATTGATCCACTGCCGGTGCCTAAAAGGAGTGATCACGTCTCCCTCTTCCTCTGGCGTTGGTCCCCAGGCGCTTCTGCCGCCACCGTCGTGAGGAGAAGGCAGTATAAAACAACCGCCTGTGGCCACTTCTCCTCCGCGGCCCCTCGGCTCAGCGCGAAGGGGACGCGCCCCGAAGCAGGATCCGAGTCACGACACCAAATTGTTAGATAAAAAGTCCTTGCTTTCGGTTTAGAAGAAAAGAATGCCAGGCAGGCAGCAGTGGATCCAACACTATTTTATTGAACGTTTTGCAAAACGGGTGCAGAGCAGTCTGGACCCCGAGACACGTGCGCAAAAGCCTTTTATATCATATCGCTTCTATTGTTCTCACCAGTAACCAATGAAACAGTTAGTACATCGGCTCACTAAGTTAATATCCAATAAACAGTCACTATCAGCTTACCAAGCCGTTAGTCATGAGTGCGTCAGTATGATTCCCTTTTTGCTCCGCCTATATTTTCCCGCCACTCGGGCTCTTACGTAACTTGAGACGCCAATGGTTATGGAGTCTCCTTTTTTTCTAACACATCTTTACGTATCATGGGGCAGGGGCGGAATGGAGGCAGGAAATTATTCCACAGTCTCTTAAAAGAAATGAAGACCTATAGCTTCTTACCTGGAAGTAAGCCACATGGAAACTGAATGGCAGTTACTTCTGAGTAGACATGGATATGTTTGTGCTGTTAGGCTATAATCCTAAACACAGTTAATAGAGAGTAATAAGTCCCACTGAAGAGAGTGGGATTTATTTCTGGGTAAACATACACGGGTTGCATTGGTTACGAACAATTAGACAATTCAATGTGGGTACCCCTTGAATATTTGTGCAGAAAAACTCCAATATGCTACTAGGTAAAGCAGCTAATAACTCAGCTTGTTCCAGTGAGCTCTCTTTGAGGAAAGCAGGTTTCTGATTTTGGGGTGGTGGTGGTGGAAGAGTACCCTTTGAAGAGACATCCTGACTCAGTAGCTCATCTCTAGCTTCTCTGTACCTACTATATGGGACTTTTCCCAGAGTATGCAGCGGTGAAGACCTCAGTCTCAGATCCCTCACTTCTTAGGTGCATTCAGGTGAATGAAAATCTGCATTCAGATTTTAAAGGTAATTCCTCTATATTTACTATCCATTCAACTCAGTCCCCCCCCCCCCCCGCAACAAACACTAGCCAAGTACTGACATAGACCTTGGAAAGTATGGGTTGTATCTGGTGTTAGGCCTACTTTGAGAAGATCCACTGAAATGAATGGGACTTGAGTTAAACTGACATTGGATACAACTCCTTATCTTTACACAGATGGCTTTGTGCCGTCCCTCTCTCCAGAAGAACAAAACTATCAGTTTGTGTGTGGCGGGGGAAGCGGGGGGGGGGATCCAATCATTTCTGCATTCAGCTTCTCCTTCCTGTTCCTGCTTCAGTGAGCAAACTGTTAAATTCCAAGAAGGGCTTTGAAGGCATTCTTGTCTCCTCTCGTACACAAAGCTTTTAATTTGCTTGCTCTGCTCCTTCTTCCTAATTATGTTTCTTTGCTGCTTTATCTTTAGCCCTTGGTGCCTGCTGTTCTGATTTCAACAAACAAGTAGCCTTTCCCCCAACAGAGGATTTAGTATTAAAGAAACTGGGATTTACATAGTTGTTTGTTTTGTTTTTAAGTGGGCGTCAGAATCAATCATTAATTGCCATTGAAGAGTTTAAAAATATTGGCTTAGTAAGAGCTACTGCTACTAAATTAAATTCTGAACTTTGAATTCTGAATTAAATTCTACCAAATCTTATGGCATCTCTCTTTGTCCTGTACTTATCTACCATTTTTCAGCATGGTAGCTAAATAGAACCTCCATGTTCAGAGGCAATGTATCTTTGAGTATCAGTTGCCAGGGGACAAACACTAGGGTGGGGAAGGCCTCTGGCCTCCATGCCCAGTGTGTGAGCTTTGAAGAAACATCTGGCTGGCTACTGTTAGAAACAGACCCTTTGGTCTCAGTGGTGTAGTGGTAAATTTTGAAGTATAGGTGCTCGTCATGACAGCCCCCATAGCTACATCGCCAAGAAGAGTAAAAAAAATGCAGGCAGATGTGTTGATTCATCTCTCTCTCTTTCTCTGTGTGTATATATATTATATATGTCTTTTGTAGGTCTTTGGTAAAGCTAATTGGTCTTAATTGCCCACTCAAGACCAAACCACCCCAAAATACTTTGCATTACATCCGGGATAGCTCACAACAATATATTGTTGCTGGTAAAATTAATTCTCCCCAGCTACTGTGAAGATGGCAGCTAAGCTCAGAGGGAACAGGGCATTCCAAGGGGGGGGGGGGGACAGATGGCATCAACTGTCCCTGCTCATCAAAGAGTCCTTGAACTTCAACCCTGTGAGCCCTGGCTCCACTACATCAGTGTTCTGATCCAGAACCACTTGTCTTCTTAAGTTCTTATGTTCTTAGCTGCTGCTTTATAGGTTGTTGTACTGCATGCTTACTAAAGGTATAGACTAAGCAGACCCCTACAGTGTAAGCTATTCATTTCTTCCTCCTACGAATTTTACCTTTGGAACTCTTATCAAGCTACTTATGTGGGATTTGCATGTAGTTATAGATGAGGTCCATTATGAATAAGCTTCTCTTTTCATATGGTTTTCATTCAGCTTCTTTCAGTGACTAGCTGTACTCCCATGACCAATGGATATTTATTGTGTTCACATATGGCGTGTGTGCAATGGTTAAGAGTGATAGATCCCAAATGGAGTTGGTCTCAGTTCTTCCCTCTGGAAAGGATTTCATTCTTTTTAAATAAGGAACTTGTGCTAATCTTTTCAGTGCTGCAGGACAAAGGCAAGGTACATTCAGGAAAGAATGAGAGAGAGAGAGAGAGAGAGAGAGAGAGGAAAAAGAATGACCAGCACAGTGAAATTGCAAAGCGAGCTTGTACATATCCAACTTGAGTGGATATTGTAGTGACAGGGGCTACTTGGAATGCAGAAGCACACTGTTTAAATTATACAAGAACAGCTTGAATAGAGCTGAAGAAAATGTTCATCTAAACTAGAGTCTTTTCTTAAGTGGTCTTTACATGTGACACAGAGGCAAAGATAGAGATGAGCCATGAATCATGCTTCCTCTCAACATGTCTCCAGGGATTCATGTGAAAAGGGAAGTCGCGCACCGGCACCGCTTCCATACCTGGTGCCCTCCGGATGTGTTGGACTTCTATTTATTTTTATTTATTTATTTATTTATTTCATTTCTATACCGCCCAATAGCCGAAGCTCTCTGGGCGGTTCACAAAAACTAAAACCAAACAACACACAATAAAACAATTTAAAATATATAGAACATTAAAACCACAATACAACAATACAACCACAATAAAACCTAGCAGCAGTACAGGAGTTTAAAATACAGATTTAAAACAGCAAAGATAAAAATTTAGAAAGCTAAAATGCCTGGGAAAATAAAAAGGTCTTCACCTGGCGCCGAAAGGAGTACAATGTAGGTGCCAGGCGAACCTCACTAGGGAGCTCATTCCAGAGCCGGGGTGCCACAACAGAAAAAGCCCTCCTCCTAGTAGCCACCCGCCTCACTTCCTTTGGCAGGGGCTCACGGAGAAGGGCCTCTGATGATGATTCCCATCTATTCTATTCCCATCAATTCCAGGCAGCCGTAGCCATGCTGCATGGGAATGAAGGAAGTTGAAAACCAACACATCTGATTGGAGGAGGGTATCATAGAGGGAAGTCCGCACTGTACCTGCAATGTAAGCTTCTCTAATTTTCCCACACTATTCAAGCTAAAGGGATCTAACAGGAAGGCAATTAAAGCAAACGTACACATGTTTGTTATCCATAAACATAAGACGTTGATGTCAGGGCTCTTGTAAGAAAAACAGGATACAGAAATACCATTTTACCTGAAAAAATATCAAACATCTCAATATTTAATCACTCCTCTTCTTCTGATATCAGCAATAATCAGGTAAGTTTCCTTGCATTCAGTGTCCAGTTCCTATCCATATCTTCTACAGTGAAGTTATAGCGACACCTTTTCATTTTGTTCCTTAAAGGATTGGCAGAAAAAGGTAGGATATGGAAGGAGAAGGAAAAGCCCTGAGTCAAGCTGTTCTGGATGTCATACTGAGATATTTCTTCCCAGCTAAGCCTTATCTCACAGCAGCTAGTGTAAGTTGAAGAACAAACCACAAAGCCCTCCAAACAAACAAATGAACAAAGTCTCACTGAGTACGTGAAGCTCAAAGTACTACACCCTTCTATACTTAAAGGGCTATACTTCAGGGTTACAGGAACAAATGCACACCTCCCCTCAGGGAGGATGTGCAGTTTCTAGCTCCTCCCAACTCCAGAAAATAGGAGGAGGAAGCTAGCAGCCTTTTATAAAGGGGAGTCTCACAAAAAAAGGAAGGCAGGACAGAGAGAGAGAGAGAAAGAAGGAATTTGTTTTTCCCTGTGAGTTCTAACATAATGTTTATATTTCATAAGAGCATAAGAGCTGTGCTGGGTCAAACCAAGGATCCATCTACTCCAGCATTCTGTTCACACAGTGGCCAACCAGCTGCTCACAGGAAAGCCACAAGCAGGACATGAGTGCAAGAGCACCCTCCTGCCCATGTTCTCCAACAACTAGTGTACATAAGCATACTGCCTCTGATACTGGAGGTAGCATATAGCCCTGAAGACTAGTAGCCACTGATAGCATTTTCCTCCATGAATTTATATTCTTTTATAAATTATTTTCATAAGCCATCCAAATTGGTGGCCATCACTCCATCTTGTGATAGCGAAGTCCATAGTTTAACTATGCACTGTGTGAAGAAGTACTTTCTTTCATCAGTCCTGAATCTCCCACAATCAGCTACATCAGATGATCTCATGTTCTAATATGAGAGAAGGAGAAAAATGTCTCCCTATCTACTTTCTCCACACTATCCTCTATCATGTCTCCCCTCACTCACCTTTTCTTGAAGCTAAACAGTCCCAGATGTTGTAACATAGGGGAGTTGCTCCAGCCCCTTGATCATTATAGTTGCTCTTTTCTGCACTTTTCCCAACCCTACAATACTTTTTTTTAGGTGCAGTAACCAGAACTGTACACAGTATTCCAAGTATGGTTGCACCATTTCATTCAGTGTGGAAACAATACAACCAGTTCTGCAGTAGATACGACATCATTTCAGCTGCCTTCCAAGTTCCAACCCAAGCCTAAGACAACAGACCAGGTCAGGGCCTTTCTCCCAACCCTGCTAAAGCCTCAAAGAGACGCCATTGTTATGTCTGGATTGTTCAGATGGATAAGGAACAATCTGCTGCTCATCTTTGGGTCTGCCCTTTGCCTTTGTTACTAGCCATTGCTCTTTGACTTCAGTGACTGTCTCAATACCCCTGCATGGACATCTACCATCAGCCACAAACACTAGAAGAGTTGCACCAATTTAGCTGTAGGCAGAAACAACTTTATACAGGTTCTGACCATTGGCCCATCTAGCTCGCTGTGGTTTACCCTGGCTAGGTGGCAGTTCTCCAAGAGGTCATGTGGTGACTCTTTCCCAGCGCTACTGCCTGAGACCATTTTGGATGGAAATGCTAGCGATTATCCATTCATTCATTTTATTTAATCCAGGGGTGTTGAACGTCTTTCATCCCGAGGGCTGAATTCTAATTTGGGGGCTGTATTGTAGTGGCATGCAGGGCAAAGGCAAAGAGTGCGAGGACATACATGAAAACTTTTCACTTAAAGCTCTTACTGTCACTAATGAAGCCTTTCGAGAGGCATTTAAATCTTTTAGAATGGGGAAAAAATTGCTCAAATAGAAACCATCAGACAATTAGTGGTCAGGGGGAGGGTGGACAGCCAGGGGAAAGGACATGGCCATCTGGGGAACCTCAAAGGGCCAGATTTGGCTCCCAGGCCTGAAGTTCCACACCCCTGATTCCTAGCCGCCTTTCAAGGACATTGAATTTCCCAAGTTGTCTTACAATATAAAAACAATTCAAGCTTATTCATAAAATTGTATTAAATATAAGCAATTTTAAATAAAACAAGGTACAATGAAATACACTTTCAAAATATTATATTTTTTATGTTTTTTTTCTTCAAATCCATTTCTTAGCCGCCTTTCAAGGTGAAACTTGGAACCTTTTGTAGCAAAGCATGTGCTCCTGCCACTACACAGTGGTACTCCCCCCACCCCCCACCACTCCTTCTTTGGCATCCGACACATTTTTCAGGCCCAGAGGAGTCGTGGAAGGCAGTACATGGACCATTCATGTGGACCGTGTTAAAGGGGAGGCCTGGCTTTTGTTCCAGACAGGATCCCCCTTCAGCTGTAAAGCAGTCACTGCTTGCTAGGGATGTCAGAGAAATCATTTTGTGGGGTGGAATTCTACAGGTTCAGCCCCTAGGTTCAGCCACTGGACTTCATTCTGGTTCCCACTGCGGACTCAGTCGGCAGTGAGCTGGGCCAGTTCATGGATTTTCTGGGCATTTTGCACATTTTCCCCCAGCAGGTTTTGCAATTTGTGCAAATTTCTGATCAATTTGCAGCTGAATTTGTACAAATTGGGCTGTGATTTGTGCAAATTGCTCCGAAATTTGCACAGATTGCAGTACTTGTGAAAAAAAATGTGCAGAAACAGTTCCCAGAGTTTGGGGGAAAGCCCGCAGCTCAGCTCACAAATGCAAATTGAATGGTACCTGGTGTGGAACTCCATTGAGTCAAAAAAGAAGCAGATTTCCCAGTGACGGACATCCCTACAGCTTGCATGACTGCAGCTCTAGCAGTGCCAAAGTTTGTGTTCTCTGTCTTTGAAATAGGGATGGTTGGAAATTTTGTTTCAGTTCATTTTTGTTACAGATTTGCCAAAATTCACAAATGTCTTCGTACTTGAGATTTAAAACATTCAAATGTGAAAGAATGGATTTGTCCAGCCAAGCCCGGGACTCTGAGTGCTTAGCTCTTAAACTCTGGGTTTGAATATCTGTGCATTCAACTATGTTTGTGGTACTGAATTTGGGCTGCCACCTCTTTTTGTTTTCTCACAGGCTCCTCAAATTCAACAATGACATGACTGGCAGGTACAGCATGGTTCTCTCCATGAATCTATTCAATTTGGCTGGTGCAGATGGGTGAGAATTTTGTTTTGTTTCCTTTTTTATAAGAATTTACCAAAATGTCTTCATATTCGAGAAGGAAAGAGCGTAACATTTTAAAAATTTGAATGCAGGAGAAAGCAGAAGTGATAGATTTGTCCATCCCTACTTTGAAATTGCAAACCTTGTCCTTTTAGATCACTGTCTTTGGCAAGTGTGTGCCCAGAGGTTCAGAGATCACTGTGGTTCTCTTGCCATTTAAACGTACTATAATTTGTAATTTGTTGTTATTCTCATACCCATCCCTGTTTTCCTTCCATGTCAATTATCTCTGCTAACATGCTTTGTCCTGCGTATCTTCAAGCAGCAGGGGCTTAGATTTGGGCATGCTGCACTCCTAATTTTCATATGGTCTCCGTGATTTCTACTAGCCAGATCATTTTAGGAATTAATCACACATGATTGAGAAATGAGCTCAGATGTAAAACTGACATCCAGATTGCTAAATTGAAATATTCATGAAATAAAAGGACTACACTTTTATAAATCACAGGGATGCTATTGATTTTTTTCTCTCCTTACATTTTCAGAATGGACTCATAAATCTCTGTGTATCAGACATAAGCAACATAAATGAAGGGACTGATTTGTTTTCAGTTTGCATGGGTTTCCCATTTTGCTTTCGGCTTCTATATTTCCTTACCTGAGAGGCATAGACATTGGAAGACGATTTGAAACTAGTATTTCAATATTAAGAACACTTATTGATTGCTTGGGTATTTCCTTCTCATAAACCTAAAAGATTGTTGATGTTTAAATGCTGTAAAAACTATCGATTTGTAGGCTTTATTCATTGTTGGCTGATATCTTGATGGACACTGCAATATAAGTATGCTCTGCTTTATAAGAATACATTTGAAACTGTAAGGCCATTTCAGACGTGACAAAATTCCTAAACTAAACTCATTTCCATGTAGAAAATGGAATACTTTCACACACTTGTATTTTGCAGCATGTACCTGCTCTGAAAAGTTAAAATTGATATAACAAATATACACAGTATGAAAAGCATGTGTATACTTACACATAACAACCTAATGTTATTTCATATATGGAAGTCTACTCTGTTCAGATTTTTTTTTCTAGTTCTGATGCAACCCTTAGCAGAAATATCACTTCAAGCAATAATATCTGATATATGCCAACAAATCTGGCACACTCAACAATGGCAGCAAGACTGGAAAAGGTCAGTTTACATTCCAATTCCAAAGAAGGGCAACGCCAAAGAGTGTTCAAACTACCGCACAATTGCACTCATTTCACATGCCAGCAAGGTGATGCTCAAAATCCTACAAGCTAGGCTTCAGCAGTATGCGAGCCGAGAACTACCGGAAGTACAAGCTGGGTTTCGAAGAGGCAGAGGAACTAGAGATCAAATCGCCAACATTCGCTGCATCATGGAGAAAGCAAGAGAATTCCAGAAAAACGTCTATTTCTGCTTCATTGACTACGCTAAAGCCTTTGATTGTGTGGATCACAACAAACTGTGGCAAATTCTGAAAGAGATGGGAGTACCAGACCACCTTACCTGTCTCCTGAGAAACCTGTATGAGGGTCAAGAAGCAACAGTAAGAACCAGACATGGAACAACCGAGTGGTTCAAAATTGGGAAAGGAGTACGACAAGGCTGCATATTGTCACCCTGCTTATTTAACTTATATGCAGAGTACATCATGAGAAATGCCGGGTTGGATGAATCACAGGTCGGAATTAAGATTGCTGGGAGAATTATCAACAACCTCCGATATGCAGACGATACCACCCTAATGGCAGAAAGCGAAGAGGATCTCAAGAGCCTCTTGTTGAGGGTGAAAGAGGAGAGTGCAAAAGCTGGTTTGAAACTCAACATTAAAAAAACGAAGATCATGGCATCTGGCCCCATCACTTCCTGGCATATAGAAGGGGAAGAAATGGAAGCAGTGACAGATTTTACTTTCTTGGGCTCCAAGATCACCGCAGACGGTGACTGTAGCCATGAAATTAAAAGACGCTTGCTCCTTGGGAGGAAAGCTATGGCAAACCCAGACAGCATAGTAAGAAGCAGAGACATCACCTTGCCGACAAAGGTCCGTCTAATCAAAGCTATGGTTTTCCCAGTAGTAATGTATGGCTGTGAGAGCTGGACTATAAGGAAGGCTGAGAGCCGAAGAATTGATGCTTTCGAACTGTGGTGCTGGAGAAGACTCTTACGAGTCCCCTGGACTGCAAGGAGGTCAAATCAGTCCATCCTAAAGGAAATCAACCCTGAGTGCTCATTGGAAGGACAGATACTGAAGCTGAAGCTCAAATATTTTGGCCACCTAATGCGAAGAGAAAACTCTCTGGAAAAGACCCTGATGCTGGGAAAGACTGAAGGCAAAAGGAGAAGGGGACGGCAGAGGATGAGATGGCTAGATAGCATCACGGATGCAATGAATATGAACTTGAGCACGCTCCGGGAGAGAGCGCAGGACAGGAAGGCCTGGAGTGCTATGGTCCATGGGGTCACGAAGAGTCGGACACGACTGAACGACTGAACAACAACAAATAGAATTAAAATAATCATGATGGGTAAATGCCCTGCATAAGGATGCAACCTTGGAAAAAACCTATCAGTATGTGTTCATAAATACAAGGAAACCACAACATCTACTCACATGAAATCTGTCCATTAATTTGAAATCACTGGGCTTATTTCCATGTAAATATGGCTTGAACTGGGCTGTAATATAGATATATTGATCATAGATAATGTAGACATATGAAGATATGAAAATTAGAACTTATCAGCAAATGAAAAAGGGAATGGTTAAGGCACTCAGCTCTAACAGTAGATTGAGCTTTAGGTATTTTCCAGCTAACAAAGAACATATTTCAATTTAGCTGGCCATGCAAAAAAAGAATAACCCATACTGCAATGTACCACTAGCAAAGAGTAAGAGGGAACATACCAGAGATCCATTTTATCACAAGGACACATTTATAAAGATAAATAATTATGCAAGAATCACAGGAATTTTCCAGCCCATGGTGAGATTTCCTTGGGGAGGGAAAGAATGAAAGAACTTCAGTAAGGTAATGAGTTTTTCTTCCTGCTAAAATCCAAGTAATTGCTCTATTTGGGTGGCTTTCTCTCACCTCTTAAATTACCTGGGTTTACATTGAGCCTGATTGATGCATCTCATTTATTCTTGCTCATTATGACAACAATGTGTCTGGATTAATTGGATTAATCTGTGATGGATTGATCTGTGGAGAAGCCTGCTATGGGGGCAGGGAGATTACACTGCATAACATTTTATCCCTGCCATCCCCATAATTTTGAGATCTGGTTGCATGCCTCAGAGGTCATGGCTCATGATGGCTGAACTCACCTGCCTAGCAAGGACTATAATATAAGCCTGGAAAAATTTGCAATCAGATCCTACAATATTCATAAGGACCAGCTCATATGGTTGGGTTTCCAGATGAGTGCAGGGGAACCCCTTTGAAATTTCTGATATCTGATGGAAGATTACAAAAGGATTCCCCTTCATGCCACTGGAGATAATGTTATCTGATTAGAGATAACAAAGGGATTTCTCTGTGCACCACTCACCCTCCCCATATGGGAGGGGGAAGTGGTATGAAGGGGAATCCATTTGTTATCTCCTGTCAGAGACCAGAGAGTGCAAAGGGATTCCCCTGCACTCAGCTGGAGGATGGAGGAAGGGCTTGGGGAGGGGCCACGGAGGGTGCCCAACCCTCTATGGGCCAGATTGGGCAACCCCATGGTCTAGATTAAGCCCACAGGCCAGATATTGCCCTTACCTGGTCTAAAACACTTGTCATAAGCACAGATCACAGATTAACACATCATTGTTATTTCTAAAGTGGTTTGGGTGGGGTGGTGTTGAACTGCAAGGGGTGCTTGCGGTGCACGCTTCAGAAGCACAGGCAAAAAATACATGTATGATGGTGGTCATAGGAATTAGCCTCAAAAGGAAACCAGCCATTCTAACCTCTTCTCCTTTGCTTCCTTCCTCCAGTAAAACATGAAAATTGATCCATTATTGGTGGTGTATACATTTTTCTTCAGAGGCTAATAATCCCCAGCCAAAACTGTCTACACCAGCCTCCCCCAACCTGGTCCCCTCCAGATGGTTTTTGACTACAACTCTCATAATCCCCAGCCAACATGCTCTTCTGGGTGATGGGAGTTGTAGTCCAACTCATCTGGAGGGCACCAAGTTAAGGAAGGCTGGTCTGCACAGTCACACAAACAAACTTGCAGAAACAAAACAGCTATCACATCTAAAGCGACATGGAATTCTAGGAACTGCCCCACTGCACTAGAGTGAAATATATTTCAGTATTAAAGGTGCCTTCAGGGAGCCTGCTACCCAAACTGAAGGACATCAGCAAGTGAATCCAATTTGAAGACATTATATATCTTCTATGTTTCAACAAGCATCTAATCTAGCTTAGTATAACCACAGGAGAGAATACTGTTAATGTGGTATATCATCAATCAGCATAGAGGCATATCTGCAAATGGTTCCAGTGTCTAGTTGTACACAGCATATTATTCATTTACCTTTTCTCATTTTGTCTCTACAAGACCATTAGTTCACTGTGTTACAGCTAGGCCATGTAGAGATAGCTTTTTAAAAGGAGGGTGTCCCATTTGCCTGGCAGTCTAGATTGCAGAATATTCAGTGAATTCCTAATTTAAATTTGTGGTAAGGCCTCTACTGAAGAAACCAAGTTTAGATCTCATGGTTTTGGATAATTACCACCCAGTATCAAATCTGCCATTCTTGGGTACGGTATTGGAGAGCGTGCTGGCCTCTTATCTCCAGGCAGTTTTGAAAGTCACTGATTATTTAGACCAATTTCAATCCAATTTGGATGAATTTATCAGATGGAAACAGCCTTGGTTACCCTGGGGGATGACTTACGCCTGGGAATAGACTGGGTAGGGGACTGCAACCCTGTTGGTTCTCTTAGACCTTTCAGCTTTTGATGCCATCACTATAGTATCCTTCTGGAGCACTTGTCTGGGTTGAGCCTAGGAGGCATGGTGTTATGACGGTTCCAGTCCTTCCTGGAGAAGCAGTTTCAGAAGGTGGTGTGGAGCACTTCTGTTGGGAAGCACAGGTGGAGGTTGTGATGTCCAGGAGTGCTTTTTACCAGCTCAGGCTCATGCACCAGCTATGGCCCTATTTGGAGAGGGTGGACCTTGCCAATGACTTGACAATCCATGCACTAGTGATGTCCAGACTTTTCTTAAGGGATTTATAGGGCTGCATGGTGGAAATTGTGTTAAGTGAGTAATTGATTTTAATATTTGGATTTTGTTTTAGTCCTATTGTTTGGCTTTTATTAGCTATTAAGTTGTTGATTGTATCTTTAAGTTGTTGATTGTATATTATCAATTGTCTCCTACATTAGTCTCCCAACATTCTCCCCACAATGTCCCCAAAATACACTAGCTCCAGAGTATTGTGTAGGATGCAAAATGGTGGACAGGCTGCCAACACCGTTGCTGCTGTTATCAACAGCAGCAACAGCAGCAACAGCAGCAGGAGAAAAGCATAGGAAAGATGCAAAAAGCTGAGCTATTCTCCCATTTTCTCTGCACTTACATAGGGTCGAGAGTTTCAAGAGGGCATTTGTGCACAGCTCTGTATTTTACCCTCTGATGAAGAGGACACATGTGTCTGGACCCATAAATGTGGTGGGAAGAGGTTTGGGAGTGGGATGATAGGAACTTTAGTGGAAAATGGCGAGATGAAAAGAATTAAGCACACTTTTCCACCCACATCTCCCCTCCATTCAGAACTGTTGCTTCTGATGTTGTTTTCATTTTTCTTTTAAAGTCAGAACTTTATTATATAAATTCGCATATGGTGCATAGTTTTGGCTCCCTTATTTTTATGTCACGCGTTGTTTTTACCCCTTGCTGCTATTTCATTATGTTTTACGCTGTTTTATTGTGAATACATATTTTATGTTTTTAATTTAACCTGTACAACATCCAGAGAACATTGGTTATTGGGCAGTCTAAAGAGGGAATTAATCAATTGTTTGCCCTGCACTGCAGCCTGAGCCAACACAAACTAAGGATGCTTCCAAAATGTTCCTTGACTGAATTTCTTCTTGGATTTTGGAGCTCCAAATTACCTGGCCTTATTTCTAATGTGGAACCAATACATTGGGAATCCTCCATTGTTTTTGTTTTTGTTTTTTACAGAGCATGATGTATGCAGGGTTTACCACAGTTTCACATACTTCGGTTTGTTCATGCCTTTTTTCCTTAGCGATGTGCAAGTGTGCATTGATAGAATAGTACAAAAAAGAAAACCTTCATACCAAGGGTGGGAAACATGTGGCCCTCCAGATGTTGCGGGCCTACAACTCCCATCACGCCTGGCCATTGGCAACACTGGCTGGGGCTGACTGGAGTTAGAGTCCAATAACATCTGGATAAAAGCAGTTCGAGACCCGAGTGCTGCCTGACGGAGTGAGCTCCCATCTTCAGTCCCGGCTCCTGCCAACCTAGCAGTTCGAAAGCAAGAAATTGCAAGTAGATAAATAGGTACCACCTCGGTGGGAAAGGTAACAGCGTTCCGTGCACCTCGGTGTTCAGTCATGCCGTCCACATGACTACGGAAGCGTCTTCGGACAGCGCTGGCTCTTGGGCTTAGAAATGGAGATGAGCACCACACCCTAGAGTTGGACACGACTGGTTGGGGACACCTTTACCTTACTTTTTAACATCTGGAGGGCCACAGGTTCCTCAGCCTTGCTTTATAGGATCGTATTATGATCTCATGTGAATATTCTTTTTGTGTGGTGCTTTAGTAATGTACAAGAGAGCATGTGCGCATCAGGAAAACACAGTGAAAAAAGCATCTGAATATAACCACACATCCTATCACATCAAAGGTACTTCTTTTGCAGTGTTTGATCAATACATTCATGCACGTTTGTTTATTTATTTATTATTAAATTTATTAATCGCCCATCTGGCTGGTCACCCAGCCACTGGGCGATGTACAGCATGTAATAAAACAGTTTAAAACAATAAAATTCTACAATAAAAACGTTTTCTAAAATACCCTACCCCACCTCAAATGCCTGCCTGAACAACCACATTTTTAATGCATGGCAGAAGCTCATTAAAGAGGGGGCATGGCAGAACTCCCTAGGGAGGGAGTTCCACAGCGTGGGGGCCACCACAGAGAAGGCCCTAGCTGTCCTGGCTGATGGGACAGAGAGAAGGCCATCCAAGGCTGATCTTGTTAAGCGGCCTGTCTGGTGTTGCTGGAGGCGCTCCTTAAGATAGGCTGGGCCGGAACCATATAGGGTTTTAAAGGTCAAAACCAACACCTTGAATTTGGCCCGGAAAACAACAGGTAACCAGTGCAACTCCTTCAGCACTGGAGTGATGTGATCTCGCCGGCAGCTGCCTTTAATCAGGCAAGCCGCCACGTTCTGTACCAGCTGCAGTTTCCGAACCGTCTTCAAGGGTAACCCCATGTAGAGCGCATTACAGTAGTCTAAATGAGAGGAGACCAGAGCATGTACTACCGATGGGAGCAGATGGTCAGGAAGGAAGGGGCGCAGCTGCCGTATCAGATGGAGTTGATACAGCACTGTCCGGCTCACAGCTGACACCTGAGCCTCCACGGACAGCTGGGAGTCCAAAACGTTGTTAACACAGAGACAAGTAATGGTGCAAATTAACTGAAATCTGTTGGAGACTGCATGCTCCAAATCTGGAATTTGGAGAACTGGAGAACCTCCTAGTTAAACCAGAATTAAGGAAGAATGGCATGCAATCTAAAATTCTGAAATAGGGGTAATCTGTCCATCCCTAACATGAACCTATCTTCAATTTATACCTAGTGGATGAGTAGAGACCATGTCAAGAAGTTCTCTTTCATCTTCTCGCAGCCCTGCAATGCCATTTCCCCCATCTCCCCTGCTTTGAAACAAATTCACCAAGCAAAATAAATTTATCAGAACTGGTAGCCTGCTAAGAAGGCCTGCATACCTAGATGTCACCCCTCCATGACATTTCTTTAGAGCCAGGGAGGAAACACATTAGCTGCATTGGCAACAGCTAATCTTTCCCGTCCACAATTTCCAATATGAGAGTGCCATAGCTTTGCTCAAAGCCCACAATGGCTTGTCAGGGGCTGGGAATTTGCTATGCAACCTATAAATCTGCTTAGTAAAGCACTTCACTTCTCTTTTGTTAACATTCTGGCTATGGAAGCATCTTCACTCCTGATTTACTTAAATGACACAGGCAGGCAACTGCTGAAACCAACCTCTTCAAAGACAGCTGCTCTTAAAACCTTTAGATGTCAGTGCCTTTTTTTCCCCCCCCACATTTCAGGAAAACGTAAAAGTTCCTGATTTCTTCCAGCATGTTGTCAAGATGTTTGCTTGCTCACTCTCAGCCTGCCCACTCTTTTGCAAGTTCTTTCAGTCTGCTTTTCTTTTCCTTGTATAGTTATAGATATTCTGTTGGATCCAGATTTAGTTATGCTTAAAGTAGACCTATTGAAATCAATGGGATGTTAGTCATGACTAAAGTTAGCCTCATCATTGATTTCAATGTGTCTAAGCATGTCGAAATCTGGATCCAACCAACAGGGATTTTCTTTTAAAGCAAACTGTAAGAACATCAGAAGAGCCATGCTGGATCAGAGCAAGGGTCCATCTAGTCCAGCATTCTGTTCACACAGTAGCCAACCAGCTGTTGACCAGGGCCCCAGAAGCAGGACATGAGCACAACAGCACCCTCCCACCCATGTTCCCCAGCAACTGGTGTACTTAGGCTCACTGCCTCTGGTACTGGAGGTAGCACACAGCCATCAAGACTAGTAGCCATTGATAGCCTTTTCCTCCAGGAATTTATCCAACCCCCTTTTAAAGCCAACCAAATTGGTGGCCATCACTACATCCTGTGGCAGCGAATTCCATAGTTTAACTATGCGTCATGTGAAGAAGTCCTTCCTTTTATCTGTCCTGCATCTCCCACCAAGATTCAGCTTCATGGGAAGACCCTAGGGATGTCAGAGAATTCCGCCACAGACTCCAGTGAGGCCAGATTCTTTAGAATCCAGCCCCCCAGAGTCTGTGGCGGAATGGCCTCCCCCCCCCCCGCCACCCCGCGGAATCCCCCTGGGATGGACCTACCTGGTGGCGGATGTAGCAGCGGCTCCGGCGGTGGATGAAGCGGCGGCAGCGGCTCCGGCCACTGCCGGGCTACTGTGGCCGCAAATGGCGGCTATCGTAGCTGCCGCCATTTGCGTCCCTATGGTTGCCCGTGATTTGCGTCCCTATGCTTGCCCATAAATATTTACATAGCCTATCACTGGCTAGCATAGGGACGCAAATGGCATCCCCTACGCAGGACACCATTTGCGTCCGCAGCAGCCCGGCAGCGGGTGGAGGCCCCACTGCGGATCGGCCCAGCCAGCAGCTCCGTGGACTGGCCGCGGAGCAGAGCTGGCCGGGCAGGATTCCGGGGGGGAGGAATGGATCGCCTCCCCCCCGTCGAGGATTCCAGGGGGAGGAAAGTATTGCCTCCCCCCACCTGCGGACCCCAGCGGAGCCAGGTAAGTGGGGCTTTGTACACCTCTAGATGACCCCGAGTTCTAGTATTTTGAGAGAGAGAGAGAGAGAGAGAGAGAGAGATGTCTCCCTATCCACGTTCTCCACACCATGCATAATTTTGTACACCTCTATCACTTCTGTCCTTACCCTCCTTTTTTCCAAGCTGAGCAATCTGAGCTGTTGCAAGCTTCTCTCATAGCAGAAATGCTCCAGCCCCTTGATCAATTTAGTTGCCCTTTTCTGCATTCTACATTTTCTGCATTCTGTAGGTCATTGTGAAGGGGGTCAGGGAGATATGAGGTGTTTGGAAGTGTCAGGGATCCATAGGAACTAGAGTGCTTTTCCCTGGGACCTTAAGGAGTTCCATTTTGGAGTACAGTACATTTCCTAATCCTAACTATTGTGCATGTCCTAGAATGAATGCGATTACCTCATATATCTGAAACTTAGGGTGGCCACTTATGCATCACCAAAAAGAGAGGACAAAAGATGGCACAGATTTGTATATACTAATTTATATGTATGAATACAGATAATTATACAATTTTATTTATTTATTTATTTATTTATTTGATTTATACCCCACCTTTCCTCTAAGGAAATGGTGCTCCAGGTGGATAACAGTAACAATACACAACATTTAAAATAAAAATTAAACTTAGTTAATTTAAACAGAAACAGAATACATCTCACTATGATGGGGAAGGCTGTTACCAGGTGACCTGTTTGTCTGCTCAGTCTGCTCTCCAGGTGCTAACTGGTGATGGGCAACAGTTCTAATGGTTCTTTATCTTTAAACTGGACTTGGCCTGGACAGACCTTCAAACAGAGAATTGTCCTCTATAAAATAGGACACGTGGCCACCCTATTGAAATGGGAAGGGCATAAATGTGAGAAGAGCCTTGTTGGATCAGACCAAAGATCCATTGAATCCCACAGTGGCCAGCCAGATACCTTTGGGAAGCCCACAAGCTGTGCTTGAAAGCAATGGCCTTCTTCCCCTGTCCCTTTCCAGTAGCTGGTATTAGGTGTTTTCCTGCCTTCAACTCCAGAGGTTACAAATAACCATCACGACTAAAAGCCATAGAGCTTGATAGGGGAATAAAGAGGTTCAAAGGGTGCCAGTTCTGAAAATGGAATGGAAGATAGCTGGTTGTATCTTAAGGACCTGAGAACCCAGTGCTAACCTTCTGCTGTCTGTACCATGTTACTGCCACCATCATTTTGAGTGGTTGCTTCTACTTCCTTTCTCCCATGAATTCTAACCAATCACTCGAACATTAGCCACTGTACCACTGCAACACTTTTTATTTATTTATTTATTAATTATTAAATTTATTAATCACTCATCTGGCTGGTCACCCAGCCACTCTGGGCAATGTACAGCATACAATAAAACAGTTTAAAACAATAAAATTCTACAATAAAAACATTTTCTGAAATACCCTAACCCACCCCAAATGCCTGCCTGAACAATTTTCTGAAACTATTTTGACAGGTGGAAAAGTGCTTAGGAATCTATATTTTGTCACACTAAAATGGTCATAGTGTTCTTTTAAAAGGGTGGTATAATGGGCAAGAACTCAGCTGTAGTTGACCCAAGCCTGTACTGCCCTTCATGTACATCAACATACAGCCCTCTTGTAGCTATCATGGTCTTTTTTGTGGCCCCCAGAGCCACTGCCAAATTTGTTGCAGCAGCAACCCCCCACCGGTAATTTTGCTTCAACCCGGAGGTGTGCAGGGACTATGCACATTGTTTGGGGAAATAATCCCACTTCCGGGACACTTCCAGGGACACGATTCTGCTTCCAAACAAAGGGTGCATTTCCCGTGTGACTTATTTTCAAGCAAAATCGCTGCTTTTTGGCTGCCATGACACTGACAATTTTGGTGGCGGCAGGGGTGTCCCCCCCCCGTGGTGGGTTGTGGGGAGGCAATGCAGTCCCCTGACCCCCAGAAGTTTTGCACCACAGATGTACATCAAGTCATCAACCCAGTTTTTGTGCCTCTGCTCCAACTACCACCACCATGTTAAGGAACACAGTCCTACATGAAAAATCCAGCATCAAGTTCTCTGGAAATTCTAGACTGTATGGTTAGAGAACATACAAAGTTAAGCATGGGATGGACAAATCACTCTGTTAACAAGCTTTGTCACTGTTGCATGTGTTCCCTGCTAAGTTGTGTCCCATTTTCACATTAACATGTGATTTTTAAAACAAAAATATGTGCATGAAAATTCACATTTAAATATGTATTTCTAAAAGTTTTTTTCCTTCCAAAATATGAATTTCTAATCATATCTTCCTCTTAAGATGCACATTTAAAATACATTTTACTACATTTTTAGTAGAGAACTGCATCAGAACATTTGGGAATTCCAAATGGAAGTGGATAACTATGTTCCGATCCACGCAATCATCTGGAAAGGGTTCAAGTCAGTTCATATCAGAATTCCCAAAGACTGAATTCCTCAAGCATTCCTAGCTAAGCAACAAAAAAACTGAACTTGATTCAAACGAGCAATGCAGTTGCTTTTTAAATATTCCTCCAAAGGCACGTATCTGAGAGAGTGTCCATGTATTCCGCCACAGCACCTTTCTCCCCCGCCCTGCCTCTCTCCGCCACACTCATAATAATAAACATTTCAGAAGCCACAGACTATGACCTGTTCAACTTTTCACATTATGAGATGAAGCTTCAGTTGTAATGCAGAATTTAGCAGAAGCTATGATTGACTAAATTTAACTCTGATTTAACTCTGAGCAACCTTTTCAACTTAGTGATGGTCATGACAGCACTAAAAACACTAAGGATCAGCTTAGTGATATATTAAAAGCATCAGAAAATTGATATTGCCTAAATAAATGATTGCTTGTTTTCTTCAATTACTCTGAACTAAAACACTCTGTGTATCAGGAAATATGGAAAATGTCTGATCCCAGAAAATGAGAATTCAACATCTTTACTGTGCAATATCTGTTTTCATCGGACATTAAAGGCATATAGCTGATGCCTTCCTGATCCCCAGCAAGTCACTTGGAAACCAGATTGATTGCACTGAGGCCTCCTTCCCAGAAACATTTTAGAAGTTGGGTGTTAATCATGTCATACATTTCTATATGATGATGTGGGGAGCAACTGGAAAAATGACTTGCGTCATGATGGGTTAGGAAGAAAACAAACCCAGCCAACAATCCTATCCAAGAATAAAGCAGAGGCAAATGGAAATGGTCCTCTAAAACAAGTTCTGATTTGTAAATTTAGCTGAGGTGGGGTTTAAGCTTGCTTTCTGGCCACATCTTCTGATGTGTGGGTCTGATTGTGGTTACTAAACCGAAGGGGAAATGCTCTCTACACATAATCAGAGACACCCTTTTTTCAGTGTTCCCACACAGTTTGGGGCCTTATTACTTGAAGGACCACTTTCACCCATATCAGCCTACCCACACCCTAAGATCAGCAACAGAGGCCCTTCTCACCTGCTTTGAGGGCAGTCAAGTGGACAAGTACATGAGAGAGGGCCTTTTTCACAGTGGCCCTGCACCTCTGGAATGAGTGGCCTTTGGAGATCTATCAGGCCTCATCATTGCAAGCATTTAGGAAGGCCCTGAAGACTTACTTGTTTATTCTGGCCTTCCCCTGATTTTGTTTTACTGGACTGTTCTGGTTTGTAGCCACAATTGTGTTGTAGATTTGAGGACTGTCTAGGGCAGAGGTTTTATTGCTGGCATCTGTTGATTTTATTAATTTTTGCTGTTTTATCACTGTTTGGGTTTTTTTTACTATATGGGGATTTTATTGTTGTAAGCTGCCTTAGGAGGGCTCCTGCCCAGAAAGGTGGCCTAGAAATATTTTGAATGAATAAATAGGAAAATCTGTCTGATTTGAAACCTCAAAAGGAGTAACTGGAAATACAAAATATGATGGTTGAAATCATGACCCCCTTGGACTAATCATCCAAAAATGGAAGGGTATATCCCATCACAAGGCAGCTGTGTTATTAAACCATCTTGTTCTCTCTACATAGCCTTCTCATGCTCTCTGGATCCAAAACAATTCATGTACTGAACTTGATAGCTTACTTTTATTCAGCCAAACTCCGCTAATCAAATTGAATGTATCACTGTCTTCATAGCAAATAATGTCATTTTCTGGAGCGAACATGGCAAAAATGTCTGTACCTGCTTCCATTAATGTAAAGTACATCTCCTGGGCCTGCATTATCATTTTATGTGTGTAGGAAACAAAAGCCATTTGCTTCTTTTTTATAACACACAATCAACAGCCATTCTGTCCACTGTGCACTTCACATTTTTGGAGCAAAGCAGAAGGGATACATTTCCCAGTTAGTGAATTCAATTCATGGCCTTTGAACATGCAGGTGGATCATGGTTACTCAAATATCATGGGAAGCCGTTGAGTGTATGTGTGATAAATTTTGAAAGAAAGGGACAACTATGCTGGGAAAGATTGAAGGCAAAAGGAGAAGGGGACGGCAGAGGATGAGATGGCTGGATAGCATCACCGATGCAATGAATATGAACTTGAGCACACTCTGGGAAAGAGCGGCATACAGGAAGCCGCTTTGTGAGACTGATGAATTTGGTTGGTCTGACTCACTTGGAAGTTGCCATTCTGGGCCATTCCATTCTGTTCTGGATGGGTTCTGGGAATTATGGGGTTAATAATAACAATATTGCAAGGGTTTCACCTTGCATACTCTTCTCAAGTGTCTCTAACACTTGCCATTGTTTTGGCAATTATATATATATATATGTATGTATATATGAACTTGAGCACGCTCTGGGAGAGAGCGCAGGACAGGAAGGCCTGGCGTGCTGTGGTCCATGGGGTCACGAAGAGTCGGACACGACTGAACGACTGAACAACAACAATATTCCATGTGAGGAACTTGAATTTTTCAGAAAAGTACTATAGAAATCCTGGACATGACACTCATTCCCTTTTCTCTTCCTGATATTATATTATCCATTCATCTTCTGCCACAAAGATAATTGCATTAGAAACTTGGGCTTCCTTTGCTGGGGGGTGACAAAATGGTTTTGTGAGTGCTGTGTTCTACATCACAAAGCCATTTGCTAAAATATCACTTTTTGTAGTCAGGTCACTAGAAAATTTCCTTTATTGATTGAGTCTATAGATTCATGGTGGCCTTTTTCTATTTATTTCCCCCTGGTTTCTGGCAGAAAAGCTAATTACTTCTACTGCAGCCCCCAAATAGAATTTTTTAAATCACTGGTTGGTTTGTTTAGGTAGTTCCTGTAGAATAATGTCAGGTAGGATTCCTTTCAGTAAGTGATGCTTCAGATTATAGTCAGGAGCTAATAAAGCACACTGGCTCTGTATAGGACCTAATCCCAAGAACGATAATGGGAAAATGCTTATGATATGCCATCAATGGAAACAGCTCTTCAATCTAGCAAATGGGTTGCAAAAACCACTCTGGATCTTGCTGCTGTGAAGGAAAAAAGGGCTGGTCAAGGCATCTGCCTTCCATGTGCCTACGATGGTTGGACTAGAAACTATAATAGTGATGGGAATTTTTTGGTAATGATGCCTCCTGTTAAAAAGGCAGTTTAGCAGAGAAAAAACAAAAGGCAGAACAGAATCAGCATTTACCAGCCCCACATGCACACAAGACTAAAAGAAAAGGAGACCACACCCTTCTTCAATGAAGAAAAGGTAAAATAGTTTACTCACAGGTACAGCATACAGTTTCAAAGAAATGTTTGTCTAGTTATTTTTTGTGTGCTTTATAATACTGGCAGGAGTGAGAGAGAGCAAACACAACTGCTCCCAGCAATGGAGGATGTGGGGGGGGGGGAGGAAATGGAGGAGCAGGAAATCACACTGTAGGCTATAGAGATCCTAAGGCTAGCTATGCTCCAAATTCCCATGCGTTAACTAGCTAACTACAACACTGCCCCCTTCCTGTAACTTGCAGACAAGGTTGCAGTGTTCCCAACAAATAGGACACATGCACTCACGCAAACACACACACACTTGAAGAATGTGTATACTGAGGGAAATGATTCTCCAGTATCCTGCCTCCTGATCTCACACAAGTTCAGCCATTCCAGCAGGCTGTACAGAGGGAGATGAGAGGGAGAAGCAGGGACATTTCACCAGCCCTGCTGAAGGACTCCCCCCCCCTTTTCCCTTCTCATCCTTTTTTCCTTGTGTGTGTTGTCTTTTTAAGATGGTATGCCTGCAGGCAGGGACTGTCTTGTTTTACAGGATATAAGCCACTCCAGGAGCCTTTTTGGCTGAGGAGTGGGATAAAAATACTATAAATAAATAAATAAACACACACACACACAAACACACACACAAATGGTCATTCCCCCCATCCCCCTGGCTAGGGGACACTGGCTAGGTCTATCACTGAGTAGTAGTCAAGATGATGGTTACACCGAGGGTGCTTTCAGGTGGATGGCTGCTAATGCTACCAATAAGACATTATGACGCAATTCTGTCTTTTTCTTTAATGCATTTTCTGCAGTAAGGAAAAAAAACAGAAGAAGTAGTGGGAAAACAGGAGAGTTATGAGTGGAAGTTGACATTGTCTGGACCCCCAGTAAAATTCCATAAATTTGAGGCTGGGAAAGGGTTTGAGACAGGTAAACCATTCCTGCTTCATCCAACTAGGGATGTCGGCAAAATCTCCAACGGAATCAAATGAGTTCAGATTTCTATGAATCTGACCTGTAGATTCCAGAGTGGACCAGCTTTTCCCAAGTCACATGGATTCAACAGACTTGCTGACTAGGTTTTTTTTTTTTTACTTTCTGGAATTTTATGAAATTTAGTTGTAGAAAAATATATAATTTTTTTAAAAAACTTGTCTGAAAATGTGCATTTCCCCCATAGGTTAAAGCATGAAAATGTGCATTCTTGGAGGGGAATTTACACATGGGGGGGGGGGAATTGCTATTTGCACATTTGGGGGATTTGCACATTTTTGCAAGTACAAATGTGGATTTACGCAAATGCAGAAATTGGGGAAAAAATCAGATTCCATCAATGAGCAGGTGATGGAATGAAAGGCATGTGGCAATCCACGAAATGCAGATACATGATTTTACAAAATCCATACATCCCTACATCCAACTAGCTTGTTTCTCTTGCCTGAACAGGCATATTTATGATTCACCTGGCCAAGAGAGAAAACAGTGGCTATATGGAGAGACCCCACCCAGCAAGAGATGTTTAAATCCTAGCTGAGTGTTCTGGTCTTCAAGAATTAATTTATGGGTTGTGGCCCCTGAAACACCCCTCAAGCTAAATACCGCAAAGTGATAGCTCAGAATATATATTTATTGCTCAAACAGTATTAGAGAATAACAAAACTTTGTAATGATGAAACAATCAAAACACATTGCAACATACAATGCAATTAGGATGACTGGAAGCATAATAGAAATAGTGGGTAGCATATTTCTTAGTACAATTACAGTTCTGTTCTTCTCACCAACAAAGCAGTCGTCACTAAAATGTTCTAGTTACCTATCTGGCAGGCATGGTTGGCAGAGCTTAGCTAATCATGTTTGGTATGGTGCCTTAGAAGGCTTCTCATTCTATCAAGATCTTTCAGGGCAACCACGTCAAAATCGTGCTACTTATAACATTCTACCTAGCAATCGCTCTAAGGGTGCAATCCTATGGCCACTAGTCAGCAGGTAGGCAGACATAGGATAGGACAGTTCCCGGGAACTGACCTCAGAGCCTGCACTCCGAGGTCAGTTCCTAGAGAACTCACCCCCACCCCCTCCCGTGCTGTGTCGTACGCAGCACGGAACGTCCCCGCGCTCCGCACTTGTAAGAGCAGTGCGGAGCGGCATAAAAGGGGTATTCCTGGGGGAGGGCAGAAATGCTGGTACACATCCTATGTGTCGTCTAGCCGCCGTCAGCCCCACTCTGAGTTCCCACGGCTAGACAGCCAAAATCGTAGGGTGGCTGAAGCACAGAGGGGATGATCCCCTCCATGCTTCTCCTGCCCTGCATTTGATAGGCGGTCACCTCCGAGTTTGGAGGCAGCCATCTATCCCCATAGGATTGCTCTCTAATTCTTTTGTCTTAAACACACATCTGTGTACCTTGACCTTTTGGACTCAGGCATAGCTCCTACGAATGGCCTCAGGAGGGCCTCTCCATAAGGCAGCCAGGCTTAACTGCAGGAGCACCCTTGCTTCTAAACTTAGCTGTCCATCTCCTCATTAGATGGTCTATCTCCACATGAGGGAATGAGCTTTTTACTTTCAAGAATTAACCAACCCAAGCTTCTTTGCCCCAGTTCCAAGAACACAGTTTTGCACTTAAAGCTAGCTTACAGCATACATAGCTAATCACTCTATACTTACCGTTAGCATACACAGATTATTATGAATAGCACTCCTGTGAAATACAATGAATTTTCATCAACAATACACATTACATCCATACTTTGTGACAAGTGCAATACAAGCCTCAACAGGAAGCACCCTGAACCTCCATGTGCAGAGGCAGTATGTGACTCCATTTACCTGGGGAGCAACAATAGGAGAGGATGATTAGTTCTATCCCCTGTTTGTGGGGGATGAGCTGGAGACATCGAATTGACCGTTATAGGAAGCAGGATGCTAAACTAGATGGACCTTTGGTTAGGGATGTACAAAAGTCACTTACCTTTTCGTGGAATTGATTCGCGGAAGGGGGGAGGCGCTCCATCCCTCCCCCCGGAATCCTCGACCAGGGGGGAGGCGATCTGGTCCTCCCCCCCGGAAGCCTGCCCGGCTGGCTCCGCTCTGCAGCGGCTCCGCAGAGCAGCCGGCCAGGGCCATCCGCAGCTGGACTTCCAGCCGTGGACGGGCTGCTGCAGACGCAAATGGCAGCTGCCGTAGCGGCCGCCATTTGCATCCAGCCAGGCTGCCGTGATAGGCTATGTAAATACAATTTTTTTTTTTGCCCAGCCATGATAGGCTACGTAAATACTTACGTAGCCTATCATGGCTGGGCAAAAACAAACAAGAACAGTGTACGCAAATGGTGGCGGCTACGGCGGCCACCATTTGCGTTCCCTATTTTTCGCCATTTTATCTTACGTAAATATTTACGTAGGGTATTACAGTGAAAAAAAGGGGAACGTAAATAGCGTAGTGGGCACTATTTGTGTTCCTTTTTTTTTGGCGTAATAGCTTACGTAAATATTTACATAGACTAAAACGGCGAAAAAAAATGAACGCAAATAGCGCCCACTACGCTATTTGTGTTCCCCTTTTTTTTCTCCGTAATAGCCTACGTAAATATTTACCTAGGCTAAAACGGTGAAAAATAGGGAACGCAAATGGCAGCCACTGTAGCCGCCGCCATTTGCGTACGCCGTTTTTTTTTTTGCCTGGCTTGCCGTGATAGGCTACGTAAATACTTACGTAGCCTATCACGGCAAAGACCAGGATGCAAATGGCGGCCGCGGCAGCCGGTCAAAAGACTAGCCGCCGCCCCGCTGCCGTCTGGAACATCCGCCCCAGGTAAGCTTCGTCCCGGGGGGAATCTGCGGGGCGGCAGGGGGGCAGGCCGTTCCGCCACGGATTTTGGGGGGCAGAATGCCAGTGCATTCGGCCTCACTGAAATCCGTGGCAGAATTCTCCACCATCCCTATCTTTGGTCTGATCGAGTAGTGCTCTTTTTATGTTCTTACATGAATCTTAATGCCAGAGGGGAAGAGTATTATCATAATCAGCTCTCAGGTTCAGATTTCAGTCAACACATTGATCCCTTCATTTCTTCCATGACTTAGAGTCTTTGCAGAGTGGATCCAACTACATTTATTTCTGGTCAGATTATTCAGATGATACTATCAGCAGCCTTTTGTCTTCACTTCGGTGGATGCTGCACAACCTATTTCAGAAGCGGTACATGTCTGACTACTAGATGCGAAGGACCTTGTGAACTTCCCTAGATATCTGCTTAGCCACTGTCGATAGACAGAATGTGTAGCTGAATGAGCCACCTGTCTGACTTTGCATGAACTTTTATGTTCTCTTGGACATCTGAATATCAACTTGGAGGGGAAAATCATCCAGCGACGTAAACTACTGCTGTGCTGAAAATGTCTTGCACATTTTTTGAAATGTCTCATTTCAAAGAAAAGAAATGGCTTTAGAAAAGAAATTCAAAGGAGAAGAACATTTCAGAGAAATTTTCATGAGTTGGGTTCAGGGTTCTTGTGCTTACCTTACATATGAAGTGGCTGAGGAATACGCACAAGTGTCCTGTCTTTTATTGTACAGCCATCTCTCCATCAGCCTCCCTAGCTTCCTGCAGTTCAATTAAAGCCCAGGGGAGGATGTCATGAGGCAACTCCTCCCATGGGCCTTTTTAGATTTGGAAGTATAGGCAGCTGGAGAGGCTGCAAACTGATGAAGAGATGTGTAATAGAAAGAATACACACAGCATTCTTGGCAACCTCGCAGTGATGAAAACCTTAGGAAAGAAAAAAAAAAAGTTGTGCCACAACCCCTCCCAATGATGAGCCCCTCCTGTGTGAAACCGTTGGAAGCATTTGTCCTTGCCCTGAAGTAATTGTCTTCCCAGTTTCTCTGTCCACAATAGGGATGTCAGATTCCGCCACAGATCTCGGTAAGGCTGAATGCAGGTGCATTTGGCTCCCTGAAACCTGTGGCGGAATGAAGCCCCCTGCCCCCCCACCCCACAAAAGGCGCGTGAAACGGAGCATTTACCTGCTGCCATTCACGCTGACTTTCCTCATTATAGCCGTGATAGGCTACGTAAATAATTACATAGCCTATCACGGCTAATGCAGGGACGCCATTTGCATCCTTGCAGAGGCCGTGATAAGCTACTTAAGTATTTACGTAGCCTATCACGGCAAAAACAACAACAGCGAACGCAAATGGCGGCGGCTACAGCGCCCGCCATTTGCGTCCCCCCTTTTGTTTTTTTGGCTGTAATAGCCTACTATATTTACGTAGGCTAAAACGGCAAAAAAAAAATAGGGAATGCAAATGGCGGGCACCGTAGCTGCCGCCATTTGCATTCACTGTTGTTGTTTTTTTTGCCGTGATAGGCTACGTAAATACTTACGTAGCCTATCACGGCAAAGTACAGGGACGCAAATGGTGATAGCTATGGCAGCCACCATTTGCATCCCTGCAGGCTGCCCAGAGGCCAGATGTCTGGCTGCGGGCAGCCCCGGCCAGCGGCTCTACAGAATCTCCACGGAGCGGAGCTGGCCGGAGAGAATTTCGGAGGGAGGGATGGAGCGCCTCCCCCCCACCGCGAATGTCACCCTCCAAAAAGGTAAGTTACTTTCATACATCCCTAGTCCACAAATATGGTGGGGAATTTCAAGAGTACAGCTCTAACTAAAATATTAAAATGACCACTAATGCTTCCACAGAGACAACATCTCTGACAGCAGATTGCTTTCCTACATAAAAATAAGATAGACATCTAGGGATGGCTGTGAATTTCTCCACGTATCTCGGGTAGGTCGAATGCCAACGCATTCGGCCCCCCGAAATTGTTGGTGAAATTCTCCACCCCCCCGCCCCCCCCGGGATGGGACTTACCTCCCTCGAATGTCCATCTCGGCGGCGGGTCCCGGCGGCGTTTCGGTGGCATTTCAGCAGGGGCGGCGGCGGCAGCCGGTCTTCTGATTGGCTGCCGCCGCCGCCGCCATTACAAAGTGAATGAAAAAACAACAACACACACACGTGATGGGCTACGTAACGATTAACGTAGCCTATCATGGCTAGATTTCCAAAGTCAGCCCTGATAGGCTACGTTAATCGTTACGTAGCCTATCATGGGTGACTTTGGGGGGGGGAAAAAGCGCATACGCAAATGGCGGCGCCCATGGGCGCCGCCATTTGCGTTCCTTATTTGGGCCCGGGTAGTCTACGTAAAGATTTACATGGACCACGGCGAAAATAAGAGCAACGCTATTATTGGTCTTCAACCAATGGTTTTCTGATGTAATCCCCTCCCCCAATCCACTTTTATTCCAGCAGGTTCTAAACGCTTAGCTTGTTTGCAAGAGTAAATTAGCATCTAGACTCTTGCAGGACCAAAAGCAGCCTAGGAGTGGGAAGCTCCCTTCCCCTTGCTATTCTCTGCTAAAAATCACTGTCTACCACCATGTTGTTGTTCAGTCGTTCATTCGTGTCCGACTCTTCGTGACCCCATGGACCATAGCACGCCAGGCCTTCCTGTCTACCACCATGGCTTGCAGCAAAGAAGTAAGCCAGCAGTTTCCCTACACACAACTGCATGTAACTTGTAGTTCAGCCCTTAAACTAAGTTCAAGTATGCCTCATTTTTGCATCATCATCATAATTATCAAGCCAGAGGTTATGCAGCAAAACTGGTTGATGTAGAAAAAAAGAAGACAGTGTACATTTCAGAACACCAACTACCTAGGATCTCTCTTGCCAAATTGATGATGTGTCATATAAACCCTTGAGAAATTACAGGATGTTATGTGACACTGATTAAAGTTGATCTTCCACTGAATTATTCTCTTCCCATCAATAGCAAAGTAATGAGTCACGCCCGATGTCAGTCTCTCACTCTATGGCAGTTTAAGTACACATCCTTGGATGTGATCCAACTCAACTGTGTGAAATATTATGAACAATGCCACTCTAATTTGACAATGGAAGTAAAAGTAAGTTTCAAGAACCATATGGAATAAGCCATTGTTCCAAATGCATGTTGGAATAATATGTTGTTAAAGCATTGCTTTACAGAGCAGAATGTGTACAGTGAAGGATGGATTAAACAATTACAGACTAGTTTTGGCAGAAAAATGCATTGTTACAGAAACAGGGGGGGGGGATAACAAAGTTATAATATATCCATCATGACATGGGGGGAATCTACATGGTGATGATTTCTGAAGCGTTTTGTGGTTATATCTGGATCTTCACGGAATCATTTTGGTCTGTCAGTGACACACAAAGCAAGAAAAGCGGAATATACACTACCTAAAAAAACCCATTTACGGGTCACACAGAACTTGAGACAGACTGCCAGGTTTGGGGGTTGGGATGATGGAGTCCAGCAAGTCAAACTGAATGTCATCAACCATGTAGGTGCTGCTCAGCCGATGAGAGAGGCTTGTTCCTCACCGTGTCCATGCTTCCTTGCTCAGGGAAGTTTAATGGAAGAGCTGAATTAACACCCTGTAGTTTATCCCACACCTCTCCCCTCATCCACCATTGTCATACTGTGGAAGGTTAGAAGTGTGCTACTGTGATAGTGTGAAGGGTTAAAACATCTCGGCTATAAATTGTGAATGGATAAAGCACGTTACAGCACTATTGTGAATGGGAAAACAGCGCTCCTACAATATCATGAATGGGAAAACAGGCTACTGCGATATTGTGGTTAAAACAGACTATAGATGGTGAATGGGAAAACAGCACCACTGTGATATTGTGAATGGTTAAAACAGCGCTACTGCAAAGTAGTAGGGAAAGGAAGCCTGTGTCCAAAAGCGCCCTCCTGCAAATGGGGAAGAAGAGAGAATGGGGGTAAAAGGGGGCATCTCCACCCCTTGAGCACGTCACTGCCAGGTCATAGCCAGGTCACCCCTAGGCATGCCCAGGATTTAATGAGCGGGGATGGGGCACACCGCAGTGGAACCATGCAGGAGTTGTGTTTAAGGAAAGCAATGCACTAAAATGATTTTGTGAAAATGCAGTTTCCAGAGGGACTCTGTGGGACAGTGTCATCTGTCACAAACAACCCCGATGTGCTCTCGCTCCACACTAAATCAGCCACGTAGATTGGGCCATGTACTTTAACCTAGGACCTTCAGCACAATGGAAAAGGTGGCCATGCAATTAGTAGCACTAATACATCATAGAATCATAGGGTTGGAAGGGGCCTACAAGACCACTGGGTCCAATCCTCTGCTCAGTGCAGGAAGCCTGATTCCCTGGAGGTCTCCCATCCAAGTACTAACCAGGGCTGACCCTGCTTAGCTTCTGAGATCAGACGAGATCAGGCATATTCAGCCCTTCTTATACCATGGGAGATCAAACTGGCTGGAGAACACAGAACATATTTCACTGCCCACAGATGATGTATCCTGTAGTAGATTGTTCTGCAGATATGGGTTTAAATACAAGCCTTTATTTGCATTATGAATATTTCTGGAAAAGGAGAGCAAGTTATGATTTGCTCTCCTTTTCCAGAAATATTCATTATATCACACACACACACACACACACACAGAGAGAGAGAGAGAGAGAGAGAGAGTTTGGAAATGACACACAGCTTGGTTTTGAAAGTTTGTGTGTTTGTCCATGAGTTCTATGAATACTCCTGTATGTATTTTTAAATGGGCATCAAGACGGCAAGACTGTCATTAAGAAGTTGGTTCTTTGATGGATTTCTTTTCATATTAGGCAAGCAGTTGCAATGAACACCACTAACTCACACCTAGAGACCACACTCCAGTGTTAACAGGACTGTCCCCTTAATGCTAACTGAAATGAAAGGACTGCAGCATGTGAAACTAAATCCTATATGGCAGCCAAGTAGCCCAATATTATTCCTGATTGCAACTATAATAATGCCTTAGACTGTGGTGCCACAGGTAAAGCGGCATCCAAGATAGGACAAGTGCAGCAAAGAAGGCCGGCTCTGCCCCACTAGCCGCCATACAACCTTCCCTAACTCCTTGCTGCACTGATCTATAGCACAAGTTTGAATAACACTAGCAGGGAGTTGGCAGGGCCATTCAGATAAGGTGTAAGAGCCATTGATGGCCCTGGCTCCCAACACCTTCTCCACAGACACAAATAGCACCTTCTACAATATGTTTTCGGGTCGCCAATATAGGTACAGGAGTGCCAGTGGCTACCCCATCATTAGGCCAAGAGAGGCAGTTGCCTCAGGCGGCTGGCTTGGGGTGTCATGAAAGAAGGCCAAATTGTTAGTTATGGGCAGAGCAATCTTATAGTGCCTAGGTGTCCCGGGGACTATAGGATGGTGCAGATTTCACAGCCTGAGGCTATAGACACAGATACAACCTTGGGAGGAGGCAATCTAAGCAGGGATCTCTTCCCCCAGCCACCGCAGAAGGACCTTCCTTGGAAGAGGGTCAGGAAGGGAGGAAAGGGAGCAGGACTGTGGGAGGGGAGGGGCATGGATCCTCTCTATTGCACATCTCCACACACAGCAAAGTAAGTCGGCTAGAAGGGCCATGGGGCCCACCTAGCAAAAAAAACACAAAACCCTCAGGATTTTGGATGGGCGGAGGGCTTTGTTCTTGGAGCCTTCCATCTAATGAGTGGCAATCCTCTTGGCCCGCACTCTTAATGTAATGATCATGATCATGATAACAATATAATGTATTTTTACTGACAGGGAATAAAAGCATAAATGCATTTTCAGTCTCAGATGCTAGCCTGGCTGGCCTTGGATGCACCATGACTTGACGGGGGGGGGGGGGGTTCACCATTTGCTTCTCTGTCACAGGCATCAAAAAGCCTTGGGGCAGCCCCATGATGCACACACAGAGAAAAACAACCAACATTGTAGGCATTCTCAATGGCTTATTCAAGAAAGAAATGCCACATGTGTTTCAAGAGACTTTTTCATCGGGGAAGAATCTATACCATATTTCTTGTATTCCAGCCACTTTTCTCAATATGCTTTTTGTTCTTTTGTGGTAGCCCTTGCTGCTGCAGGAGAATAGCCCTTCTGGGGTTTGGTTTGGTTTTTTAACACACAGAGACACACAATGGTTTGCCTGCAAGAACTGATTCACAACATAAATTGATAGCAGTCGCTGGAGGATTGATATGAATGGTACATTTGATATTATTTGCAATTTGACCTGCTGACTCTTTGGTCACGGGAATAATACAAGAACTAGAAAGAGCCCGCAGATTGACTACAACATTCAAAAAGCAGGCTTTGCAGGCCTGGCACCCGGTAGTCAATGGCATTTTTGCAGAATACATTTATAAGACAGAATCTCATTTTACAACTGAAGGGAAACAATAGTAGTTCTAATTCAGTGTGTGTGTGTGTGTGAGAGAGAGAGAGAGAGAGAGAATATGCGCTGGCATGGTCAAGTAGGTGAGTTGAGTAGTGTGTTGTGATGCGAGATGGGAATTGCTGTACAAGTTATTACTCCTATTTATTGAATAGCTCACTAGTTATAAAAGCAAAAAAAATCAATATTAATGGTCAGAACACAAGTTCAGGCTGACCCTGAACAGTTCTTATTAATGAAACAGCATTTTCCCTTCCCACCCCCCACCTTCTTCTTTTTAATCAGGGGAAATCTCTTCCTGCAGCAGCTCTTTTCTGAATTACCCGATGTCGATATGGTGCATTTTATAAACAACTATGCTTCCATATCATATATCATCCTGATATGTGAATTTAGTGATGACATACATAACAACATTAGAGGTTTGGTCTGCGCATTTTTATTTTTAAGTACTATCGTTGTGATATTGTGATTAGTGCAGGAGCGGCCAACCTTTTGGGGTTGGGAAGGCCACATGGGATCCCACAGAATCCATTGGGAACCACACCCTTCAAGGGCCACACACACCCATTCTCACACACACACACACACACACACACCATGGGTTGCCCACCACTGAGTTAAAGTGTTGGATTGAGACCTGGATTCAAATTCCCAACAAGCCACACAACTCACTGGGTGACCTTGCGCCAATCATTTCAT
The DNA here is from genome assembly GCF_057233095.1 of Heloderma suspectum. Classification (NCBI taxonomy): domain Eukaryota; kingdom Metazoa; phylum Chordata; class Lepidosauria; order Squamata; family Helodermatidae; genus Heloderma; species Heloderma suspectum. Next base: position 107,021,026 of record NC_139459.1, read on the forward strand.
TTATTTCATTTCTATACTGCCCCATAGCCAACGCTCTCTGGGCGGTTTACAACAATCCATAAAAAGCACACCAGCATTACAAAATACAACATAATAAATATCAATTGCTACCATTCATCTTAATGTTCCTAAGAGGGCTGTCATGATGATAAAAGCAGAAGGAACCATAAACACTGCCCTGAACTCTTTGGAGGAAGGGTCAGTGGAGGCTGGTAGCTTCAGTGTCAGTGAGGTAGTGAATCCGCTCCAGGTTTCAGTCAGAACCACTCAAAAGAACCTTGGATAGCTCCTTTAGAGTTCTGACTGGTTCTGATTGAAACCCAAAGTGGATTCACCACCCCGCTGACATCGGAGCCACTAGCCTCCACTGGGAAGGGTGGGACAAAAATATAAAAGGAATAAATGAATGAATCCATCAAATCATAAGACAGCAGCCTTTCCTATTTGCAGTTCAGATGTGACGAAAACATTGCTACTCCGAGGAGTAACAGTTTGGGGAAAACCTGTTTCTTTCCTTTGTCTGACAAGGGAGAGGATCTTCCTAGCTTCCTTAATTTCTGTAAATAAACTCTATACATAAACCATTTCAGTTCAATCTCACAAAAAAGTGTAAACATTAAAAATGTAAGACCTTGCTAATCACGTAACATTAATAAAACGTTAGAAACAGATCACTTTACAAAACCACTCACTACAAACATTTAAGACACTGCTACTCTTTTACAGTATAAACATTTAATGCTGGCCCTGGGAGGATGTCCAAAGGGCCACAGGATAGTTCCTGATTCCCCCTCCAAGAATCAAGAAACAAGTCTGCCCTCGAAGAGGGAATCTAACCTTGGACCCCCACCTCCTTGCCCTTGCTGAAATTTCCATGGCCTTTGCCTCCCTGATGTTGGACCTGGCATAAATAATTCATCTACCATTATCAGAAATGGGAGTAAAACAGATCAAACAAGCATGCACTCCGGAGCTGGAAGGAAGGGAAGAGAATGCTCTCCCACCCTCACTTCCACCCTGGTGGCAAGAGCTCAGCAGAAGTTTTCAATGTCAGAACACTCTGACCTTACCTAATATCTATTTTGATCTGATCTGCTACAAAGAAATTGGCTCTTATTTCAACAAAAGCTTGGAAAATCTGACCAAGAGTATAGGAGCACTGCACCAAAAAGTTGAGAAGCAAATTTAAGGCAATGATAAAGAAAATCTAAGCAATGTACTTTGGACAGTAATGGATCTATCATTCATTCCAAAAGACTTGAGTGAAGAAATGTGCTTTGCACTTCGTTTTGTTTATTCACATCTTCTACAGTCAAGTTGTGTTTTCTCTTATTAATTCTGCACCAGCCTAACAAATTAACCAGCGCTCCATTTTGACCTGCAAAATTGTCCCATGAGAAGGAGCTTACATTTCACTGAATTGAGGCCCTATCTTCTCAGGAAATTCCATGAGATCAGTGATCAAATTTCAAAGAGGAGGGTCCAACTGCTGCTAAAGCTAATCTCTTAATAACAGAAGGAAATATCAGCCAACCCACTGGTTAAAAATCCAGAGAACATGCCATGTTATCAGTAGATTTCTGAGAACAGAATGGGGTTTTAAAGCATTTGCATAAATTATACAAAATAGGGAGGCTTATGATGCCTCACAGAGCTTCCCAGCTGAAATAAATGCACAAAAACACAGCCTGTCAGTTCAGTGTATTTGCATTTCAGATTAACAAGCCAGGTCTGTGCTTTCCACTTTGAGTGGTCAAGTACTGACAGCTTAGGACATCAATACCTCGTCAAGGGGTTTTTACATCCGTTATACCTGAACTGCATTGTACATTGATTTACGTCTATCATCAGGATTTATAACTACAGGCACAGAACTGTGAACAATTTAGCTTCACATTTAAATCTGTGGGTAGCCTCTTTCAATATCAAAGTTGCAGCCTTCACTTTGTACAGCATCACAAAGCCATTGAGAAGTATGTTTTTAGCCTTGATGTTTTTGAGAAATCAAAAGTTAGGATTACTTGCAATTCAAAGGACTATTAGCTGCTTGCATGCCCTCCGGCACTGCGAGTGTTTAGGGTGTGGGAGACAGCGGTGGTCCAGCGAGGGCCTGACATCGGGGCCAAACTCTAGGGCTCCATAGCCCAGCCCTGACCCCCAGTGATCACCCAGAGAGCAATGGCAGCAGCACTTGGACCAGCACTGTCATGCTGCGGTGCACCAGGGCTGATGCTTGTCACTGCAGCATCTTTTCTCCTTATTTTTAAAAGGGGGCAGACAAACAGGCATGCACATGGTTACAGATCTTATTCTTTTTACTTTTAAAAGACACTATTCTTTTCTAAAACAAGATGGTGTATATTCCCCCAAATCAGGGAATTTAGGAAGCAGAAGCAAACTTTATTTTTCTCCTGTGATCATGATGTTTCAAGTGAGTTTGAATGTGAAACTGCACATGCTCAGAGTATTTCTTTCTTTTTCTTTTTTTAAAAGATCACTTCTGGCACACAGGGTGTTGCTGTTGTTTTGGGGGTTTGTTCCAATATATTGGGAATGTCGTAAAGCGTGGAATGGTGGTGATGTGTGGAGAACAGAGAAATGTTAGTTGTGTGCTTCGCAACTGGATTATATGCAGGGCCATGTAAAGCCCCCACCCCATAATACCATCAGGTCCAGGATCTAAAATTACCAAGCCGCACTATAAGGAGCCAGGACATTTCCTGCACTCACTATGGCATTTTAAAACAGACTTTTGTATTGCAGGGGCGACATATTTGGCGCAGCGAGCAGGGTGCCAAAAATACTGCTATGTTCAGATTCAAAGGGAAGGAGGATTGGGGGGTCGGCATGTTAAACTGACTCCCAGGCTGGCCACAGCTGGAGTGGTGGGGTCCGGCCGCAAAGCAATTGGCAGTCTCATGTGGCCTGATTGCATGGCCAGAGGTCGAAGAGGACTGCACACCAGTGGGTCTGGAAACTGTGTTAGAATCTCTGCAGCTAGAATGGACAGCTAAAGAGAAGCAGCGTGCAGGACCTCTAGCATGGTTATTGCTGACAGCTTTAGGAGGTGTCGGGCAGAAGGAGTCAGAATGGAGAGAGGAAACAGCAGAAAAGCTCAAGGCTGAGCTGGGAGAAGAGCAAGATTTGAGGCTGTTAATTAGAGAAATGTTGCAGGACAGCCTGGCCTCTAACAAGGCGTGGGAGTGTGAAGCTAAAGAAGTAGCCGTTAGGCTGATACGCCGAGCCCGGAAGAATTGCCCACAGTGTTCCGAGGGGTGCAACATCATCACCTCGCCTGATTGGGATGAAATCCCTAAGAAATGGAAACTGAAAATGAAGACCCGGGAGATGAGGCCGAGAAAGAGGATAAAGGTGAAGAATCAGTGCCCAGGGCACAGGCTAGACCCCTCCTAGAGTGGAAAGTGCGCCAGAGGACAGTCCAAAGGCAGAATGAAGCAGAGAGACCATGTTGAAGATCTCTGTCAAGGTAACCGTGTTTAGCTTTGAACTGTTCTAAAATTGCATAGAGCCTGTAGCTACTGACCATCAGCTATATGATTTCTGAAAACTGTAACCATTAAGCTTTTGCCGTGGGATTCCCTGCAATGAAGAACACCCACTGATTTGAGTGTCCAGTGTCGGACTGCCTGAGCGTGTGCGCTGAAGAGATCGAGAAACGGGGCAGCGTGTTCCTGGCCAAGCCAACACGCTACTACCATGCTCCTGCAGGCTGCAATAAACTGTGAAAGCTGGGAGACCCAACCTGATTGAGAAGAAAAGAAGATATTGGAGTAGCTGTCTTCAAAAACACCGAGATCTGTGTAGCTGGCTGGCTGACGCTGTAAGTGATGTTACAACTGCAAATTAAGACTGTTGTCCTGTTTGTGACCCCAGAGAAAAAAGCTGACCTGAGTTATTTGTCACCCCTGACAAAGCAAGAATTTGGCTGCCCTGTATCTCTTCGTGTCTTGTTTTGATTTTGGGATTTACAAATACAAACGGTGAAGCTTTACCTTGAAGCCCTGCAAATCACCCCACTGCCGCCTCCCAAAGAAGATTGATGGCTGTGTAAGGAATGCAAGTAGAAGGCGCCCCCCCGCCGCAATGTCCTGAATTTCGGCACTCTGTTTAAGTTTGTGTGCCAGGGAGAGGGAGAAGAAGAAGAGTGTGTGTGTCATGTTGTGAATCCCTGGCTAGCCTGTCGAGTGATAGATAGCCCCAAGAGTTTTTCCCCTGACTTAGCCGTGCAGTTTAAAACTGCTCTGTAACTTTAAGTGTACTTTTGCAGAAAGAGAGGGGATCATAGCCAATTCTCCTTCCCTCCTTGCAAAAGAAATAGTTTTGTTCTTTTCAATGTATTCGAAATAACTTAGATTTAGTTTTCCAACTAGACCCATTCAAAGCGCAGAAGCACTGACAATGCTTTTGTAAGCTCCCTAGTTTAGACAGTTGCTTCCCCTCGGCAATCTCCGAGCAACTAAGCCAAGACAGTGTGGGGGAGGGGAGTAAGGTTTTAGAGTGAAGAAGTGTTATGAGAGCGAAAATAATGTCAAGGCCCAATGTAGTAAGGCCTTGTAAGTTACAACCAAGTTTTATTAAGAAGTAGCCTGAAAGACCCCTTCATGGATCACTGCCTTGTTGTGGCGAAGGGGCTTGCGTAACTCAGTGAAGCCATAAGCTATGCCGTGCAGGGCCACCCAAGACGGACAGGTCATGGCAGAGAGTTCTGACAAAATGTGGTCCACCGGAGAAGGAAATGGCAACCCACTCCAGTATTCTTGCCAAGAAAACCCCATGGAACGTATCACAAGGCTAAAAGAGATGACGCCGGAAGATGAGCCCCTCAGGTCGGAAGGTGTCCAATATGCTACTGGGGAAGAGCAGAGGGTATTTCCAAGTAGCGCCAAAAAGAGTGAAGCGGCTGGGCCAAACCCGAAAGGACACTCAGCTGTGGATGTGTCTGGTGGTGAAAAGAAAATCCGATGCTGTAAAGAACAATATTGTTTAGGAACCTGGAATGTCAGATCAATGAATCAAGGTAAGCTGGAGGTGGTCAGACATGAGATGGCAAGATTGAACATCGACATCTTGGGAATCAGCGAACTAAAATGGACAGGCATGGGCGAATTTAATTCAGGTGACCATCATATCTACTATTGTGGCCAAGAATCCCTTAGAAGAAATGGAGTAGCACTCATAGTCAACAAAAGGGTGGGAAAAGCAGTACTGGGGTACAATCTTAAAAATGATAGAATGATCTCAGTATGAATCCAAGGCAAACCATTCAACATCACAGTAATTCAAGTCTATGCCCCAACCACTGAGGCTGAAGAAGCTGAGGTTGATCGGTTCTATGAAGACCTCTAACACCTTCTAGAACTAACACCAAAAAAAGATGTCCTCTTCATCACAGGGGACTGGAATGCTAAAGTAGGAAGTCAAGAAATCACCGGGATAACAGGCAGGCATGGCCTTGGTGTACAAAATGAAGCAGGACAAAAGCTAATAGAGTTTTGCCAAGAGAACATGCTGATCATAGCAAACACTCTTTTCCAACAGCACAAGAGGCGACTCTACACATGGACGTCACCAGATGGTCAATATCGAAATCAGATTGATTATGTCCTTTGCAGCCAAAGATGGAGAAGCTCCATACAGTCAGTAAAAACAAGACCTGGAGCTGACTGTGGCTCAGATCATGAGCTGCTTCTTGCAAAATTTCGGCTTAAATTGAAGAACGTCGGGAAAACCACTAAACCGTTCAGGTATGACCTAAATCATATCCCTGATGAATATACAGTGGAGGTGAGGAATAGATTTCAGGGATTAGACCTGATAGACAGAGTGCCTGAGGAACTATGGACGGAGGTCCGTAACATTGTTCAGGAGGCAGCAACGAAATCCATCCCAAAGAAAAAGAAATGCAAGAAAGCCAAGTGGCTGTCTGAGGTGGCTTTACAAGTAGCTGAGGAAAGAAGGGAAGCAAAAAGCAAGGGAGAAAGGGGAAGATATACCCAACTGAATGCAGAGTTCCAGAGAATAGCAAGGAGAGACAAGAAGGCCTTCTTAAATGAACAATGCAAAGAAATCGAGGAGAACAACAGAATGGGAAAGACTAGAGATCTCTTCAAGAAAATCAGAGATCTCAAGGGAACGTTTTGTGCAAAGACGGGCATAATAAAGGACAAAGAAGGCAGGGACCTAACAGAAGCAGATGAGATTAAGAAGAGGTGGCAAGAATACACAGAAGAACTATACAGGAAAGATCTGAATGTCCCTGATAGCCATGATAGTGCGGTCACTGAACTTGAGCCGGACATCCTCGAGAGTGAAGTCAAGTGGGCCTTAGGAAGCATTAGTAACAACAAAGCTAGCGGAGATGACAGTATTCCAGCTGAGCTATTTAAAATCCTAAAAGATGATGCTGTTAAAGTGCTGCATTAAATATGCAAACAAATCTGGAACACTCAACAGTGGCCACAAGACTGGAAAAGGTCAGTTTACATTCCAATTCCAAAGAAGGGCAACGCCAAAGAGTGTTCAAACTACCGCACAATTGCGCTCATTTCACATGCCAGCAAGGTGATGCTCAAAATCCTACAAGCATACTTCAGCAGTATGCGAACCGAGAACTACCGGAAGTACAAGCTGGGTTTAGAAGAGGCAGAGGAACTAGAGATCAAATCGCCAACATTCGCTGCATCATGGAGAAAGCAAGAGAATTCCAGAAAAACGTCTATTTCTGCTTCATTGACTACGCTAAAGCCTTTGATTGTGTGGATCACAACAAACTGTGGCAAATTCTGAAAGAGATGGGAGTACCAGACCACCTTACCTGTCTCCTGAGAAACCTGTACGAGGGTCAAGAAGCAACAGTAAGAACCAGACATGGAACAACCGATTGGTTCAAAATTGGGAAAGGAGTACGACAAGGCTGCATATTGTCACCCTGCTTATTTAACTTATATGCAGAGTACATCATGAGAAATGCTGGGTTGGATGAATCAGAGGTCGGAATTAAGATTGCTGGGAGAATTATCAACAACCTCCGATATGCAGACGATACCACCCTAATGGCAGAAAGCGAAGAGGATCTAAAGAGCCTCTTGTTGAGGGTGAAAGAGGAGAGTGCAAAAGCTGGTTTGAAACTCAACATTAAAAAAACGAAGATCATGGCATCTGGCCCCATCACTTCCTGGCATATGGAAGGGGAAGAAATGGAAGCAGTGACAGATTTTACTTTCTTGGGTTCCAAGATCACCGCAGATGGTGACTGTAGCCATGAAATTAAAAGACGCTTGCTCCTTGGGAGGAAAGCTATGGCAAACCTAGACAGCATAGTAAGAAGCAGAGACATCACCTTGCCAACAAAGGTCCGTCTAATCAAAGCTATGGTTTTCCCAGTAGTAATGTATGGCTGTGAGAGCTGGACTATAAGGAAGGCTGAGCGCCGAAGAATTGATGCTTTCGAACTGTGGTGCTGGAGAAGACTCTTACGAGTGCCCTGGACTGCAAGGAGGTCAGATCAGTCCATCCTAAAGGAAATCAACCCTGAGTGCTCATTGGAAGGACAGATAATGAAGCTGAAGCTCCAATATTTTGGCCACCTAATGCGAAGAGAAAACTCCCTGGAAAAGACCCTGATGCTGGGAAAGACTGAAGGCAAAAGGAGAAGGGGACGGCAGAGGATGAGATGGCTAGATAGCATCACGGATGCAATGAATATGAACTTGAGCACGCTCCGGGAGAGAGCGCAGGACAGGAAGGCCTGGCGTGCTATGGTCCATGGGGTCACGAAGAGTCGGACACGACTGAACGACTGAACAACAACAGCCTGAAAGAATTTAGGCCTATTCAGTTTTTAGAATGTCAGTCTGTAGGAGTTTATCTCTGTGTGTTTTCAGAGCGGAGCCAGGGGGAGTCACCCAACTCCCTGGCCACCTGCTAGTTTAGTCTCAGCAGGCAGGGAGGCTGGAAGATTTCTGTGAGAACCTGACAGAGGCAGAGTGAGATTTAGAGAAAGGTTGCCCAGGTTGAAGTGTCACTGCTAGAAAGCTGAGGAGTGCCGCTCTGTTTAGACAGAAGCCTTGCTGAAAAGGCTAAAGGTCCTTGTCTGTCGAGGGATCTGGAAGGGGTGTAGGGTCACACCTTCCCCTTTTGAGCTGATGCAGAGGCAGAGAGCCTTTCCTGGAAATATCCCGTCTTCATTGCCCAAAACCTTCTCTGTTTGGATCCATCCTCATCTGGGCTTTTGTGAGGCACTCTGCACATGGACTGGAACTTTAGATTGTTAAAGACTTGCCATAGAAAGTACTGTGAGGCTTTTCATAGCCTTGAACTGTCATTGCTGTAGACTGTGCATTGTGTGTTTGTAGTCAGCTCAGTTTAAGGCAGGCTGAGTTTGATCTGTGACTTTTGGACTTCCCTCTGCCAGAACTCATGCAGCATGGAGTTGCTGATGCAAAAATGGTGGCCTAGAACTCTTTGCGTGTGGGGGTACGCCAGTCCCTTGAGTTTGGTGGGCCCTGATCATGCAGCCTGGAGGAGCAGTATGATTGCTGGATCTGCTCCATCATGCCTCACCATGCAAGGGGTGTTTTCTAGTCATAGTGTTAGATTTCAGTGAAAGTTTGTTGTGTGTGTTTTATGATTTGTTAAATACTATGTAATATTTGTAAACGTTTTTACTGTCAGTTGTTAACTCCAAATGATACTGAGTGTGGTTCCCAATGGTTTACAGGGGCAAAGACAAAGACAAGTAGAGAGGGACAGAGAGAAGTAGAAAAAGACAGAGAGAAGGAGAAAGTGGCAGACAAGGCAAAACAGGAAAAAAAGAGGGGATGCCAAACCATAAAGAGCACCCTAGAATTAACTGGGCCACCCCTAATGGTAGTTATCTGTAGAGAAAGAGCATGGCCATGGTTGCCCACAGAGTGAATTGGAAGCAGCTGATTATGCCTGGAGCTTATTACCTGGGGGTGGAGTAGCCACAATAATGTAAGAGTTTTACATTATAAATGGCATGGGAGACTGCTATCAGCCTTTGATCATCTGAGGGTGGAATGTATTGGCCCCAGGAGCGTAGCCAAGTCATTTGTAGTGTTAGGGGCCTAGAGATCCATAATACTTGCTTAAGTTTATTATTGTTACAATTCCCTTGCTAGTAAGCCTCTGAGCATGTGAAGATTATTCAAAAGGCCGATAGCGCGGCCTAGCACATTCCATACTAATGAGTGAAAGTGTTATCAAGCACTCTGCCTGGGAAGCAAAGTTTGTTTACAGGTGGCTGTGCTGAGAACCAAGTGCTGTTAGTTTATGCTGGGAATGAATGCTCGGGGGTGCTTGCTGCTCTTATACTGCTAACATGTATTGTATAAAACCCATTTGACCCAATGGCTCATGGTTCAGAGAAGCTGTCTGATCCAACCATTGGGTACACCTGTGTGCTGTAAGTTACCCAATAAAGTCTCCTTGTAAGTAAACTTTTGAATCTGATTTATCACTATCTTGGCACTTCTAACCTAAGAGTTCAACGCACACTGCAGGGGCAATACAACTTTAAAAGCATCCCAGTGCAGAGTTCATAAGGAGTTGAGCCTTTAAGTTACTGTGCAAAGATTATGATTGGGGGGTATGGATCTCAACAACCCAAGGAAACTTTCTCATTAGGTCAAGTTGGCAAAAGTGTCAATGCTTTCCATTACAATTTGAAGGAGTAGTGATATATTTATAGATCTATGAACTTTAGAGGTCAGGGTAGGTTAAACTCTCCCCTGAGAAATATGCAAGGCCTGCTGACTATGATCGTATCAGTTTGGTCTGGATTTTGCTTCATTGAGTTTGTTCAGATACAAGACTGTGTACAGTGAAATAATAACTGGGTTCATACAACACAACAAGCTACACACAAGGTTGAGTATGGGTTGAGTGTGGTTTGTCATTAAACCATGGGTTCTTGTTGAAATATGGGTTGTTATGTTGTGTGAACCCAACCATGCTAACAAACCATGGTTTGTTATCCACAGACAACCTATGAAAAGAACCTATGGTTTGTTGTTGGGTTGTGAACTGTAGGTTGTTCGTGTTGAACAAACCATGGTTTGTTCTTGCAGCTGGGTTCATACAACCCATGGCTCAACAACAACCCATGGCTCAATGATAACCCACACTCAACCTTGAGTTTGGGTTGTCCTGTTGTGTGAACCCAGCCAATGAGTAAGTAATGTAACTTAAAAAATTGGATTGGATAAAAAAGAAACACAGAACTGGGTATCATCAGTGTGGTACTCTTATCAAATTATAATCTGAAGCAATTATTTCCCATTCCCTGTTCCCATGGAAGACCAGGTCTCCTGCAGCCATGAAACCAACATCTTATGATCAACATAGCAAAGGCTTCCAAAAGATCTACTATAAGGGATACAATTTCTGTAAACATGCTGTAGATAGCTAACAAAAGCTCCAAGCCAGAGTACCATCCCCAAGCTGAAAGCTGGACTGGTAGAGGTCTGAAAAGCCAACAGCTTTTTTGAACTCTGGAAGAATCCAAGGAAATCCCCCCAAATGTTAGGCTTAAAAGTGAGATCAAAGAGTGTGAGGAGATAGCGATGTCTAGGGATGTTAGAGAATTCCGCCACCGACTCCAGTGAGGCCGGATTCTTTAGAATCCAGCTCCCTGGAGTCTGTGGCGGAATGGAGCAATCCTCCCCGCCACCCCACGGAATCCCTCCGGGACAGAGCCTACCTTTGTCGGCCGTCCGCTTCTCCACAAATGGCTCCCCGGTAGGGATGGCAGAGAATTCTGCCACGGATCTCGGTGAGGCCAAATGCCAGTGCATTCAGCCCCCTGAAATCTGTGGTGGAATGGCCTGCCACCCCCCCGCCCCCCCGCAAATCCCCCCCAGGACGAGACTTACCTGGGGCGGATCTTCCAGGCGGCGGCGGCTCTGGCGGTGGCTCCGGCAGCGGTGGCGGCTGGTCTTCTGACTGGCTGCCGCCGCCACCATTTGCAGACTTGTGGGGTTTTTTTTTTTCCAAGACGTGATAGGCTACGTAAAGATTTACATAGCCTATCATGGCTGGGTAAAACAAAAACAAAAACCACGTACGCAAATGGCGGCTATGGCCACCGCCATTTGCGTTCCTTATTTTTGGTGTCTTAGTTTACGTAAATATTTACGTAGACTAAGACAGTGAAAATAAGGGGAACGCAAATAGCGTAGCGGGCGCTATTTGCGTCCCTTTTTGATTCGCTGTTTTAGCCTATGTAAATATTTACGTAGGCTAAAATGGCGAATCAAAAAGGGACACAAATAGTGCCCGTTACGCTATTTGCGTTCCCCTTTATTTTCACCATCATAGTCTACGTAAATATTTATGTAGACTAATATGGCCAAAAATAGAATCATAGAATCATAGAATAGTAGGGCTGGAAGGGGCCTACAAGGCCATCGAGTCCAACCTCCTGCTCAATGCAGGAATCCAAGTCAGAGCATCCCTGACAAATGGCTGTCCAGCCTTGTCTTGAAGGCCTCCAGTGTGGGAGAGCCCACCACCTCCCCAGGTAATTGGTTCCATTATCATATTGCTCTTACAGTCAGGAAGTTTTTCCTGATGTTCAGCCGGAATCTGGCTTCCTGTAACTTGAGCCCATTATTCCGTGTCCTGCACTCTGGGATGATCAAGAAGAGATCCTGGCCTTCTTCTCTGTGACAACCTTTCAAGTACTTGAAGAGTGCTATCATATCTCCCCTCAGTCTGCTCTTCTCAAGGCTAAACATGCCCAGTTCTTTCAGTCTCTCTTCATAGGGCTTTGTTTCCAGTCCCCTGATCATCTTTGTTGCCCTCCTCTGAACCCTCTCCAGTTTGTCGGCATCCTTATTTCTTATCTTAAATAAGGAACGCAAATGGCAGCAGCCGTAGCCGCCGCCATTTGCGTACGCGGTTTTGTTTTTGTTTTTACCCAGAGCCCTCCGCGGCCGGAAATCCGGCTGGTTGCTGCTCCGCGGAGCCGCCGCGGAGCACAGCCAGCCATCGAGGATTCCGGGGGGGGGGAGGAACGGAGCGCCTCCCCCCCGTCGAGGATTCCGGGGGGAGGGATGGAACGCCTCCCCCCCACCATAAACATAATCCGCGGAAAGGTAAGTACATTTCATACATCCCTATGCCCCAGTCTGCGGCCATTTCCATTCCACTTTAGCCGTGATAGGTTATGTAACTATTTACGTAGCCTATCATGGCTAATGCAGGGATGCCATTTGCATCCCTGCGGTAGCCGTGATAGGCTACATAAATATATATGTAGCCTATCATGGCTAATGCAGGGACGCAAATGGCATAGTGGCCGCCATTTGCGTTCCTGCTTTTTGCCGTGATAGGCTACTTAAATATATATGTAGCCTATCACGGCTACCGCAGGGATGCAAATGGTGGCCGCTACGGCGGCCGCCATTTGCAGCCACAGCCCAGCAGCTGTAAATGGCTGCATTTAGGCTAATCTACCAGCTTTATGGCTGCTAATGGCACCCACTATGCCATTTGCATCCAGAGACTTACTTATACAAAGATACGGCACAGCAATGGCTGCCGGCCATATCAACTTTCACCAGTGATGCGGAGCAGGATCGACGTCGAGAGGGATCCAACCCGCACGGATTCCGCGGGGAGGCAGAGGTGAATGCTCCATTCTGCCATGGACTCAGGGGGGGCAGATCCTTTAGAATCCAGCCTCATTGGAGTCTGTAGCAGAATTCTCTGCCATCCCTAGGCAGTTGACACGATCACACCCAAGCACCTTCTCCCTCCAAGCAGAGCCCGACCAGCTTCTTGGTATACACCTGAGCTGAGCACAATGAAGCAAGAGGGGAGATGGCTAGAACACAGGTGGAGGAAAGCCCGTGCTGAGTCTGACTGAACACAGGTAAGAGCTCACTATTGAGCCTACTCTGTGGCAGTGCGGGTGGCAAAGAGACAGTTCTTTTCCACCAGCCTTGCATCTTCTTAGGGCTGATCTACACTTACAGCTTTTTTTCACTTCCAATGAGGTTTTACCACCCATCTTTCACACTACGCAGTACCCGCCTCGAATTGGAACCGGAATTTCCTGCTTCTGTGCTCCCGCTTTCAGTACCCTGATATCCTGGTATTTCCCCTTTGATTTTCCACCTTCGCTACCATATCTGGTCATAGTCCCCTCCCCTGCCTGTCCATATACAGCTCTCAACAGCCCCATGTTGTCTTTATTTTATTTTATTTATTTATTTCATTTCTATACCACCCAATAGCCGAAGCTCTCTGAGTGGTTCACAAAAATTAAAACCAAACAACACACAATAAAACAATTTAAAATATATAGAACATTAAAACCACAGTATAACAATACAACCACAATAAAACCTAGCAGCAGTGCAGGAGTTTAAAATACAGATTTAAAACAGCAAAGCTAAAAATTTAGAAATCTAAAATGCTAAAATGCCTGGGAAAATAAAAAGTTCTTCACCTGGCGCCAAAAGGAATACAATGTAGATGCCAGGCGAACCTCACTAGGGAGCTCATTCCAGAGCCGGGGTGCCACAGCAGAAAAAGCCCTCCTCCTAGTAGCCACCCGCCTCACTTCCTTTGGCAGGGGCTCACGGAGAAGGGCTGCTGAGGATGATCTTAAGGTCCAGGCAGGCACATATGGGAGGAGGCGATCCTTCAGGTAACCTGGCCCCAAGCCGTTAAGGGCCTTGAATGTTAACACCAGCACTTTGAATCGGGCCTGGAAATTGACTGGCAGTCAGTGCAGCTGGAAAAGTACTGGCATAATATGAGCTCGCAGGCCAGTCCCTATTAACAATCTTGCTGCCCTATTTTGGACCAGCTGAAGTTTCCGGACCATTTTCAAAGGCAGCCCCACGTATAACGCATTGCAGTAATCCAGACGAGAAGTTATCAGAGCATGGATCACTGTAGCTAGGCTATCTCTGTCCAGATAAGGGTGTAGTTGGTATACCAGCCTAAGCTGATAAAAAGTGCTCCGTGCCACTGAGTTCACCTGTGCCTCAAGTGACAGTTCTGGATCCAAGAGCACCCCCAAACTACGAACCTGATCCTTTAGGGGGAGTGCAACCCCCTCCAGAACAGGTTGAATATCACCTAGCCGGGCAGATGAACCACCCACTAACAGTACCTCCGTCTTGTCTGGATTGAGTTTCAGTTTATTGGCCCTCATCCAGTCCATTACCGTGCCCAGGCACTGATTCAGAACAGCCACTGCCTCACCTGGGTTTGATGAGAAAGAGAGGTAGAGCTGGGTGTCATCTGCATATTGATGGCACCTCAGCCCACACCTCCGGATAACCTCCCCCAGCGGTTTAATGTAGATGTTAAACAGCATGGGGGATAAAATAAGAGCCCTGTGGAACCCCATGGCACAATTGCCATGGCACAGAGCAATAATCCCCCAGCGCCACCTTCTGGAATCGGCCATCCAAGTAGGAGCGGAACCACTGTAGTGCAGTGCCTCCAACTCCTAACCCAGACAACCTATCCAGAAGAATACCATGGTCGATGGTATCGAAAGCCGCTGAGAGGTCCAGGAGAATCAACAGGTTCGCACTCCCCCTGTCCCTCTTCCAGCAGAGGTCATCCCACAGGGCGACCAGGGCAGTTTCCATTCCAAAACCAGGCCTGAAGCCCGATTGAAATGGATCTAGATAATCCGTTTCATTCAACAGTGCCTGGAGCTGTCCTACAACGACCCGCTCAAGCACCTTGCCCAGGGAGGGGATGTTGGCCACTGGCCTATAATTGTTAACATCCTCTGGGTCCAGGTTAGGCTTTTTCAGGAGTGGTCTAATTACCGCCTCTTTTAAAGTGGCAGGCACCACTCCCTCTCTCAAGGAGGAATTTACAACCTCCTGGACCCAGCCAGACATCCCCTCCTTGTTTGATTTAATAAGCCATGAAGGGCAAGGGTCAAGCACACAGGTGGTCGATCGGACTTGGCCAAGCACCTTGTCCACATCCTCAGGCCTCAGTAACTGAACCTCATCCAATAAAACTGGACGATGCTCTGAACGCCTCTACCAATGGAACTGCATTAATGGTGGTGTCCAATTCATGACGAATCTGAGTGACTTTATCCTCAAAGTGCTGTGCAAACTTGTCACAGCGTGCTACCAAGGGTTCCACCATCTCTCTCCCTGGTTCAGAATGTAACAGGCCGTGAACCACTCGGAAAAGCTCTGCTGGACGACACTGAGAAGATGCAATGCTGGTGGAAAAGAACTGTCTCTTTGCCACCCTCACCGCCACAGAGTAGACTTGATAGTGGGCTCTTACCTGTGTTTGGTCAGACTCAGCATGAGTTTTCCTCCACCTGCATTCTAGCCGTCTCCTCTCTTGCTTCATTGTCCTCAGCTCAGGTGTATACCAAGGAGCTGGCCGGGCTCTGCTCAGAGGGAGAGGGCGCTTGGGCGCGATCGTGTCAACCGCCCGAGTCATCTCTGCATTCCACAGAGCGACCTGGGCTTCGACAGGAGCACCAGCCATACCAGCAGGAAAATCCCCCAGAGCCCTCTGGAATCCATCGGAATCCATTAATCTCCGGGGGCAGACCATTTTAATAGGTCCCCCACCCTTGCAGAGGGGGAAGGCTGCCAGGAGTCTAAACCTCAGCAGAAAGTGATCTGTCCTTGACAAAGGGACAGATGTTAATTCCTCCACTTTCAGATCACCATCCTCCTGCCCAGTCGAGAAAACCAGATCAAGTGTGTGTCCTTTTATATGCGTTGGGCCGATGACATGTTGGGACAGCCCCATGGTTGTCACGGCGGCCATGAAGTCCTGAGCCGCCCCAGATACAGCGGCCTCGGCATGGAAGTTGAGATCCCCCAGGACCATCATCCTAGGGGTCCTCAACACCAAGTCCTAGACCACCTCCGTCAGCTCAGGCAGGGAGTCTGATGGGCAGCGGGGTGGGCGGTACACCAACAGAATCCCTAATCTGTCCCAGGTACCCAACACAAGGTACAAACACTCAAGATCTGCACTCAAATGAGCAGGAAGCCTGGAGAGGGAGATTGAATTCCTATAGACCACGGCAACCCCCCCTCCTTGACCCTCAAGTTGGTGTTGGTGCTGCACCGAGTACCCAGGAGGGCACAGCTGGGAGATAGTGACCCCTCCCAGTTCCCCCACCCAGGTCTCAGTAATACATACCAGGTCAGCCCCCTCATCCACAATCAAATCATGGATGAGGGAGATTTATTTTGGGCCGACCTGGCATTCAGCAGCAGCACGACCAGACCCGAGGGCAGACTGGTAAGGCTGCCAGGAACCATCAGGTTGGGGGGAGAACCAGAAGAGGGGACAGCTGTAAGGTGTCTAGCCCCTCTTCTCCTCAGCTGGCCTGTTAATCCCCCAATGCCATACCTCCCCCTGCCCATGACCACAGTTATGGTGGCACCTCCCCGACCCCTTCCGGCTACTGATTGCATAGCTTCCTCAGCACTCAATGTTTCCTCAGCAACAAGCAAAAGGCTGGATGCGCTCATGCTTGTCTGATCTCGGAATCTAAGCAGGGTCGGCCCGGTTGGTAGTTGGATGGGTGACCGCCTGGGAATCAGGCTTCCTGCATTGAGCAGGGGCTTGTTCTATCCCTTCAAATTACCCCCTTCTGTCCCCCGCTTCGGCTTTTTAAAAAAAAAATTAAGGCGTTATCTTCAAAGAATCATGGCTTCTCCGCAATTTTTTTTCTAATTCAGGCATGATCTTTGAAGATTCGAAGATGTGAAACTTCACATCTTCGAATCTTTGAATCTTCAAAGATCATGTCTGAATTAGGAAAAAAAAAATCACGGAGAAGCCACGATTCTTTGAAGATAACGCCTTAATTTTTTTTTTTTAAAGCCAAAGTGGGGGATTAGAGGGGACAAATGAATTCTCATTTGAAGGGACAGAACAACCCCCTGCTCAATGCAGGAAGCCTGATTCCCAGGCAATCCCCCATCCAACTACTGACGGGGCCGATGTGAAGCTTTGAAACTTCAAAGATGCCAGCAGCCCCCCTGCCAAACGCGAGCACTGGGTGCTGCCGCCACTGCCCCTCTTCCTTGCACTGGTTGTCAAGGGCTGGCGCGGGGAAAAGAGCATTGGCAGACACCCCCCAGCCGCTTGCCCTGGCCTCCAGCAGGTGGCGGAGGGGAGAAGAGGATAGGTGCCTCCTTCTTCCCTCCACCCCCACCTGCTACAGGGGCGGCGGCAAGGGACAAGCTGGTCATTTTCCCCAAGGCCAGGAAAACATGCGGAAAACGACAAGCTCCTCCCGCGCCACTGCCACGCGGTGGGCATGGAATCAGCAGAAACAGGAATAGTCTCTGATCCTCCATGAGAGCCACCATCTTTAAGAGCAGGAAAACAGCACGGCGCTTGAGTGTGAACTGAGCTCGCGCATTCAATGAAGCACCGCAACGGGGAAAATCGCTGAGTGTGGATAATCACGTTTTAATGTCAGAGCGTTTAACCTGACAGGACACCAAATTCGTTGAGATGGCGGGCACAATATAGATCAGCCCTTAGTGTCACCCAGCGGAGCTTTTCCGAGTGGTTCACGGTCTGTTACATTCTGGGCCAGGGAGAGAGACTGTGAAACCCTCGGTTGCATGCTGTGATGAGTTTGCACGGCACTTTGAAGATAAAGTCGCTCAGATTCATCATGAATTGGGCACCACGATTAATGCAGTTCCATTGGTTTAGAGCACCGTCTGGTCCAGTTTTATTGGATGAGTTAAAGTTATTGAGGCCTGAGGATGCGGACAAGGCACTTGGCCAAGTGCGATCGACCACTTGTGGGATGTCTGGGTGGGTCCTGGAGGTTGTAAATTGCTCCTTGAGAGAGGGAGTGGTGCCGACCCCTTTAAAAGAAGCAGTAATCAGACGATTCCTGAAAAAGCCTAACCTGGACCCAGAGGATGTTAACAATTATAGGCCAGTGGCCAACATCCCCTTCCTGGGCAAGGTGCTTGAGCGGCTGGTTGCAGGACAACTCCAGGCACTCTTGAATGAAACAGATTATCTAGATCCATTTCAATTGGGCTTCAGGCCTGGTTTTGGAACGGAAACTGCCTTGGTCGCCCTGTGGGATGACCTCTGCTGGAAGAGGGACAGGGGGAGTGCAATCCTGTTGATTCTCCTGGACCTCTCAGCAGTTTTTGATACCATTGACCATGGTATCCTTCTGGATAGGTTGTCTGGGTTGGGAGTTGGAGGCACTGCACTACAGTGGTTCCGCTCCTACTTGGATGGCCAATTCCAGAAGGTGGTGCTGCAGGATTATTGCTCTGTGCCATGGCAATTGTGCCATGGGGTTCCATGGGGCTCTATTTTATCCTCCATGCTGTTTAACACCTACCTGAAACCAGTGGGGGAAGTTATCCGGAGGTGTGGGCTGAGATGCCATCAATATGCGGATGACACCCAGCTCTACCTCTCTTTCTTATCAAACCCAGGTGAGGCAGTGGCTGTTCTGAATCAGTGCCTGGGCATGGTAATGGACTGGATGAGGGCCAATAAACTGAAACTCAATCCAGACAAGGCGGAGATACTGTTAGTGGGTGGTTCGTCTGCCCGGCTAGGTGATATTCAACCTGTTCTGGAAGGGGTTGCACTCCCCCTAAAGGATCATGTTCATAGTTTGGGGGTGCTCTTGGACCCAGAACTGTCACTTGAGGCACAGGTGAACTCAGTGGCACGGAGCACTTTTTATCAGCTTAGGCTAGTATATCAACTACGCCCTTATCTGGACAGAGATAGCCTAGCTACAGTTATCCATGCTCTGATAACTTCTCGTCTGGATCACTGCAATGCATTATACGTGGGGCTGCCTTTAAAAACGGTCCGGAAACTTCAGCTGGTCCAAAATAGGGCAGCAAGATTGTTAACAGGGACTGGCCTGCGAGCTCATATTATGCCAGTACTTTTCCAGCTGCACTGGCTGCCAGTCCATTTCTGGGCCCGATTCAAAATGCTGGTACTAACATTCAAAGCCCTTAACAGCTTGGGGCCAGGTCATCTGAAGGATCGCCTCCTCCCATATGTGCCTGCCAGGACCTTAAGATCATCGTCAGCGGCCCTTCTCCGTGAGCCCCTGCCAAAGGAAGTAAGGCGGGTGGCTACTAGGAGGAGAGCCTTTTCTGCTGTGGCACCCCAGCTGTGGAATGAGCTCCCTAGTGAGGTCCACCTGGCACCTACACTGTATTCTTTCTGGCGCCAGGTGAAGACCTTTTTTATTTTCCCAGGCATTTTAGCATTTTAACTTTCTAGACTTTTAGCTTTACTGTTTTAAATCTATAAATCCCTGCATTGCTGCTAGGTTTTATTCTGGTTGTATTGTTATACTGTGGTTGTAATGTTTTATATTTTTTATATTGTTTTATTGTGTGCTCTTTGGTTTTAATTTTTTTGAACTGCCCACAGAGCTTCGGCTATTGGGCGGCATAGAAATGAAATGAATGAATGAATGAATAAATAACTTTTATGAACTAAGAATCCAGACTCATAAATGCAAAGACCTTCTCAAAGAGCGTTAGTCTTTCCATTGCCAGCACCCTGGGAAAATGGTCTATACATCCTGGTGGAAATAGAGACAGCTGTTGGTCAATAAATCATCTGAATCAAAGAAGACTGATGAGCACACAGCAGTATCATCACTTGTGGCTATGTTCCTGGTTTCTCTGTGATGTGCTTTTCAGTTAACTTTTATGGCTCCAAAGTGTACATGCAAATCCACAGTTTTCTCTGTCTGAAGGAAATGCTAATCCCTCTCCAGGGATAACTAATTTTTATTATTTTGGAATGTGCTTTTCAGAGAGAGTCATACCTTTTATCCACAAGGGAGACATTTGCTGTGGGTCGGCTGGGGAGACCAGAGACTTCTTAAAAAGCAGACAAACAGGGAAGAGCTTCTAGAAGGCTTCTACTGCCCCAATGTGACCTTTCTGTTTGAGATATTTCATAAAACCCAGTGACGTTTAATTTTATCGTACCAAGCAAGTGGCATGTTAAATTATTTATAAAGCTCAAAGGCAACTGAGTTTTTTGGGAAAAGTTATTTGATACCCCTTTTACAGGAAACCATCAGGACCGAGTCAAGCATGCAGGAGTGCACGCAGTACAGCCTTCCACATGAAAGTGGAGTTGCCAGGGAAGTCCACCATTGGTGGGTCTATTGCCAGATTTTCAGACATGGAGACATGGTTGGTTTTGGGAGACTCCTTTTGGAATCTAGGTGAAGCATTCATTCTATCCAAAGCCTGTTTCGTCAGAAATGATAGGTGGAAAGAATTGGGCGACTGACCAGGCCCGTACACTAACAGGGGTTCTATTGCTGACCTCAAGGGGGCCATAGCTAAGTGGTAAAAGCACCTGCTTTGCATGCAGAAGGTCCCAGGTTCAATTCCCAATATCTTCAGGTAGGTCTGGAGAAACTCCTACTTGAAACCCTGGGGAGCCACCACCACAGTCAGTGTTGATTATACTGGACTATATGGACCCATGGTTTGATTTAGTGTAAGGCATCTTCCTATGTTCATAAGCGCTCCTGGGCCTTGCCCACTCCCCCCCACTTTGCTACTGCTACCTGTTCGCCTGCAAGAGCAAGCAACAGCAGCTCCACTTGCCTTGAACCTGCCTTCTGGGCAGTGGTGTAGACTGGCCCCAGGGGGAGTGGGCAAGTGAATGGACAGTGGTGACAGTGGCAAGGACATGGGCTCATAAAGTGTCTTGCTCAAGACCCTCCTCACCTCCCTCCTGCCCAAAAAATCCGGCACTGACAACACTGATAGATAGCCAAATGAAAGGAGCATGTACACCGTGAGCAACTATAGCCGCTTCAATTCTCTGTTGTCTGTCTCCAGCCAAATACAGGCCTAATCAGGGGAGAGCCAGTCATAAATGCATCTTGATAGCTGTTAAGTATCTTGGAACCCTTTTAACAGCAACTTGGCAGAGCTGTTTGGCCATGCAGGTCTTGACAAGCTTCTTCAGCTGCAGTCACACAAACCATCACACCACTCCAGCTAAAGGAGACCCTTGGGAAGTGAGACAGAGAGACTTTCAAGAGCCTGAGCATTCCTGATCCCCAAGCAGAAGAACATCTTTTACACAGCAAGCCTTAATGAGAAGCCATACCGTTTGACTTGTGTGGCTTTCTTTATTCAAACTCAATGAATTACTTCCTTGGTCTTTTCAAAACAAGGCCATTGTAATCTGCATTCACGATATCTCCCCCTTACCTGTTACTAGCAGCAGAATAGGATAAAAAAGGCACTTTATCTGATAATTTCACTGCAGGGGCTGAATATATTGTAGTCCTCTAGCACAGAATACAAAGATATTGAATGTAATTTTCCAGGTGCCATTCTCCTTGCCCTCCCATCTTTTCCTGTGGAGGAGTGGAACTTATGAGACTAGAAATAAACATGTTAAAATGGGTGAAGAAAACCAAGCTATAGAATGTGTAAGATGTGAAGGATGAACTTCTAGCCACTTTAACCCTGGATCCTTGTACTCTTGAGAACCTGGGAGCAGAAAAGAAAGAGAAGGAGGCAGAGTCAGGGCTACCTTTATATATTTCACTCTGAGGGCAAAACAACAACAACAACAACATCAATCAATCAATCAATCAATCATGGCAATACTGAGCACAGTGCAAAGTGGGACATGAGTATTAGCTGACCAGAAATATTATGGACTATCTAAATTCGACTTAAACCTCATGGCCAGTCTTTGAATTATTAATTTAAATAGGATTTATAAATTTATTTAATTAATTTAATTTTTAATTTATTTTAATTTATTTTTAAATAGGATTTAAATAGGATGTAAAATTAGCTGACCCTTTCATGGATCACTGCCTTGTTGTGGCAAAGGGGCTTGAGTAACTCAGTGAAGCCATAAGCTATGCCGTGCAGGGCCACCCAAGACGGACAGGTCATGGCGGAGAGTTCTGACAAAATGGTCCACTGGAGTTCTGACAGT
Organism: Heloderma suspectum; assembly: GCF_057233095.1. Taxonomy (NCBI): domain Eukaryota; kingdom Metazoa; phylum Chordata; class Lepidosauria; order Squamata; family Helodermatidae; genus Heloderma; species Heloderma suspectum. The sequence goes on from NC_139459.1 coordinate 107,043,046, forward strand.
GGTCCACTGGAGAAGGAAATGGCAACCCACTCTAGTATTCCTGCCAAGAAAATATTCAAGATCACCATTCTCAGCATCCCATACATCACAGCATTTAAATTGGCTGGTCTGTTTAACTCTCATTCATCATTCTACCTGCATTGGAGATTTTTCCCCGAAGCTCTCTCCAAATAAGGAAACTGTAACCACCTGACTATATCCAGTCTGGTGAAGAGATTCTAACACACTCGCTCTCTCTGCACATATTTCCCACTCTTCCTTGCCTTATATGCCAGACAGGAAGATCTTTCCTCTTGCCTCCCGTTTTCCTGCAGAACGAAGGATATGCATAAGGATACATGTTATCACCCCCTTCATGGATCACTGCCTTGTTGTGGCAAAGGGGCTTGCGTAACTCAGTGAAGCCATAAGCTATGCCGTGCAGGGCCACCCAAGACGGACAGGTCATGGCAGAGATTTCTGACAAAATGTGGTCCACTGGAGAAGGAAATGGCAACCCACTCCAGTATTCTTGCCAAGAAAACCCCATGAAATGTATCACAAGGCTAAAAGATATGACGCCAGAAGATGAGCCCTCAGGTCGGAAGGTGTCCAATATACTACTGGGGAAGAGCAGAGGGTATTTCCAAGTAGTGCCAGAAAGAGTGAAACGGCTGGGCCAAAGCCAAAAGGACATTCAGCTGTGGATGTGTCTGGTGGTGAAAAGAAAATCCGATGCTGTAAAGAACAAGATTGTTTAGGAACCTGGGATGTAAGATCAATGAATCAAGGTAAGCTGGAGGTGGTCAAACATGAGATGGCAAGATTGAACATCAACATCTTGGTAGGGATGTACGAATCACTTACCTGTTCCGGTCGGGGCATCCACTGAGCGGGGAGGCGCTCCGTCCCTCCCCCCGGAATCCTCGACTGGGGGGGAGGCAATCCAGTCCTCCCCCCCCCCCGGAATCCTGCCTGGCCGGCTCTGCTCCGCGGCGGCTCCGCAGAGCAGCCGGCCAGGGCCGGCCGCAGCCGGACTTCTGGCAGCGGACAGGCTGCTGCGGATGCAAATGGCGGCCGCCGTAGCAGCCGCCAATTGCATCCTTCCAGGCTGCCATGATAGGCTACATAAGAATTTACGTAGCCTATCACGGCTACCCCCCAAAAAAAATGATGTACGCAAATGGCAGCGGCTACGACAGTTGCCATTCGCGTTCCCTATTTTTCACCGTTTTTTTTTTTACGTAGGCAATTATGGTAAAAAAAAGGGAACCGCAAATAGTGTAGTGGGCGCTATTTGCAGTTCCCTTTTTTCGCTGTAATTGCCTACGTAAATATTTATGTAGGCTGGAACGAAGAAAAATAGGGAACGCAAATGGCAGCCACCGTAGCCGCCGCCATTTGCATATGCCTTTTTGGGGGGGAGGTAGCCATGATAGCCTACGTAAATTCTTACGTAGCCTATCACGGCAGCCTGGAGGGACGGCAATGGCGGCTGCAGCAGCCCAGCCATAGCTGGCCAGCTGCCGCCGCTGCATCCACCACCGGAACCACTGCCACCGCATCTGCTGCAGGAAAGTGCCATCCCGGGGGATTCCGCGGGGGGGGGGGCAGGAGGCCGTTCTGCCACGGATTCTGGTGGGCCGGATTCTACAGAATCTGGCCTCACTGGCATCCGTGGCGGAATTCTCCGCCATCCCTACATCTTGGGAATCAGTGAACTAAAATGGACAAGCATGGGCAAATTTAATTCAGGTGACCATCATAACTACTGTGGGCAAGAATCCCTTAGAAGAAATGGAGTAGCACTCATAGTCAATAAAAGGGCGGGAAAAGCAGTACTGGTGTACAATCTCAAAAACGATAGAATGATCTCAGTACAAATCCAAGGCAAACATTCAACATCACAGTAATTCAAGTCTATGCCCCAACCACTGAGGCCGAAGAAGCTGAGGTTGATCATTTCTATGAAGACTTACAACACCTTCTAGAACTAACACCAAAAAAATATGTCCTCTTCTTCATGGGGGATTGGAGTGCTAAAGTAGGAAGTTAAGAAATAACCGGGACAACAGGCAAGCATGGCCTTGGTGTACAAAATGAAGCAGGACAAAGGCTAATAGAGTTTTGCCAAGAGAACACGCTGATCATAGCAAACACTCTTTTCCAACAGCACAAGAGGCGACTCTACACATGGACATCACCAGATGGTCAATATCGAAATCAGATTGATTATGTCCTTTGCAGCCAAAGATGGAGAAGCTCTATACAGTCAGTCAAAACAAGACCTGGAGCTGACTGTGGCTGAGCTGCTTCTTGCAAAATTTCGGCTTAAATTGAAGAATGTAGGGAAAACCACTAAACCATTCAGGTATGACCTAAATCTTATCCCTTAGGAATATACAGTGGATGTGAGGAACAAATTTAAGGGATTAGACCTGATAGACAGAGTGCCTGAGGAACTATGGATGGAGGTCCGTAACATTGTTCAGGAGGCAGCAACTCAATCCATTCCAAAGAAAAAGAAACCCAAGAAAGCAAAGTGGCTGTCTGATGAGGCTTTACAAGTAGCTGAGGAAAGAAGGGAAGTAAAAAGCAAGGGAGAAAGGGGAAGATATATCCAACTGAATGCAGAGTTCCAGAGAATAGCAAGGAGAGACAAGAAGGCCTTCTTAAATGAACAATGCAAAGAAATTGAGGAAAACAACAGAATGGGAAAGACTAGAGATCTTTTCAAGAAAATCGGAGATCTCAAGGGAACGTTTTGTGCAAAGACGGGCATGATAAAGGACAAAGAAGGCAGGGACCTAACAGAAGCAGATGAGATTAAGAAGAGGTGGAAAGAATACACAGAAGAACTATACAGGAAAGATCTTAATGTCCCTGATAGCCATGATAGTGTGGTCACTGAACATGAGCCGCACATCCTAGAGAGTGATGTCAAGTGGGCCTTAGGAAGCATTAGTAACAACAAAGCTAGTGGAGAGAACAGTATTCCAGCTGAGCTATTTCAAATCCTAGAAGATGATGCTGTTAAAGTGCTGCACTCAATATGCCAACAAATCTGGAACACTCAACAGTGGCCACAAGACTGGAAAAGGTCAGTTTACATTCCAATTCCAAAGAAGGGCAACGCCAAAGAGTGTTCAAACTACTGCACAATTGCACTCATTTCACATGCCAGCAAGGTTATGCTTAAAATCCTACTAGGCTTCAGCAGTATGTGAACCGAGAACTACCGGAAGTACAAGCTGGGTTTTGAAGAGGCAGAGGAACTAGAGATCAAATCGCCAACATTCGCTGGATCATGGAGAAAGCAAGAGAATTCCAGAAAAACATCTATTTTTGCTTCATTGATTACGCTAAAACCTTTGATTGTGTGGATCACAACAAACGCTGGCAAATTCTTAAAGAGATGGGAGTACCAGACCACCTTACCTGTCTCCTGAGAAACCTGTATGAGAGTCAAGAAGCAACAGTAAGAACTGGACATGGAACTGATTGGTTCAAAATGGGGAAAGAAGGACGACAAGGCTGCATATTGTCGCCCTGCTTATTTAACTTATATGCAAAGTACATCATGAGAAACGCCGGGTTGGATGAATCAGAGGTCGGAATTAAGATTGCTGGGAGAATTATCAACAACCTCCGATATGCAGACCATACCACCCTAATGGCAGAAAGTGAGAAGGATCTAAACAGCCTCTTGTTGAGGGTGAAAGTGGAGAGTGCAAAAGCTGGTTTGAAACTCAACATTCAAAAAACTAAGATCATGGCATCTGGCCCCATCACTTCCTGGCATATAGAAGGGGAAGAAATGGAAGCAGTGACAGATTTTATTTTCTTGGGCTCCAAGATCACCGCAGACGGTGACTGCAGCCATGAAATTAAAAGACGCTTGCTCCTTGGGAGGAAAGCTATGGCAAACCTAGACAGCATAGTAAGAAGCAGAGACATCATTTTGCCGACAAAGGTCCGTCTAATCAAAGCTATGGTTTTCCCAGCAGTAACGTATGGCTGTGAGAGCTGGACTATAAGGAAGGCCAAGCGCTGAAGAATTGATGCTTTCGAACTGTGGTGCTGGAGAAGACTCTTACGAGTCCCCTGGACTGCAAGGAGGTCAAATCAGTCAATCCTAAAGGAAATCAACCCTGACTCCTCTTTGGAAGGACAGATACTGAAGCTGAAGCTCAAATATTTTGGCCACCTAATGCGAAGAGAAAACTCTCTGGAAAAGACCCTGATGCTGGGGAAGACTGAAGGCAAAAGGAGAAGGGGATGGCAGAGGATGAGATGGCTAAATAGCATCACCAATGCAATGAATATGAACTTGAGCACACTCCGGGAGAGAGCGGAAGACAGGAAGGCCTGGTGTGCTATGGTCCATGGGGTCACGAAGAGTCGGACACGACTTAACGACTGAACAACAAAATTAGCTGAAACCATTTATGAGCAATGAATGCCTATACACATGATAATGAATATAACCACATAAATAAAAAGCCATACTGGTTATTCTGGTCATAATGAAGAATAGAGTAACATAAGTCATGCCAAAGAGCGAAGTAGTCAGTTTCTTGTTTCTGATAAATGTAACATACCAATTTTGTGGCCCGGTACCTTGCTAACTAAGGATGTCTGCTGAATCCAATCTTTGTGAATTCCTATATGAACTGCACCTCAGTTGTACCTCCTGGACTAATGTGTGGATTGCAGTGTAGCTAACCACCAGGTTTTGCATTTCCTGAACGTTCTAACTCAGTCCTCAGCTCAAAAAACATATTAAAATATGCTTTCAATTGCATATTTTGAAAGAAATTTTGTTCAGAAATGCATATGTGAAGGGAATAATCCTTTAAAATGATTAAATGCAAATTTTTTAAAATCACAGATTAATGCAGAAAAAGATGGAACAGAGTCATGAGTGAACCCAGTCAAAGTGACATTGATTGGAAATAGCCTGATTCGTCCATTCTGTATTGCAAAATTGTTTAAAGGTGGCCAGATCGCACAGGAAATTCTGGTTATAGGTGGGAAGAACTGAAGAGGATCTGCTGGGCTGAAGAGCTGTGCGCTGACATTGCTCCTGCCCCTGAGGAAAACAGTGATGCTCTGGGAAAGACAGAAGATGATGGCAGACCGAGAGCAGTTATCCTGTGCATCAGAGAAAGTGCTCAGTGGCAGAACACCTCTTTGCATGCAGAAGGTTCCACATTCAATCCCCAGCATTGCTAGGTGGGGCTGGAAAAATTCCACCCTGAAACCCTGGAAAGCCACTGCTAGCCCATGCTGACAATATAGACCAATGGCCTGACTCGGTACAAGGCAGTTTCCTATGTACCCAAAAGGACTGGCATGGATATCCTCTAAGGACAAAAATAAAAGCTGTCCAAAGCAGTAGTGTAGCGGCAAATTCAGAAGTGCAGGGTCCCTTCATGATAGTCACAGCCACGCCCCCTCACAGCCACGCCCCCTCACAGCCACGCCCCCTTCTCAGATCATACAACCTTGTAAGATTATACAATACAAATGAGCTTCCAGTCACGTCGTTTGGACTATCTGGTCACCCTAGTTCAGAATTATTAAAAGGTCAATTTGAAAAGAAAACACACACACATACACAAGTCATGTCCAGCGACCTGCTAGAAAATCTTATTTGGTTAATCATAGAATCATAGAACAGTAGGGCTGGAAGGGGCCTATAAGACTACTGAGTCCAACCCCCTGCTCAGTGCAAGAATCCAAGTCAAAGCATCCCTGACAAGTGGCTGTCCAGCTTCATCTTGAATGCCTCCAGTGTGAACTAAAAAGGTTAGTCCTTTTTAATTCAAGAAACATAATAATAATAATAATATAATCATAGTATATTTATTATTAATTATTGTTATGAAGAGCCATTGCAACCAGGTGTGAAGCAATGCCCCATTAAATAAATGGAACTTAGTCCATGGTGACCCAACTCCTTTAAGGCTGCACTCCTATACACACTTATTTGGGAGTAAATCCCATTGAACATAATGGTACTTACTTTTGAATAGATAAGTAGGATTGCCCTAAAAGGCTACAAGCATAACTACACTCACTAGGGGAGTAAACTGGAGTCCGAATCAGCCCCCTGTCAGTAGCCACGGATATAGACAAAACACACTCTAGTGGTGGGTTAGGAACAAACTTTTACTGGAGGTATAACAAACTTGCATCTCAAGATAAGCTGGCTGAGGTCAGCATCACTTGTGGGAGGAAGAAGATACCAAAGTAGAGGGAGGAGGCAAGGAAAAGGCGGAAGAGGGCTCTCATTCCCTCCCACCTTACTCATATTAACCCTTCAAGTTCAGGTCAAGAGACTCATGGCCCTAGTCCCTCCAACATAAACTCCACTGAACACGTTGGGACTTAAACCAAGTAAACAAACCTAGGATCCTACTGTCAGCCAGGGGGCTTGGATTCAACCCCAGGCCCCCTCCTGTGCCTTGAAGGACAAACTTGATGTGCAAACAGCAGGTGAAAGCATTTCACTGCATGGTGCTAAAGCATGATTCCCTGCTAACATCTGCTCATCAAGACCCCTAGAATCCCTCTCCCACCCACAGCAAACCCCACACATAAGCACGAGTAACCGCCAATAGCAGCAGCAGTGGCCTCCCCCCCCCCCGCTCCTACTGTGCCCAGCAGCAGCAGCCCTGAATGGGTGGCCGGTGCTGCAGGACACCAAGGGCAGCACCGGGCATGCAAGCATGGAGCAGGGATGGGCAGCAGGGTGGGGAAAGGGTCAGGAAGCTAGGAGCTGCCTTGGGACAGTCAAGTTGTGAGACATGGCAGCTGCTCAGGGGCTGGAAGGCGGAGAAGCCGAGAGCTGAGGAGGAGAATAGAGGGCGCTGAGAGGAGGCTGCAGAGCTCCCTCAGGCTCCCCTTCTCGCCCCCTTTGTCTGGCCGGCTCTGCATAGTAGGTGAGAGGCAGCCTCCAGTCACTCGCTCTCCCTTCTTCTGCTTCCTCCTAGGTAAAAGGCAGCTGCCAGTCGCTCGCACTCCCTTCTTCTGCTTCCTCCTAGGCGAGAGGCAGCCGTCAGTCGCTCGCACTCCCTTCCTCTGCTCCCTCCTCCTCCTGCCATGTCTGTTCTGCAGCGGCAGCAGCAGCCTGCAACCCAGCTGTGAGCCAGCTCCAAATCCAATAAAAGTGCAGGAGCGAAGCACCGGTGCGACCCCAGAGCACTACACCCCTGGTCCAAAGCTATCATACTCTACAGTCCTTCCTGGATTGTTCCACTTCAGAATGCAGGTGAGAGACTACATATTACTCCTCCACATGAAAAACATCCTGCCTGTAGAAAGCATGTCAGAAATAAGGGGTCTGGTTTTCTCCCTGATGAGCTAGTTTTCTGTGAATTGGTTACATGGGGGAATTACGGGGTTCACACATGCAATCCCCTGCTTGTAATATAAAGTTGTGCACTCTAAGAAGGCATGTGACTAGGGATGGGTGAGAATTTCATTTCACTTCTGTTTTGATTAGAATTTACCAAAATGCACAATATTCAGGACAAAAAGAACTGAGACTTAAAAATAAAAACATCAGTAGCTATACCTACTGAATTTGGCTGATGTAGACAGCTGAGAATTTTGTTTCAGTTCATTTTTTTACAAGAGCTTACCAAAATTCTCAAAGTTCTTCATATCTGGGAGAGAAAGAACTTGAGATTTTAAACAAACTGAATGGGAGAGAAAGGGAAACTGGCACTTAAGCCTATCCCTAGCTCTGACACGTGATTGTTCTGAAATGTACCGTTTGGTTCGTAGGCACACACATTATTAAAAGGCAGTGGTGCTACTCAGCTGCCATGAAATCCTATCCATGGAGAGCAGGTGGGGACACATAATCCGCCCCCTCCCATCCACCCTCCTGGTGATGACAGAGCAAGTCTGAAGTAAAACCGTAACTGTGTTTGGTTAAATGCAGTTGCGGTGCTCCACGGGACTGGAAACCCCACTTGCTTAGGGTTCCCAGTCCCATGGCAGACTGTAACCACAGTTGCTTGCAGACTCACTACAGGTCTCCCCTATCAACATGAGCACATTGGGGCCAGAGCGGGCGGGACATCTTCCCTCCACGGATAGGATTTGAGAACACCTGTAGAGGGCTAATGTGATAGGCTTATGGGTAAGCCATAAGTTCAAGCCTGTTCCCAGTGGCCTAAATGGTTAGGGGAAAAGGCAAGGGTTCAGTAGATAGTGTATACAGAGCTCAGGAAATTGGTGGTTAAAAAGCTGTTTTCCCCATTCTTCTCACAGTATTAAAGCATCTGTAAAACTTGGCTAGAAATCTAATGAGAATATGTTCTTTCATGAAATTTCTGGCATTCTGTTTAAGGTCCCAGATGGTGACACTAGCAAGTGCAGCATCACTCCATTGGTATTCTGATATCTCTGGTTCTTGATCCTGGCCAGAACCAGGAAATGATTACAATATTTTCTAGCTTTCATAAAATTCCATTTTATTTTGCACTGAGTGAGAATCAGAGGTCTGAAGGAAAAAGAGTAGACTTTTTCTCACTGGAGAAGCCAGCTGTAATAGATATATAAGTGAAAGGTTGGTTGTAGTTTCCATATACTGCACTGCAACTACATAGAGCTTACTGTTCTATTCATTTCTTGACATAAGTAGGCATGGTGGAGAATTCCGCCATGGATCTCAGTGAGGCCGAATGCCAGTGCATTCGGCCCCCTGAAATCTGTGGCGGAACGAAGCCCCCCCACCCCCCCACCCCGCGAAATGGGCCCGGAACGGAGCACTTACCTGCTGCCATCCGTGCTGCATAGCGAATGGCGTCCACGGCCGCGGCCGCCATTTGCTTCATCCATATAGCCATGATAGGCTACGTAAATACTTACATATTTACTACACCATTTGTGTCCCTGCGGAAGCCGTGATAGGCTACGTAAGTATTTACATAGCCTATCACAGCAAAACTAAGGGAACACAAATGGCGGGGGCTACGGCAGCCACCATTTGCATTCCCTTTTTTTTCTGCCGTGATAGGCTACGTAAATATTTACATAGCCTATCACAGCAAAACAGAGGGGCGCAAATGGCGTAGTGGCTGCCATTTGCACCCCTCTGTTTTGCCGTGAGAGGCTACATAAATATTCACGGCGGGGAAAAAAGGGAACACAAATGGCGGCCACCATAGCTGCCGCCATTTGGTTCGCTGTTGTTTTTTTCGTGATAGGCTACGTAAATATTTACGTAACCTATCACGGGACAGCATAGGGACGCAAATGGTGTTCCCTACACAGGACTCCATTTGCGTCCGCACCACCCCAGCAGCGGCTGGAGGCCCTACTGTGGGTTGGCCTGGCCGGTGGCTCCACGGCCTGGCCACGAAGCCAGCCTGGCAGGATTCTGGGGGGGAGGAACAGATCGCCTCCCCACCCATCGAGGATTCTGGGGGGAGGAACGGATCGCCTCCCCCCATCTGTGGAACCCGGTGGAGCCAGGTAAGCAGGGTTTCGTACACCCCTAGATATAAGCAGATGTAATGTTAGTCCTGGTATAACTTTTACCAGCATGGCTGTAACTGTTACATTAGCAAGGTACAAGCAGCAAAGGCAGTCGCGTTCGACTTAAATTGCTCATTATGCAAACAACAACATAGACCAATTGCCTTTCTAAGGGCAAGGGACAGGCAATAGTGTTGAAAGTGGTATGAAAGGGGCATTCTTGACCACTGTTGTGTAGGGATGTCAGATAATTCCACACGAATTTTAAATAGGATCAAATTCTGACAAATCCGGTCCGCGGAATCCTGGACCGGAGCTCACGCGGACCCTTTTTTTTTGTCCGCTGAACAGTGGATTTTACAAAAATAATCACAAAAAGAAATCCATAAATTGGAAATGGAAGAAGAACGCGAATGGCTTTACCCTTTTTACAATAATAAATAGGCATTTTCCCTGTGATCTGAGGCTTTCTTTCGCTGGGGCTGAGGATTTCCATGGAAATCCTCCATCTTTTCTGTTTATTGTCTGTGGAGGTGAGGTGAGGTCAGGTCTGGTGAGGTCAGGTGAGGTGAGGTCAGGACAGGTGAGGTCAGGACAGGTCTGGTGAGGTGAGGTGAGATCAGGTGTTATGTGGGGAATCCCCGTGAAGGGCTTTACCCTTTTTACAAAAATAAACAGGCATTTTCCCTATGACCCGAGGCTTACAGAGACTGACGGCGGGTGCACACAAAGGATTTTTTGGCAGTACTTACAGAATTATTTATGTAAGTTAGGGGAGCTGGAAAAAATGGGGGAATCCAGGGCATGTGGATGGCAGAACGGGGCGGCCCTCAGCTCTGCGGAATCCTCGCGAAGCGGAGCCGCTCCATGAGGATTCCGAAGGGGGGTGGATCGCGGCCCCCCCCATGGATTCCCCACGGGAACGGATGGTGGGGAATATGTACATCCCTACTGTTGTGTCTTCTCATCTGGCTATTGCCTCTGATAAACCAAAGACACTAGAGTATCTAAATCCTTTAGGTTCATGTCCATGTTCTTAAGTTTTATACATATTTTACAATTAATAATGGGATTGAAGGCCATTTTCAAAAGGATAAAAGCCATATTTGGAAGCAGTAAATTTCTAAACAAGCATCAGTTTTGGAGTAGATGATGTGAACAAACTGGAGCTTAATCCAGACAAAGTGCAGGTTCAGTTGGATGGGGCTTTTGGAGAACTTACATTAGGTTCTCAAACTGTTTTGAATGGGGTTACATACACCCTTAAAATCTAGTCTGCTGCTTGGAGATATTCCTGGATCCAGCCCTGCTTCTAGATGGAGCAGTACCTAGGAGTACTTTTACCAGTGTTGGCTTTTACCAGCTTTGGCAATGCCCTTCTCTTAAAGAGTTGGACATAGTCAAAGTCCATGTTAGATTACTATAATGTAATTTTTTATAGTAATGCTTTTGAAGACAGTTCAGCAACTTCAGTGGGTCCAGAATGTGACTGCCTGAATGTTAACTGAAGCTGAATCTTAACACTCTGAAAAGTCTGGGAGTATCTTAATGCATCTTAAGTTGCCCAACTCTTGAGATCATCTACTGAAACCCTGCTTGATGAACCCACCCTCCTCTGTTAGAAGCACAAAAGCTGGACAGAAAGGACAAGGCCTTCTTGGTGTTGGTGCCAAGACTGTGGAATGCTCTGCCAAAGGAAGTCCACCTGGTCCCATTGCTGCCTATTTTTCATTAGATAGCTAAAATCTGCCTTTTCCAGCAAGTATTCTTAGCTACAACATTTTAAAATGGTTCCCAAATGGGCTGCTGTTTTTACACTTTGAAAAGTTATTGTGATTTTAGCTTTACTATGCTAGTTTTGGTTTAGTGTTTTCAAACTTTGCAATATTTTCTTGCTGCCTTGAGTTATACGTTTATAGAAAACTGGTATAAAAGTAATCAAACACATAAATAAAATGTAACATCTAGTCTGTGTTGGGAATGAATATTTGAAGATCAGGTGAAACAAACAATTGTCCAAGGTCTTCCTGGCTTGCTTTTTCTTCAACTATCAATTCATTTCCAGTAATCTAGTCCAATATTATAGACAATATAAAATCTAGAATGCAGCTTTTCCTGAATCCAAGAGGTTTCTACTTCAGCTATATTCCCTGTCTTGATGTCACCTTTGTGAATTTGTTTCGTTTCACTGTGTTTTATTATAGTTCTAGTAAAAAATGGGGGCTGCAAGAAAAGGCTTCTAAAGCCTCATTCACAGAATGTTACAGGAGGGAGGTCCAGATGATGACATCTTTTACTTGTAGCCCTCCTGTGTTTTCCCTAGCACTTCTTCCATCTTTTTCCATACCACAGATATTCTGTTAAGGAAAAACATACGGAACTGCTGCACAGTGCGAAAATAATCCCACATGCCAAGTTTGAACATATAGCGGTGTTCTCAGTGGTTGCTCTAGAGTTGTTGTAGAGCTGCCTTTCTCAGATTCTGAGCCTGTACTATTTTCTTATTTATTTTGAGATTAAAATGCCAAGTTTAAGCAGGCACTGGGTATTTTAATATAACTGGGTATTGTGTGTGTGTGTGTGTGTGTGTGTGTGTTTTGAAATGTTGTTACCTGTTTTTGCTTTGTTTTGAACTGTTGTTACCTGCCCAGAGCCCTTGGGTATGGTGGCTCCAATAAATAATTTCAGAAGCAAAAAGGATTGATGCCTTAAAACTGTGAACTGGGTGGAAGGTGCCATAAAATTTAAATAACTGTTGGCCATTCGTGAACCAAGTTTGTTCATAAAATATGACCTTGGTGAAACAGAGCTGGGAAGTTCAGCCAAGTTTGTGCTTTTCAACCATGAAAATTTATGGACTACAGAATGTTTTGTGAGATTTATTTCTATTGACTGGTACAATCTTGTTCCATTAAAAACAACAAATTGTTTTCTTTTTTTGATGGAAGGCTGCAATCCTACATGCTTGGGGTTCCCAACGTGGTACATGTGGGGACCTCCCTTGGTGCCCACCAAGCTCCCTGACCCTCTTGTATTTTAAGCATTTGTGTAGTATGTTTTTTTAACTGAGAAGCTGGCCTGCTGCAAAGTGAGGTGCCGACTTCCAGTACCTTTATCTTTTCCTCTAGGCCCCTTGTGGGCTCCAGAGGCATTCTTAGAAAATAAAAATGGCAGGTTGCTGAAGCCCAGTGCTTCATTTAGAAACATGCCCAGCCATCCAGAAAAAAGGTAAAGATAAGCTGGGGCGGCAGGGAGGAAGGGGTGGGATTTGTGTGTATGGAGGGTAGCTGGTTTTGTTTGTTTCTTTGGGTGTGGTGTGTGCTTTGCCATTTGTGTGTGTCTGTGTTTTGCCTGAGTTGTTTTTTTATTATTATTTGGGGGGGGCACAGGTTGGGTGGATGTTTCTCCGAGCATCACCCTTCTGTGAAATGGGTATTTTGTTGTGCTTTGTGAGAGAAAATACGTAATTCAGCATTTGTAGCATGCACACACCACCTTGTACTCAGTTTCTTGTCTCTGTTTGCCTTCTGTGAATTGGGTGTTGGAATAGAAAAGAGTGCACCCTAAAGAGTGTTTTTGCATTTTAGAATTGAGACCCCACCTCTGCCTTTTATTAAGTTCTTGAGCAAATTGCTTTTATTTTAGTCTCACCAGTTTGCCTTCTGGGAAATGGGTGTTATGTGACTGGCCACAGCTACCATGGAAGGCAGTTGTTGACATTCTCTCAAATTTCAAATGTGCCCACGTGCCAAAAGAGATTGGGGACCTCTGCTATACCTGCTTACCTGGGAGTAAGTCCCATGGAACTCAGCGCAGCCTACTTCTAAGTAGATCTGCATAGGATTGGGATGTTAGGCTGCAATCCTATGCATTCTTATTTGGAACAGTTCTACTGAATGCAAGGGACCTTACTTCGAAATAAGCATCCATCAGATCTAACCAGGAGGTTAAGTGATTTAGGACAGAGGGAAACTTGCACTGTGGAATGGTTCCCCATTTTTGAATAGTTTATCAAGGTATAAATTTTAAGCCAGCAATTTTCTTCCTGAGCTATAGCACTGTATTTAAGATTATCCAGTTATCATTTAAGAAGTCTTGAACATGACATGATTAAGAACACATATCTTCACCTGAGCTCCTACTGCTACCAGCTACTTTGGGGCACATCTCTTTGAGAAACCGTTAGACTACTCCCATCTCCTTTAACAAATTTCAAAAGAGTATAATATCTGGTGATCTTAATAGATCCTAATTTTGGAGGCTTAGTGCACAGATAGAGGTAGAGACATTCATCTTAGCAATACAGTCCTTCTTAGGTTCTTCCTATTCCAAATACTTCCAGGTAATCTCAAAGATAATAATGTGATTTACCAGTATTTGAACAGACTATGGTAAGACACAATTAGAATTTTCATTGACATTTTTTTAAAGTTCAATTAATTTGATTTTTTTCACTGTTTCTCTCTGTCTCTGACTCTCTGTCTGTCTGTCTCTCTCAGTCTCTCTCAGTCTCTCTCGGTCTCTCTCTCTCTCTCACACACACACACATTTTACAGTTAATAATCAATTCGATCTTGTGCCTGTGATGGACTTGCATATGTGCCTCTATTAACACATGGCAAACGAGATAATGCATTATTACCTTTATGGTCTGGTTGCTTCTCCCCACTCCTAATAATTAACTACTGGTTTCTATATTTTCAAAGGGTAAGGGGGCCTTTGTCCCAATATACATTTTCACTGGATGGAATCTAACATCAGGGAGATTCACAAGACCACCGCCGCCACCCCGAACACAGAAGGGAGTTCACTGGGACACATGGGCTAGCCCTGTCCCTACGCACTGATGCACACGATGGGCACAATGCCTCCCTGCCATCAATGCATTTGGCCAGTGTAGGAGATGTCTACACCTAGCGATGTGTGCTTGTAGGACACTGGTCCCCAACCTCTTTGGGTCATTGGGCACATTTGGTATGTTCAGAGAGAGTTGGCGGTGCTTGACCAAATAAGTGCAATGGGGGGTGTATACCCAATCACAAAACGCTCGTTTCCCAGAAGGTGAACTGGTGAGGCTAAAAAAATAATAACTTGCCCAGGGACCTAAGTATTAGGAAAAGGAGAGGGTCTGATCTCCGAAACACACCACCACGCCTTTGAACTCAAATAAAGATGGTTCTGGACAGAAGTATGCCAGCCTCCCAGTTTTTAAAAGAGACATTAACATCTTAGGAAGCAGAATTAAAATTGGGAGGGGCAGGGAGCTGGGCAGGTGCTGAGAGAGGTGTCCGCAGTCCCATTGGTGCCTATCGGTACCACACTGGAGAGCCTAGGAGTAGGAGCTCTGCTCATGTACATCAGTATGCATGTAGAGCCTTTTCTGTGCCAGCTGAATGTGCACAGCATGGAAGGAAGGATATAAATAATTGTAATAAATAAATGTTTTTGCTGCACATTGTCAGGGGGCCCTAGCCGGCCTCTTTCAGTCTACTCCAGTAGCCAACTCCAGACACAGACAAAGGATTCTTTTCAAGGCTTTATTCCTTTTACAACTTAATAACTCTATCAACAGCGACTAAACTATGAACAGCAGAGTAACCTTTACCCCTGGGTTGGAAACAGTTGGTCCCCGTTTGAACGAGAATCACTTGCAGACCCTGAACTTATGGGCTAGGGAGAGTCCCTCCCCTTTTCCCTTGGGTCCTCTGGACGCAACTGTTGCTTGCGCGCCAAATGGGCGCTACGCCTCCTATCCGCGCCCTCCATATCTCGTCGCTCTCTGCATCTGCGTCGAGCATCCAGCCAGCCCTCCTCCCGTGCTCTTTCACTCCCAGGACTACTATCTCTGTCTGGAATGCTGGGAGGAGGAATCTCTGCCAGTTGCAGGGCCTGGGAGGGATGAGCGCGCTCCTCTCCCACGGACAGCTGTTCCTCCTCAGAATCAGAACTGCTCTGAGGTTCTATGGGCTCAGTGTCTACCCTGACAAACATGATAGCAGCAGGGGGCTGGGCCGTGGCATGTGCCAGAAGTATGGGTGGCAGTGGCATAGGATAGGCCAACCCACATGGCCCCATGGCCCCCCTCCTTTGTTTTTTCAACACCAGGGTGGTTGCTGAACTTCCCTATCATTAGTCCACAAAGAGCTTCCAGAATTAGTATTTTAAGGCTGGGCTTTTATTAAACCCTCTTCCAGCAACTTCTCTGTCCCCATCCCTTTTGCCTGTTTGTTTCATATTTCACTTGAGAACCAGTCTGTAAAACTTGAAAGCTAATTCACTGTTTCACTATTTTTTTTAATTAATTCTAATACGGGTAGTGTGGTTTTTGTCCTTGATTCATGGACCACCACTTCTTTCTGTATTTTTGCCACCATGGCTGGCTCCCACATTGCATTGGTGGCAATGCTTAAAGGTTCTGCATGACAGTGCTTGCCTAGATCACGTGGGTAAATCCCGCACTAGCATCAGCAGCCTTGATGAAAGTGTGATGCTGACACGGCGATATTCCACATGGTCCAAATGATCCAGATGATGTTCACTTTTTATACAGACTGCCTGAAGATACCATGCCAAAGCCAGCCACAGCAAAGCAACATCCCTGTCACAAAAGGTACAGTGTGAATTGGGCCTGATTTTCTACCCGAGAGGAACCGTTTAACTCACTTCAGTGTCATGTAATGGGACATGAAGTTCCAGACATGAAATGGGGACATTGACTTGTGTTGGCAATGATCAGGAAATGAAAAACTAACAGTGCACATTAAGAGCTTGGTTAGATGCATGGTCCTGGTTTTAGATGTATACTACCTTAGACATGTCTTTTTTTCCCCGCAGCTGGTCACTGTGATACGTGCCTCGTTAACCTCTCGCCCGCACTACTGCGACACACTCTATGTTGGGCTGCCTTTGGAGGCTGTCCAGAAATTTCAGTTGCGGTGCAATCCTATACATGTCTACTCAGAAGTAAGCCATTAAAGTAAGTTCAATGAGACTTACTCCCAGGTGAGTGTGGATACTATGCACTGTATACGATGGCAGCATTCACTGAACATGCACAGCTGTCTGAACTTAATCACAGAGTGGGCCAAAAGGAGCACATTACACCAGTTCTAAAACAACTGCACTGAAACTGTTTCCAGGCATCATTGAAAGTGCTAGTCTTGACCCTCAGAACCCATGCTGGGTGTGGAATGCTGGGAGTTGGGGGACTTTTTTCTGTCTAAAGACAGGAACACAAGAAGAGCCCTCTGGATCAGACCAAGGGTCCATCTAGTCCGGCATTCTGTTCACACAGTGGCCAACCAGCTGCCACGGGAAACCCACCAGCAGGACATGAGTGCAACAGCACCCTCCCGCCCATGTTCCCCAGCACATAGGCTTGCTGCCTCTGATACTGGAGGTAGCATAGAAGCATCAGGACTAGTATGAGATTGCATCCTAAATGGCCTTCTCCTGTACCATCCTCCCCATACACTAAGATCCTCAAAAAAGACCTTGCTCTTAATCCTCTCTTTGACTACTCTCAGACTGGGGGGGAATAAGGAGCAGGGTCTTTTCAGCAGAAGCACCCACATTATGGAATTGCCAAGGAAGCCTGTCAGGCTAGTTCTGTCTTCACATCCTGGGAATTAGTTTGTTCTTACTGCAGCACACATTTGGAGGGTAAGGTAGAGTGCTCTTGTCAAATGATCTTTTATTATTTTTCTTCTCTATGGTGCTTACTACCATCAGCCACATACTTTAATTGTGATGTTTTATTGTTATCTATAATGATCTTAATGCATTTTTACTCATTTGCCAGCTGCCCTGGGGGCCTGTTTAGAAAGAATGTGTGTGTGGCAGGGTAGAAATAGAAATAAACAAAATAAATAAACAAAGGAGTACTTCTAAATGTCATTGACTGAACTAATTATGCACAAATGGCCCAAAACAATTTAAACCAAGAATGTATGTGAAGGACGGACTCCTGACTAAAAGACTTCAACAGTTAGTTACGTAGAATCAAAAGATGGGGACTGTACTTGGATTCATTGCAACAGCAAGCAGATGTGGTCTTGGCAGAAAAATAAAGCACCAAGGGAATGTCATTTTTACCACTGGCAAAGTCATGCACATTTAAAGTATGTTAACATTTGTACAGTTGATAAACTACTGACCAGTGAAACGTCGCACAATTTCTCCACCAATCCACTGCTGGGATGTTGCTTTTCTAGAAAAATTCCCCCATGCAGTATGAAAGTACTAGAGAATATTGGAGGATTCCAGTTTTAAAGAATACATAACCATATGTTTTTAACTTTAATTACAGAAGACAGAAGAGACCCCGTCACATTTAACTGACCAACCCAATGATGTACATGCTCATTTTCCATTTGTAGACTAAGAAAGATGCTAGACCTCATGGTCCTAAAATGACATGTAGATTAAAACAACAACCCATGAATATATGTACTTCTGTATTTGGTAAGCCTTTCTCTTCAATAAGGATTGTCTCTATATTTTTTGTATTTGAGACTTATAATGAGGATTTACTGGATTTGATTTTAAAATTTTATTGCTATACAAATAGAGATAGCACCAGTGGAGGCTGATGGCTCTGATTTCGGTGGGGCTGTGAATCCATTCTGGGTTTCAGTCAGAACCAGCCAGAAGTCTAAAGGAGCTATACAAGGTGCTGAACCTATCTGGGAAATTGGACAGCACCTTGGATATCTCTTTTAGAGTTATGGCTGGTTCTGACTGAAACCCAGAGTGGATTCACAGCCACATTGAAATTAGAGCCACCAACCTCCACTGGATAGCACCCTGCCCCTGTGCTGTGCTGACAACAGATTTGCTGTCCATACCCATTTCCTTCATTTTTGCATGAATTCAGATGACCGTACAAAAAACAAACACAGGCTGACTGTGATGGCCCCATATTTAAACTAGAGCAGGTTAGAGTATATTTAATACAGAGCAGGTTAGAGCAGGCCAGACTATTTGTTCACCTAACCCAGTATTGTCCACTACTGCCTGGCGGGCAGTGGCTCCCCAGGGGCTCAGCTAAAGAAAGGGCTTTCATATCACCTGCTACCTCATCCTTTCCTTAACTGGAAATTCCATAGCCATTGAACCTGGGACCTTCCTTATGGAACGCCTCTTCCCTACCTCTGAGCTACAGATCCTCCCCGATTGCTAATCATCTTGTTCTACCATATGTAGAGGCAGAAACTGTCAAAAGAAGAGATGTTGGATCATCTGCATCCACCCAGCATTACTAGGACTATAGCAGGGCTGGGCAGAAGGTCGCTGGGATCTACTGTAGATGTCTGGGTGATTGGCAGTAGATCTGCAAGAGTTTCTGATGCCCCACTGTTCATCAATAGCAATAACTACAAGACTGCTTCCAGTCCCCTGCCTTCCCCCTAAGTTAGACAGCTCTAAATAAGAAAGCTTGGGGGAGAAAAACAGGAGTGGATTTTTATGTGAAAGAACTGTAAGCTCCCTTTTGGTAACAAATTCCTGCACTGGGCATGTGCTCAGAGGCACCCTTTCCTCAATTTAAAGTGTATGTCCGTGCCACTAAACCACTATTTGGCACCTGGCTCTAGTTGATGGACCTCAAGAGTTCTAGTAAAAAACAAAGTAGACCTGGGAAGCTTTAAGTCCTCTGGACTACAGTAATGAAAAAGGACAGAGTTACGTGCAACTGCTGCCTAATCAGGATTCCTTGATGTTAAGTATTTTTCTGTTGCCAGTTATCACTTAGCACATCCACTTCCAAACTGGCATACCAGTTAACAGCTGCTGAATAATGTTCTCAGATGTTTTGCCTCTTCTTGTCTCACTAAATACACCTGAGCATGCCTGCATCTTGCAGCCTAATTTGTTGGGGGCGGGGGGGCTACAGTTGCCCCAGCCAAAAAGTGGTTTTCACAAAACAAATCAATTAGCTTCATAAGATGTTTTATCAGTCATAATGGGCAGAAATGGAGGTCCTGACAACAGTTTCCCTCCTCGCATTCCAAGGAATTGCCAACCTCAGCTGACAGCGAGGAGAATCTTTGGTCGATCACATGCTGATCCATTTTTCTGCATAAAACTGTCATAGCTTCTCTGATGACTAAAATGTGTCCTTCAGAAGCATGGTGCCTTTTGTTCCCCACCAGCCTTCAGGTGCCTTTTAGTACTCATCTAATGTGTGCATCTTCAACTAATCATTCAGCAATTGTAGATCATATACGTGTGAAAAGCTACCCTGTCAGGTAGCTTCGTCTCCACTCATAAAATGCTATTGTGGAAAACAAGCAGAGGTGCTCTGCTGCTTCTGTATACATGTGCCCTGTGATTGTACATGACTTGAAAGCAATACCCATAGAAAGGTTTCTGTTGCTGTCTCTTCCAAGAAATAATATGAAGTGCGACTTTGAAGCAGGCCTCAAAACATTTGCCACTATGGTAGCTTATGGCCCAGGTTACATCCCAGTGGCCCAAGCAAAGCGGTAGGTTCATCAACCTCAGTGTATAAGGCAAAATAATCCGAGCTTTGTACGGGGCTACCTTTGCTGATACAGCAGCCACTCCGTTTTCTTCAGACAGTGCTAACCACGTAGCAATCAAGTCAGCTCAGAATGTGGGCATGTCTACAGCCTGACAGGCATGCATCCTCAGGGCTCCTGCTTGGAGGCAGTTACCACTTGAAACAGAATTCTAATCCGCCGTTGTGCCTGTAAATACTGGATTAAATACTAGATTAAATCACCCTGAGTAAAGGAGGTATCATATGTTGTACGTGCCTGTTAGAGATAAAGCCCCAAAATTATTTCTCTACTGCAGAACAACTTACCAGAAAGTGTTATTAGTTTGGTATTAATTGGCCAAATTAGAATTCAGCCAAATAGACTGCGTATTTAAAATGGATGGCTGAATATAGTGATCGTTTGTCAATGTCTTCTGCTGAATTGTTAGGGAGACAGGCCTGAACGCATTATTCGAGACAGCAAATGAATAGTTCCAGTTGCTATGGATACAGCTCCGGTGAGGGGTAAATGTTCGCCTGCCACCATGCCTCTTGGCTCTTCTCCCCACTCTAAATCCCCCCTCCTTTCCCTTTTTTTAATGTTCAGATTCAGAACATTACAGTATGTTAGGGGGGACAGCTCTGCAGAGAAGCTTTGAAAAGTCATTTTGTTACCTGACAGATTAAAAGGTGCATAAGGATTGATCAACAATTATCTGACTTGAGGTAACATGGCTTGATGGGCCAAATCCTGCTCACTTCCTCTCTCTTTTTTCATCATTAAGTCAATGGGATCAAACTGAAATGAAGTAGAAAACCTGAGCTCTTATTGTCTAAAAACATGTCACCACATTTCCTCATCCACACTCGCAATATTCACATATATAGAAGGAACATGTGTTTTTCAGGTCTTTAACCTAGACGCATAGCACAAGGCAGCAGGAATTGGGATGCCTAAGAGGGGAAAAGCAGTAGACCTACAGGACAGCTCGATGGGAGTAGCAACGAGGCCAGAGACAGAAGTGGGGAAAAACTGAATATAGTTTATTACGAACACAGCAAAAGTATACTCATAGGAGGCATTTATATAGGTCTGGCAACTACTTAGTTAACTCTTTGGGAGAGTTTGGGGTGGAGCAAAGGACTAAGACAGACTGAAGTTACATAAGGAAGGAGGAGGACAGACTGATAAAGAGCTGGAGAGACATGTGAGGGGGCTAACTGGGATGGCTAGGGACTGGAATGCAGATAAATAGACCCACAGATATGTGGATAAACTTTCCTGGAGTTAGTGGGGAGGAGAGAGGAAAGACTGGAGAGAGACAAGAGTGAAACACAAATATTACCTGTTCCAGGATGAAGTGAATAAAAGGGATCTTTTCCTTTGATGCCTGCTGTGATCCAGAAATTAATTTTGTGAACCAGCATTACACGTTTTCCTGAAAGATTACAATACATAGTAACAGTGGGGGATCAGATGACTGGACTCCTCTCCACTGCCGACAACTTCCATTCCATAGAGAAGCGTTCTGCCCTAGCTTTCTGCCTAGTAGGCTAGTTTCTATGAATAAGGGGTTCTTTTACTTTTTGAAACTGGGGTTTGGAGCAATCAGCTATATCACATGTACATATAAGGTAAGGATGGGTAACGTGTAGCCCTCCAGATGTTGTTGGATTACAACTACTGACCATTAGCCATGTTGGCTGGTGCTGACGGGAATTAGAGTGCAACAACATCTGGAGGGCCACAGGTTCCCTACCTCTGATCTAAGGCTTGGTGTACAGATGTAGTAAAAGAAAGCAATCTGAAATAGTAGAGCAAACTGTATCATTTCAGGCTGCAGCGGGGGATATAGTTTTGACTAGACCGTGGTGCTGGAGAAGACTCTTACGAGTCCCCTGGACTGCAAGGAGGTCAAATCAGTCCATCCTAAAGGAAATCAACCCTGAGTGCTCATTGGAAGGACAGATAATGAAGCTGAAACTAAAATATTTTGGCCACCTAATGCGAAGAGAAAACTCTCTGGAAAAGACCCTGATGCTGGGAAAGACTGAAGGCAAAAGGAGAAGGGGACGGCAGAGGATGAGATGGCTAGATAGCATCACCGATGCAATGAATATGAACCTGAGCACACTCCGGGAGAGAGCGCAGGACAGGAGGGCCTGGCGTGCTATGGTCCATGAGGTCACGAAGAGTCGGACATGACTGAACGACTGAACAATAACAACAACTTGCGCAAATGGTCTCTCAAAATTCTCCAGCCTATTTCTGGGCAGAGAAATTGGGAAATTTTCACTGCATTTCTCCTAGGAGAGGAGAAATTTTCCAACAGTTTCTCACAGATAGGACTTACTGTGTTGAGGCTTCCATTTTTCTGAGGCAGAATTTTGAATTTCTTTTGGTTTTTAAGCTTACCTAATCACTGTGAGGTGGCCAAGGGTGCTGTGTGTGTTTTCTCTCTCTATTACACATCTTTCCATTGCTCTGCAGCCTCCCAGGCCACCTGCCATTCCTGAACTGAAAAAGCCCCATGGGAGACATTACCTCATGATGTCTTCCTCATGATGGCTTTAATTTAAGTGTGGGAAGCTAGCGGGCTACAGGCTGCCACAGAGATTATTGTACAATGAATCTCTGCATGCTCCATGGCCATCTCATAAGTAAATTAAGCACAAGAACCCCAAGCCCAACCTATGGGAATTTCTCTGAAATTTCTTCTCCTTTGAATTTCTTGAAAGCAATTTCTTTTCTATCAAATTGAATGAGAATGGTAAAAAAAAAAAAAAAGTGGCACACTACTAGTTTTGACTGCACTCCCATTTTAAAGGCAAGTAAATAACAAAACTAGTATATCAGAGAGAACGATTCTAGCTGGTTCCCTGACCCAGCATGAAGTGGTTCAAGCTGCCACCTCAGCGCTCCATGCCTTCTTTCCCACCTCGTTTTGCTGCCTGTGTAGATCATGCCTAAGACTGGCCAGTGGTGAAGATAGTAGGCCAGGCAAAATGGCACCCTTACAGCATCCTATAGGATGTAAGCATGTCTCTGCGGGTGAATGCCATTCCTTGCATTCTGTCCCACTCCCCCAACGGCTGGGGACCAGAACTTCTGAAGGACCGCCACCACCACATGAGCCTGCCTGTCAGTTACCATCACTGTCAAAGGTCCTGCTCTATATTCTGCCACCGAGGGGGTGCAGCTAGAGGTAATGAGAAAGACCTTCCTGGTGGCAGCACCCTGGCTGTGGATCTCTCTACCAAAAGAGACTCAACTAGGCCCTTTATTGATGGCTTTTAAGTGGGCAGGCAAGACATTTTGATTTCATCAGGCTTTTAATGCTAAATTTGGCAACCTAACTTTGCTGGGTGTTGGTTTTTTACTTTGTTTTTATAGTGATTTTATGGTTCTCATTTTTAAAATTGTGTTTTACTGTTGTAAACTGCCTTGAGGACCATTATGAGAGCTGAGAAGGGATATATAAACGTTTCTATAAATATACATGAATTAAATATTCAATCACATTCTGGTTTGACCAAGAAACTGCACTGGCTGCCTATTCAGTACTGGGCCAGGTTTAAGGTTTTGGTACTAGTGTACAAAGCCCTAAACAATGTGGGACGAGGATACCTGAGAGAGCACCTTCTCCCTTACCAACTTGCCTGGACACTGAGGTCATCAGAGGGCATGCTCCTGGTGGTTCCACATGGACCTATGGCCTGAGTGGAGTCCACCAGGAGAACAGCCTTCAGTGTGGTGGCCCTCTGTCTTTGGAATTCCCTGCCCATGGAGGTCAGGCAGGTGTCAACACTGTGCTGCTTCTGGTGCCCTCCTAAAAACAGCTCTTTTCAAGGGAGCATTCCTTAACTGACCAGCCACAGTTTTTATTAGTACTCTGTTTTTAAAAATTTCTCCTTATGTTTCTCACATAAACATTGCAGGCGCCAACTTAACCCGTTCGGGACACACACCATTGTTTTTCACCCATATAAGTAGGAAATGGCTGCTATTCATTTCCTAAGAAGGAAGACACAGGTATTGAACTTGGGGACTGCATTAGTTTGGGGGGAAAGCCTGACCCCATCCCTGGGTGAACTACCACCGCTAACAAAGACTTCACTAGGGTGAGGAGACAGTGGCTCTTACTTTCCTCCTGGAGGCTACTTCAGGATTGCCAGCATAGCATATTTCTTCTTCTTCTGAATAATACCACAAATCTCTTCCTTACCATTCTTCCTTGGGCCCTGCCAGGTCAGTTGACCTTTGGCCTATTAGACTACAAGCTCTCTGAGCAGGGATTGCCACCAGAAGTAGCTCAAAATGATGGGCCGTTTTATCTCCTATAAGGGCCGGTTGTTGTTGTTGAGTCGTTAAGTCGTGTCTGACTCTTTGTGACCCCATGGACCATCGCACACCAGGCCTTCCTGTCCTCCTCTCTCTCCCGGAGTGTGCTCAAGTTCATATTCATTGCATCGGTGATGCTATCTAACCATCTCATCCTCTGCCGTCCCCTTCTCCTTTTGCCTTCAATCTTCCCCAGCATCAGGGTCTTTTCCAGAGAGTTTTCTCTTCGCATTGGGTGGCCAAAATATTTGAGCTTCAGCTTCAGTATCTGTCCTTCCAATGAGCAGTCAGGGTTGATTTCCTTTAGGATGGATTGATTTGACCTCCTTGCAGTCCAGGGGACTCGAAAGAGTCTTCTCCAGCACCACAGTTCGAACGCATCAATTCTTCGGCGCTCAGCCTTCCTTATAGTCCAGCTCTCACAGCCATACGTTACTCCTGGGAAAACCATAGCTTTGATTATACGAACCTTTGTCGGCAAGGTGATGTCTCTGCTTCTTACTATGCTGTCTAGATTTGCCATAACTTTCCTCCCAAGGAGCAAGCGTCTTTTAATTTCAGGGCTACAGTCACCGTCTGCGGTGATCTTGGAGCCCAAGAAAATAAAATCTGTCACTGCTTCCATTTCTTCCCCTTCTATATGCCAGGAAGTGATGGGGCCAGATGCCATGATCTTAGGGTTTTTTTACATTCCAGGTTCCTAAACTATATTGTTCTTTTACAGCTTCGGATTTTCTTTTCACCACCAGACACATCCACAGCTGAGTGTCCTTTCGGCTTTGGCCCAGCCACTTCACTCTTTCTGGCGCTACTTGGAAATTCCCTCTGCTCTTCCCCAGTAGTATATTGGATACCTTCTGACCTGAGGGGCTCATCTTCCAGCGTCATATCTTTTAGCCTTGTGATACGTTCCATGGGGTTTTCTTGGCAGGAATACTAGAGTGGGTTGCCATTTCCTTCTCCAGTGGACCACTGTCAGAACTCCAGTGGACCATTTTGTCAGAACTCTCCGCCATGACCTGTCCGTCTTGGGTGGCCCTGCACGGCATAGCTTATGGCTTCACTGAGTTACGCAAGCCCCTTCGCCACAACAAGGCAGTGATCCATGAAGGAGACAAGGGCCGGTACAATGAGGCAATTAAGGAATGAGCCACACTCCCATGTTGTTGTTGTTTTTATTTCTATCTTCAGGGTAGATGTAGGTTTATGATGAGGCCACTTTAAATTAAAATACAGAGCAGGATTTTTCCCTTGCCAGTACCAAGGGTTTTCATTTATTTCTTAGCAGGGATTATGTCAGATATGAGATAAGATTAGACTCGACACATTTCTTCTCCTCACAGGTATAGCATGATGATAACATGATTATACTTCATCCCCACTGCTAGGTCTAGAGATAAGTCCTTGGGGCAGCCGTTCCTCCTTCCCTCGTGACATGAAAGGCTGAGGAGTTGTATTGCTAGTAATTAACTCGTGCTGTTATCCCATGTAGGGATCTGCGATAGGCAGGAAATGAACCTTTGCCACTTCTGCACACACAGTGGTACTAAAGCCAAGAAGGAATATGTTGCTCAGGGCCTGCCCTGTAACCATTCCCGATGTGCTGCACCCAGCTCTGTATTGTGTTAAAGTATAAGAAATGTATATGTTTATACCGTGGGTGGAGAGATCTAGGATCTGCCAGCCAGGCCTGCTGGAGCTGCATCCTAGCAGTCTGAGATGAACTAGGAGAGTCTTCTCTTTGGGCAGGAGTCTTTCCTTACTGTCCGCCTAGCCAGCAAAGGAACAGGAGGCACAGAAGACCTGGGAGAGAATGCTCTGTTTTACCAGGCTTCACCTCTTTTTATCCAGCATCCACCAATAATTTCCCACTGGACCCAATCTTCATTTGAGACAGCCTCCTTATTTCCTGTGGACCGTGAGTTATTATTTCATTGTTCCACTGAAAGAGACTGTTCAATAAAGAATTGCTTGTTGGATTGAAAGAGAGGCTTGAGTTAAGTGTCTATACGCAGGGCACATAGGCATGGAGACAGCACAGTAAAAACAGAGTCTTCTCTCCCAAGGTCTTCTGCGCCTCCTGCTTCTCTGCTGGCTAGGCCAAAAGTAAAGAAAAACTCCTGCCCGGAGAGAAAGCCGTGACTAGTTCATTTTGGACTCCTAGGGTGCAGCTACAGCAAAGCTGGGGGCAGCACACCAGATTTTAAATGGAGCTAATCTTACTTCTGCTAACAGCAAGCATATGGGACCCACGGTTTCATGGCACAAATGAGTTCTTTACAACAGGAGGAACTCTACCAGCATCTGGAGGGCATGTGGCCCTCCAGATGTTGGTGGGCTGCAATTTCCATCAGCCTTTGCCAACATAGCCAGTCATGGGGGATGATGGGAGTTACAGTCCAACAACATCTGGATGGCCAGGGGTTCCCCATCCCTGCTTTACACCATGTGAGCCTGTTTTAATTTCAGTGGAACAAAGAGGGCCTCTTCACAAAACATGTTTTGAAAGTGTGCATTTGTCATTGGCTTGGGAGGAGTCAAATCACAAAGCCCGGCCCGTTATATAAAATAAAACTGCCAATATCGTATCCCCTTTATACAAATCTATGGTACAACAACACTTGGAATACTGTGTAGTGTTCTGGTCGCCACACCTAAAGAAAGGTATGGTACAGTTGGAAAAAGTGCAGAAAACGGCAACTATCAAGAGGCTGGAGCAACTCCCCTATGAGGAAAGGTTACAGCAGCTGGGAATGTTTAACTTAGAAAAAAGGTGAGCGAGGGGAGACATAATAGAGGTGTACAAAAGTATGAATGGTGTGAATAGGGAGACATTTTTCTCCCTCTCATATTACTAGAACCCAGGGTTATCCCATGAAACTGATTTGTGGGGGATTCAGGACAGATAAAAGGAAGTACGTCTTTGCACAGTGCATAGTTAAACTATGGAATTCACTTCCGCAAGATGTAGTGATGGCCACCAATTCGGATGGCTTTAAAAGGGGATTGGACAAATTCATGGACGATAAGGCCATCAATGGCTTCTAGTCCTGTTGGCTATATGCTGCCTTCAGTATCAGAGGCAGCATGCCTATGCACACCAGCTGCTGGGGAACATGGATGGGAGGGTGCTGTTGCACTCATGTCCTGCTTGTGGGTTTCCTGTGGGCAGCCAGTTGGCCGCTGTGTGAACAGAATGCTGGACATTTATTTATTTAAAATATTTCTTGGCCACTTTTCAGGGCAGAAGCCCTCCCAAGGTGGCTTACAGAAATAAAATGCATAAAAACAGTTAAAATATTAAAAGCAAGAAAAATATAAGTAAAACAGCAATTTAAAAAACCACTAAGAGCCAACAATAGAACCAGCGACGACGACAACGGCAATAACAGCATCAACAGCAATCATATCAAGAGAAGGCCAAAGTAAAATAATATGCTTTCAAGGCCTTCTTGAATCCCTGCAATGATGTACCATGGCAGACCTCTGATGGCAACTTGTTCCAAAGGCATGGAGTACTGCAGAAAAGGCCCTCTCACATGTGGTCACCCACCTAACTGCTGTCATGGTTGGGCAAATGAGAAGGGCCTCTCTTTCTGATCTGAAAGTACTGGCAGGCTGATATGGGTGAAGACAGTCCATCAAGTAATTTGGTTCCAAACCATTTAAGGCTTTAAAGGTGAAAACCAGCACTGTAAATCAGGCTCGGAAACACACTGGTAACCAATTTTCTGCGGTGAAAATTTTCATTGAAAATCGACTTTTAGACTCAGTCTCAGTCTCTAAGGGCACAATCCTATGCACGTTTAGACAGAAAAAAGACCTACAACTCCCATGGCTGGCTGGGGCATGCTGGGAGTTGTAGGTCTTTTTTCTGTCTAAACATGTATAGGATTGCGCCTTTAGTCTTAAACCATGGAACGCCTTCTGGGTGTACTACCCCAAGAGTGTTGGGGAGGGAGCAAAAGATTAGAGTCTTTAGCCTTTCCTTGCCTGTTTGATATCAGGACCTTTTCTGAGGCTTACCATTCTTGGTTTATTTTTTCACCCATTTGGTCATACCTGGAATCCTTCTTCAACCACCATATCAAGGGATTCTAATATATCCTAGCCTGGCTGGGGAACCTGGAGTTGTCTAATATAGCTTTCTTACAGGGAGATGAATTCAGACTTGCAGGGTTATCTTAAATCCACTAGGAAAAGTATTTTTTTTTTTAATTTATAGATTATTCTGATTATTCTG
The DNA here is from genome assembly GCF_057233095.1 of Heloderma suspectum. Classification (NCBI taxonomy): domain Eukaryota; kingdom Metazoa; phylum Chordata; class Lepidosauria; order Squamata; family Helodermatidae; genus Heloderma; species Heloderma suspectum. The sequence goes on from NC_139459.1 coordinate 107,071,606, forward strand.
GAGAAAACACATTAGCCTATCTAATTGCCAAGTTGATCCCCTTTGATATCCTCATCACAAAAATAAAAAACAAAAACCCAATGCTGGGACCCTTTGTCTTTGCACATAACTCTTTCACATGTGACAACAATTCACAGGCAGTCATCTGCACATGACACATGAGCTTTACCATCCATGCTTTCTGTGGTGCTACTCAGCAGCACTAGCAGGCAAACCACCATTCTGTACAGCTAGAGTGTAACCAACAGGCATGTGTTTGTCATTCATAACAGTCAAGATATTATACCATATTCCAACAGTACAATGAAGCCTGCATTGTATTACTTCATACTCAAGATCACCATTCTCAGCATCCCATACATCACAGCATTTAAATTGGCTGGTCTGTTTAACTCTCATTCATCATTCTACCTGCATTGGAGATTTTTCCCCGAAGCTCTCTCCAAATAAGGAAACTGTAACCACCTGACTATATCCAGTCTGGTGAAGAGATTCTAACACACTCGCTCTCTCTGCACATATTTCCCACTCTTCCTTGCCTTATATGCCAGACAGGAAGATCTTTCCTCTTGCCTCCCATTTTCCTGCAGGACGAAGGATATGCATAAGGATATATGTTATCACCCCCTTCATGGATCACTGCCTTGTTGTGGCAAAGGGGCTTGCGTAACTCAGTGAAGCCATAAGCTATGCCGTGCAGGGCCACCCAAGACGGACAGGTCATGGCAGAGAGTTCTGACAAAATGTGGTCCACTGGAGAAGAAAATGGCAACCCACTCCAGTATTCTTGCCAAGAAAACCCATGGAACGTATCACAAGGCTAAAAGGTATGACGTCGGAAGATGAGCCCCTCAGGTTGGAAGGTGTCCAATATACTACTGGGGAAGAGCAGAGGGAATTTCCAAGTAGTGCCAGAAAGAATGAAGCAGCTGGGCCAAAGCCGAAAGGACACTCAGCTGTGGATGTGTCTGGTGGTGAAAAGAAAATCCGATGCTGTAAAGAACAATATTGTTTAGGAACCTGGAATGTAAGGTCAATGAATCAAGGTAAGCTGGAGGTGGTCAAACATGAGATGGCAAGACTGAACATCAACATCTTGGGAATCAGCAAACTAAAATGGACAGGCATGAGCGAATTTAATTCAGGTGACCACTGTATCTACTACTGTGGGCAAGAATCCCTTAGAAGAAATGGAGTAGCACTCATAGTCAACAAAAGGGTGGGAAAAGCAGTACTGGGGTACAATCTCAAAAACAATAGAATGATCTCAGTACGAATCCAAGGCAAACCATTCAACATCACAGTAATTCAAGTCTATGCCCCAACCACTGAGGCCGAAGAAGCTGAGGTTGATCGGTTCTATGAAGACCTACAACACCGTCTAAAACTAACATCAAAAAAAGATGTCCTCTTCATCATAGGGGATTGGAGTGCTAAAGTAGGAAGTCAAGAAATCACCGGGATAACAGGCAGTCATGGCCTTCATGTAAAAAATGAAGCAGGACAAGGGCTAATAGAGTTTTGCCAAGAGAACACGCTGACCACAGCAAACACTCTTTTCCAACAGCACAAGAGGCGACTCTACACATGGACATCACCAGATGGTCAATATCGAAATCAGATTGATTATGTCCTTTGCAGCCAAAGATGGAGAAGCTCTATACAGTCAGTCAAAACAAGACCTGGAGCTGACTGTGGCTCAGATCATGAGCTGCTTCTTGCAAAATTTCCACTTAAATTGAAGAATGTAGGGAAAACCACTAAACCATTCAGGTATGACCTAAATCAGATCCCTTCTGAATATACAGTGGAGGTGAGGAATAGATTTCAGGGATTAGACCTGATAGACAGAGTGCCTGAGGAACTATGGACGGAGGTCCGTAACATTGTTCAGGAGGCAGCAACGAAATCCATCCCAAAGAAAAAGAAATGCAAGAAAGCCAAGTGGCTGTCTGATGAGGCTTTACAAGTAGCTGAGGAAAGAAGGGAAGCGAAAAGCAAGGGAGAAAGGGGAAGATATATCCAACTGAATGCAGAGTTCCAGAGAATAGCAAGGAGAGACAAGAAGGCCTTCTTAAATGAACAATGCAAAGAAATCGAGGAAAACAACAGAATGGGAAAGACTAGAGATCTCTTCAAGAAAATCGGAGATCTCAAGGGAACGTTTTGTGCAAAGACGGGCATGATAAAGGACAAAGAAGGCAGGGACCTAACAGAAGCAGATGAGATTAAGAAGAGGTGGAAAGAATACACAGAAGAACTATACAGGAAAGATCTTAATGTCCCCGGTAGCCATGATAGTATGGTCACTGAACTTGAGCCGGACATCCTCGAGAGTGAAGTCAAGTGGGCCTTAGGAAGCATTAGTAACAACAAAGCTAGCGGAGATGACAGTATTCCAGCTGAGCTATTTAAAATCTTAAAAGATGATGCTGTTGAAGTGCTGCACTCAATATGCCAACAAATTTGGAAGACTCAGCAGTGGCCACAAGACTGGAAAAGGTCAGTTTACATTCCAATTCCAACGAAGGGCAACTCCAAAGAGTGTTCAAACTACTGCACAATTGCACTCATTTCACATGCCAGCAAGGTGATGCTCAAAATCCTACAAGCTAGGCTTCAGCAGTATGTGAACCGAGAACTACCGGAAGTACAAGCTGGGTTTTGAAGAGGCAGAGGAACTAGAGATCAAATCACCAACATTCACTGGATCATGGAGAAAGCAAGAGAATTCCAGAAAAATGTCTATTTCTGCTTCATTAACTACGCTAAAGCTTTTGATTGTGTGGATCACAACAAACTGTGGCAAATTCGTAAAGTGATGGGAGTACCAGACCACCTTACCTGTCTCCTGAGAAACCTGTACGAGGGTCAAGAAGCAACAGTAAGAACCAGACATGGAACAACCGATTGGTTCAAAATTGGGAAAGGAGTACGACAAGGCTGCATATTGTCACCCTGCTTATTTAACTTATATGCAGAGTACATCATGAGAAACGCCGGGTTGGATGAATCACAGGTCGGAATTAAGATTGCCGGGAGAATTATCAACAACCTCATATACGCAGATGATACCACCCTAATGGCAGAAAGCGAAGAGGATCTAAAGAGCCTCTTGTTGAGGGTGAAAGAGGAGAGTGCAAAAGCTGGTTTGAAACTCAACGTTAAAAAAACGAAGATCATGGCATCTGGCCCCATCACTTCCTGGCATATAGGAGGGGAAGAAATGGAAGCAGTGCCAGATTTTTATTTTCTTGGGCTCCAAGATCACCACAGACAGTGACTGTAGCAATGAAATTAAAAGACACTTGCTCCTTGGGAGGAAAGCGATGGCAAATCAAGACAGCATAGCAAGAAGCAGAGACATCACCTTGCTGACAAAGGTCTGTCTAATCAAAGCTATGGTTTTCCCAGTAGCAATGTATGGCTGTGAGAGCTGGACAATAAGGAAGGCTGAGCGCCGAAAAATTGATGCTTTCAAACTGTGGTGCTGGAGAAGACTCTTACGAGTCCCCTGGACTGCAAGGAGGTCAAATCAGTCCATCCTAAAGGAAATCAACCCTGAGTGCTCATTGGAAGGACAGATACTGAAGCTGAAGCTCCAATATTTTGGCCACCTAATGCAAAGAGAAAACTCCCTGAAAAAGACCCTGATGCTGGGAAAGACTGAAGGCAAAAGGAGAAGGGGACGGCAGAGGATGAGATGGCTAGATTGCATCACTGATGCAATGAATATGGACTTGAGCACCCTCCGGGAGAGAGCGCAGGACAGGAAGGCCTGGCGTGCTATGGTCCATGGGGTCACGAAGAGTCAGACACGACTGAACAACAACAACAACATGTTATCACATATTTTTCCACACTTCTGTCCCTGAAGTGTGGTAAAATCCTCCCCACCACTTAGCAGGATAGCTCAAACAGAGAGAGCTTGCCTCAGGAAGTTTAGTCGCCTGTGTAGGTGCTAACTTCCTCGCTGAGATCAGTTTCTCTACCTGGGCAATGGGTTTAATCTATAGGGCCGATTATACACAAGCAAGCTGATCTGGCAGGAGCCGGGGAGCAGGCAGCAGTGATCAGGGTACCTTGTGCCTGCCAAGGGAAGCCTTTCATGATATCGTGGGACAGGAGGGAGCTACTATTTCCTCCACACTGTCACCATGGAGGTTCTCTATTAGTGTTTTAGGAAGCTGTAGAATAGGCTTAATCATCTGTCTGTACTACTGTCACAGGCACCAAATTTCACAGTCTATGTTCATCTGTCGTTACCCCATTTCAGTACTCTTGCCCCATTAATTTCTGGGGATATAAGCTCCCAGAACTTTTGAAACATGTTTCATTTAACCTGCTTTGGGATATTTGTATTTTTCAAATCCACATCTGAAATGAAAGTACATATGCTGTAGTTTTCAACTGTGTTGCACTTCTATCATAAATCAAAAATGGCATTAATTTAGTAATTACATTTTCCAACTCAGTGGCCCATACTGTAGATTACTACCCTTGGGTGTTTGATACAAATCTGGAAATTTATTTATTCCTGATAGACTGTAATTCTGCTAAAAGAAATCGGTGACATTTAAACAAGGAGGAGAGACAACTGAGTATCTCTGGGTGAGTTTCTAAGCTGACATGGCCTTTTACTCCTGAATTAAGTTGTTGTTGTCTAGCCTATACGGGCTCCTAGAAATGCTCAGAAGCAATTCAGCTGAGCCAATACAGTTAAGTGGACATGGGAAAGAAAAGTTCAAACCCTTGCTTGACGATGGAGTTATATGAATGTAATGCTTCTCATCGGTGGTGTAATCATAATGGAGAGTTTTGGAGTACAGGCACAGATGATGAGAGCCCATAGCCATACCCCCAAGGAGAGTCCAAACAGGAGAGCAGGGAGCTCTGGTGATCTATATCAGCAAACTAGTTCTAGCAGTTTTAATCTGCATCAGGAGCAGGTCTTTCGTAAAGCCAATGGGTCTTCTTAATTGCCCATTCAAGACCAAGTCACCCCAAAATATTTTGCATTACAATGGGGAAAAATATATTGTTACCTGGGTGGATTCATTCTCTCCCCACTCAGCTTCTGTGAGAATTGCAGCAAAGCATAAAGGAAATTCTGAGGGGGTTGGCAGGCACATGACATCGGCATCCCTGCTAATCAAAAGGTGCTGGCACTGCATCCCTACAAGCCCTGGCTCCACTACACCACCAGATGGAGCGGATCTGGGCCAAGTCCAGATCTGCCTTGGGAAGGAGAAGCAGGGGTGGGGAAGTCTACTTCCACCACTGGTTGATCCAGCATAAATCTGGACCCAACCCCAGGAGTTTACTATGGGTGAGCAACATAAAGCCTCTGCTGCTCTCTCTTGTTATGGTGCTCTACCTTTAAACTGGATATGGACAGGACTGCCCTTCAAACAGAGGACTGTCCTCTGTAAAGGATTGGGTTTAAGCCATTCTGAACACAACAGAAAACTAGAAAGAGTTATGTGAGGAGCCAGACCTCAGGACTAACGATGTTACCCAAGTTTATTTTTAGTATTACTTGGTTTTGTAAATGAATTTCTCTAGCTCGTGGTTCTGAGGAGACGGGTGGCTACCAGAGAGAGGGGCCTTCTCAGTGGTGGTGTCCCAGTTGTGGAATGCTTTCCCCATAAAGGTTCAGCTGGCACTAACCTTATTATCTTTTCAGCACCAAAACCTTTCTATTTTCCTGAGCTTTTACAGGACCAGCACAAGACATTTTGCTGCCTCAGGTAGAGCAGCAAATGGTGTCAAGGTACACAATGTCAGATGCCTGTCCAGGAGACAGTTTCATACCCTTGGTATTTAGGCAACATAACATTATCAGCTCAATAGGTAATATGACATCTCCTGTGAAGGAAGTACAACCTATCAGCTTGCATTGTTTGTTGGTCTGTATCTTTTTTTGTTTGTCTTTATCTGTGCTTTATTTTAATTGCTGTTTTAATTAATTTTGTATGCCACCCTGTGATTTGGTAATGAAGGGCAGTACACAAATATTTCAAACAAACGAGAACTCTTTTTAGTGTGGCTTTCAAGAACTTGAGAGACTTAGGATCTTCATGAAAACTTATTTATTTCAAAATATCAAAATATTTACATGATGACAAGTTATGGTATGAGAGTGGTCTCCAACCTTTTTGCCAGTGGAGGCTGGTGGCTCTGATGTCAGGGTGGTGGTGAATCTGCTCCAGGTTTCAGTCAGAACCAGTCAGATTGCTAATGGAGCTATCCAAGGTTCTGCACCTTGGACAGCTTCTTTAGAATTCTGACTGGTTCTCTAACTGAAACTCAGAGTGGATTCACCACCCCACTGACATCAGAGCCACCAGCCACTACTGTTTTTGGGCCCATGAGCACATGTGGGATTTTGAGAAGGTACCACTATGTTCAGATGGAGTACTCAGGCACCCTAACAAAGTACATGTACCAGGGTTCCACTCCCTTGGGACAAGGTTCCAGGGAGGAATGGAGGCCTGTTCCCTCTGCTTCCATTAGCAGATAAAGACTGGGTGAAGTGAAGGGATGGCAGGGCAAGGCTCATGGGTGCAGAAGGGCAAACGCTTGTCAGTTCATGTTTATTATATATTATACTGCCAACATATTCGTGGGGAGGGGAGTTGCTAACCTTAGATTAAACTACTGTAGGAAAAAAGTCCAGCTCCTCTGCTTAATGACTGAAGCAGCTTCTGGCTGTGATGAAAAAGAAATGGTTTCTGCATGTTTTATTTTGTTCCTCGTCCACCTGACAAAAGATTAATCTAGGCAAAATCCAGAAATTGCCCAGGACCACAGTAGCCAGCATGCTTTCCCCCTTGCTTTCATCGTTTAGGCTGGCTGTGGTGGAATCTGTTAGTGTCTAAATAAATATGGGCCGATGGAGGGCAGGTGTTAATGGAGAGCCATCAGCTTAGGGTACCTTTTCTGAAAATCATTTCCAAGAAGCCATGTGCAACCGAGATAAGGATTTTTTTACGTTGCTGCTAAAACCAGGGAAATTAATAACAACAACACAAAGACCTTTGTGTGGTTGGTTGGTTAATGAAATTAGAATTCTGAAGGGAGCAAACTGCTTTCAAAAGTTTGCATTGACTCCCACACAAGGATTCCTGGTTTATTTCCCAGCATATATTTTATAAGCAAGGATTTCTGTCGCACCATAATATATGAGAGCGATGAATGGCTGCTGTGGCTGATTACACACCAAAGCATTCAATCATTCACAAACGGCTGTTCATTTCCAATATACAATGAGGCAATGGAGAGTGCAGTAGTGCAGGCATATCCATCTTTTCTACAGCAGTAAGCCTGTGTGTGTGTGTGTGTGTACGCATGTCCATGCGTGTGCATACGTGTTTTTAAAACAAAGCACAGGGTCCAGTTTGCTCTGCTTGAAAAAGAAGGTGAACATTCATAGTGTTAATCCTACACATTATCTACAAATCAATTAGCTGTTGGCAAATAAGGATGTCCTGGCAGGATCTTCTGGGATTAATTGTCAGGCTAATATTATTTGGTCATTTTAATACAACTTTAATGATACATTGTATTAATCATGATTACTGGAGCTCACATCTGAATCCAGTTTGCATGCAATTGAACCTATAAGGTTAATGAAACAACAATCTGGATTACTGGTACAATTCAGAGAGTAGTACTGATGAGTGCTAGTTGGCATGAAGCGTTTGTCCTTTGCCCAATGGCAGAGGCAGGCACACCTCCTGTTCAATATAGAGATCAAGAGCTAAAGAGCAAAAGGTCTATTGCCAGACTATACAGTGGGTAGGCAGAATAAAATGGAGCCACCAGAACTAGAGCTCAGCTGAAATGTTTCGGAGGACTTTTTTCCCCCTGAGAACATTTATTTGTTTGCTTGTTTTACAGAATTTGAATACTGCTTCATATCTAAAACAGATTTTGGAGCAGTGAACATAAAAGGTAAAATAGTAAAAGGATAAAAAGGTTAAAACACCATATTAAAATTACGGTTTTTAAAATCAGAATGCCAATAAAACCATGGCTGGTCAGTTAAAGAATGTCTCTTGGAACTGTGCTGTTTTCAGGAAGCACTGGAAGCAGCACAGTGTTGACGCAGGCCTGACCTCCAGGGGCAGGGAGTCCCAAAGACAGGGGGCCACCACACTGAATGCTCTTTTCCTGGTGGACTCCAGTCGGCCCACAGGTCCACATGGAACCACCAGGACCATGTCATCTGATGACCTCAGTGACCAGGCAGGTTGGTAAGGGAGAAGGCGCTCTCTCAGGTATCCTGGTCCCAAGTTGCTTGGGGGTTTGTACACTTGTACCAGAACCTTAAACCTGGCCCAGTAGCAAACATTTCTGAGATTTTCTTTTTCACACCACCCCACCTAGAAAAAGGAGAACAGTTTGCAGAATTTTCTCTAGATGTTCTCCACCATTTTGTGTGTGTGTCAGCTGCCATTCTTCCTTGCATTCACAATCCCTTGGCAAGATACTAGGTCTGGGGCAGAATCAAAGAGCATCTATTTTAGTATAATGAAATGCACTTTGTTACAGAAAAATGCAGATCCATATAAGAAGGATCAGTAAGTATGGTAATAGTGGATAAGCTGACCAGAGCTGCCACTCTGATGCAGTGACTAAGACGAATACAGGTGAATAATGGACAGGAGGCAGAATTAGCTCTGTACAATGGACTGGATCCAGATGTAGCCATACTTAGAGTAGACCCATTGAATCATGGCTAACTTAAGTCCCATTTATTTCAATGGGTCGATTTGAAATATGACCAATTCTGGATCCAATTCACTGTACTTCTTACACAGCCATTCCTGGAACATGCTGTGTCCTGACTCTCATACTTCAAAAGCTGGAGATTAGAGAGGAGTTGCAGTGGGACTGAAGTAGAATTTTGGGAAAGGCTAATATTGCACTAATGCTGAAGTTCTAGAAATCATGTCTGTGATCTAAGCTGTGTAATTAAAAGTTAGCACTCCTATGTGTGTTGTCAACAGGTAAAGAGGTCTGATTAATTCAGTGTACAGGATTGCACAATTTGGTTTCTAAAAATGGCTGCTTCTGCTGTTGAACTTCCATTTATAATCTGTCCAAACTGGGACAACAGCATCACTTTTTAGACCAGATGTTAGGCTTGCATCTTTTCAGTTGCCTTCTTTGTTATAGTCTGGAATTCAATAGCAGTTCCTCTAAAAATGCAATATCGTATATAAAATTCACTCATCTAAACCCTATTTCTAGGCCCACCCTTGATACATCTCCATTAGGCCCCCTCTTTAATGAGCTTCCGTTGTGCATTAAAAACGTGGTTGTTCAGGCAGGCATTCGGGGTGGGTTAGGGTCTTTTAAAAAAATTTTTATGGTAGAATTTTATTGTTTTAAATTGTTTTATGGTATGTTGTACATCGCCCAGAGTGGCTGGGTGACCAGCCAGATGGGCGATTAATAAATTTAATAATAAATAATAAATAAATAATAAATTAAAAGGAGCAGAACCCAGCAATGCCCTTGATGGTCAATGTGAATGGCAAGCTGATGTCTTCACTCTACTTTTGTCAGCTGTTGGCAAGGGAGAACATAGTAGTCTATGCAGTGCCAGCTCCAGGTTTTGGAGGGCCCTTGGGCAAGACACCCTCAATGGTACCTTCCCTCAGTGGGTCTATCATTTCACTGCCATTGTCACCAGCTGCTATTACTCCTCATCCTCTTTCCCAACTTGACAGGCAGTGAGCAAGCTGGCAATGGCATCTACTGCTCCTCTTTCTCCTCACCATCACCGTTGTCTGGGCGAGAGGCAGGTGACCAAGCAAGTTGCAGTGTTGAAGAGGAGGAGCAATTCCAGGAGGTTTGTCAATGGGTCCCTTCTGGGGTGTGGGCCCTTGGCAAAGGCCCAATCATGCCCACCCTTGATGCTGGCCCTGGCTCTCTCTATAGGTCATTTCTCAGTCCTAAAGACTAGAGTCAGGGCCAGCAACAGAATCAGGAAACAAAGGTGGCCAGAAAGCCAGCATATAGCATTGAACATCACACACTCAGAAGTTCAGTTTAACCAGGAGTATAGGTTCTCAGGATAACAAGAAGATGACTTCTCTATATTCTTTAAATAACTCATAAAACATGCCAAGACAAACGTAATGTTTAATACTAGTCTCTCTGGAATCCAAAAGCAATGAGCATTACTAGGCAGGTTATAAATGGGGTCTTGGGTTCCTAGCATTACTAGCATCTCTTCAAACTAAGGAGCAACTTATAAGAATATAAAGGAGCAACATTTAGCATGTGAATGGATCCCCTAACCCATCCTGCCTCTCTGAACTCTGGGACAAGGTCTGATCCCATGAAAACTGATTCCCCCACCATCCAGACACATAACATTGAACCTGGGTAAGGCTATTCATGCTATAAGATCGTCTATTTTTTAAAGAGGATGCATTGGTTTGTTAATGTTTGGTCACCCAATCCTCATAGAAATGCATCATCAAATGGTCAGTTGAGACTGAAAGCCAAGGGCTGTGCAGGGCAATAATTCTACCCTTTAAGACCTGTGGTTCTTGGGCTGTGGTAATGTAGGAAAATTTGCAAGCCCAAAATAAATACATGAAATAAATAAAAATAAACAGGCTATGCATCCCAAGGATAGCTAATCATTTTCCCCTGGGGTAATAGGCTCCCCTTAGTGAAAGAAATTGCAAATAACTATTAGTTCATAAGGCAGAAAATTGCAAATTCTAAAGCAAATAAATATGTTCTGCCATCACTGGAGTTTACAATTGACTATAAAGTAGCAGGGCAAAGTTCTAATAGGAGACTATCAAATAGAACATACAAGTTAAATTATATAATCAATTAAACATTCTTGGTTGACAAAGAAATCTATTCACTCTCAGCCTCTGTTTCTAAGCTTTCAATAACTTCTCATGCGAATACTTGGAACTTTTCCTCATGAACAGTAAATTGATGGCTATAAGACTATGCATTAATTTCTGTTAAAGAATCATCTGGATACCAAGAGGGCTCATCCTCACTTTGAGGAAGTGAAGGGAAACAGCTTACTAACAAAAGAGCAAGGGGATCAAGCCATGCTGAAATTTTGTGATGTTCAGCTTTTTATGTGAAAAATGTGTTTTCAAAAAAAGATCCTTGAAAAGCTCCCCCAGTTACCTGGCCTGGCATCATATGTGTATTTCCAACACATAATCTACTGCTGCTTTGGCTCCACATATGAGTGTTTGTGTAGTATCTGTCTGTCAGTCTTCTCCTTCGCAGCATAATGCTAGCCAATCAGGGATCATATAGTGTCACAGGGCCAGGTGACCAATCAGATTTCTGTACACGATTATGTAGCTCCCATTGCCTTGACTTGGAATGGAAGGGTTAAAGAGAAAAATTGTTCCCATTGCCCAAGCAACCAGACAATGCTCCCTGTCTTGCTTCATTACACTGGCCATTTCATTGCCTGCCAGCACTGTGGGATGTGCATTTGGATGCACATCTGAATGCGTATATCCATCCACATCCTGACCCAACTAGTCAAGTATGTGTGACTGAATCGGTAGAGGCATTGTTGGCCCAGTTGCCTCAGCATTTCCTTTTCTTTTTAAAAACGTCTCCGTTGTAAAGAATTTTGCAACCTTTCGCAAAGGGGTGTGAAGTATCGCTGAAAAGGGTGTCATGAATTGAGGTTGTGTGTGTGTGTGGGGGGGGCTTTTTGCTTGGTATTAATATGAATCCTTCTATGGTAAAGTCTGCTGCTGTTTTCTCCAGGCTATTAAGGAAAGGGTTATGAGGAATGGATGAGTTGATGGATTTACTCAAAATCATGCTCCAACTTACTCACCAAAAAAAGAGATTAATGGTGGTTCCTGATTTTTTATATATATATACTAGCTGATATACCCAGCGTTGCCCGGGATGTAATTTTGTCATAAGTACTATTTGTTAGAAACACACTAAGGTAGGTTTACGCTTCTTGGAAAGGCTCCATAAGAAAGGTGAAAAGGAAAATTTAGGAGATTTTTTGTTTATTTATTATTTTTTAAAATTTGTCTTATAAAGAGCAGTCAACACAATTTTTGCTTATTGTTACAAACTAATTCTGGAAGTTCTAACTGTACGTGAGAACGTGGAGATTCCTGAGTAGCATGATGGGCGACATGATGGCGACAGCGCCAACAACTATGGACCTAAAGTTAAATATCAGGAAAGTAGAAGTTCATTGTAAGGCTTGTTTATAAACAACATTTGTTGTTTTTCCAGTTGGAGGAAAGATATACAACTGATTCAGGGAACCCCGTTTTTTTTTTAGTCATGTTGAATCCACCAGACTTCATTAAAAAAGCACAACAATTATAATGAGCAGACTGAATAAAAAACACTACTAAAAATGCAAGAGACTGAATCTGTAAGCACTACTACAATATAATCCACACTGAATCTCATACCACTATTAAAATGTTCAACAGAGGCTCTAATAACACTTTAGCACTATTCATAAGACAGTAACAGACATGGTTGCCCCATCTCCTTATATAGAACAATTTGGAAACTTCTGGAACACTGCCCGCCTTCACCCTCGCCTCTCAGGTGTGACTACTTGTGTGCAGGGCCGTCTTTAATGTTAATGGGACCCAGGGCAAGCATCTGTTTGTGGGCCCTAATGACACAATGCTTACCGCATCATACCCAGCTGAGATGGTTTTTAGAGCCCAGCACAGTGGTTGGTTTGACATGAAGCCCTATCATAACACTGCATTAACACTATAAATGGTTTCAGGCTTATGGCGCATTGTCCACACAGAGGGCTTTTTTTTTTAATGCTTTGTCGCCAAAACCTTGAAATATGTCACAAAAAAACTAATCCTATTCAAACCCCATTCTCTCTCACACACAATGTGCCACCAATGGACACTGCCTACAGCAATGTAAAACTGAAATTCACATCACCCTACTGTACCCCAAACAAACACTGCTTCATGTCCCATGTTTCACCAAAACTTCTCCCTACTTCAATGTGCTGTGTAAACATCTGCCTGACCATAAAATATGACAATGTCATGTATTACAATGTGATGCACCAGCTTACCAACTACCAGGTAACTTGCAAATCCTTTACATCAAACCCCAGCTACACACTCAGCTCAGTAACCTGAAAAAATGTCACCTCTGCCACCTTATACATTGAACTTATTCACCTTATACAGTGAATGGGAGACAGACCAATAGAATGAAAGATGGCCAATGGGGTGACTCATAGCTGAAATCAGAAACCTGGCCTGCACCATGATTGAGAGGGTGTACTTGTTATAGTAAGGGAAAGTATAAACAAAGTAATAATGTAACCCAGTGACTCCTGTCATACACTCTGGCAAGTGAGAATGTGAAGTAAAAGCGGCAGCAACTGTAGGACCCAAATGGCAGGCTCAGTGGGCCCCTAAAGTGTGATTACACCAAGGGCAGCTCTCCCTTATTCCCTGCGTTACTGATGGCCCTGCAGCCAGCCACAAACAAACACACAATTTTTGACATATATATATATATATATATATATATATTCAGTCAGGGCCAGAAATATTGGAACAAGGATAACTGTTTTGGCAGTTGGCCTCTGTACACCACCACATGGAATTTGAAAGGAAACACAGCCAGATGGGAGCGAAGTCAGGTCTTCCAGCTGTAATTCAAGGGGCTTGACAAAAGTGGGGCACTAACCCTTCAGGAAGGATAGCCAGTGGCATACACACACCCCCATCGTTGGGGGCTCATAAGTAATGGAACAAACCAACATCATTTCAAACTTAAGTATCGCCTTTAATACCTGGACGAAAATCCTTTGCAGTCAATCACTGCCTGAAGTCTGGAACCCATGGACATGACCAAAAGCTGAGTTTCCTCCCTTGAGATGCTTTGCCTTCAGCTGCTGCTTGTTTATGGGTCTTTCTGCCTTCAGTCTTGTCTTCAGGAAGTGAAAAGCATGCTCTATTGGGTTGAGATCAGGTGACTGACTTGGCCATTGAAGAACATCCCACTTCTTTGCCTTCAGAAACCCTTGGGTAGCTTGCTGTATGTTTTGGGTCATTCTCCATCTGCAGTATGAAGCGGCGTCCTATCCATTTGGCAGCATTCATCTGAATCTGAGCAGAAAGTATAGCCCTACACACTTCAGAAGTCGTCCTGCTGCTTTTATCAGCAGTCAGGTCTAGGGATGTACAAAACACTTACCCGGTTGCGTCCAGGGACATCCGCGGTGGGGGGGAGGTGCTCCGTCCCTCCCCCTGAAATCTTCAACGGGGGGGGGAGGCGATCCGTTCCTCCCCCCCGGAATCCTGCCCGGCCAGCTCCGCTCTGCGGCCCAGCTGTGGAGCCGCCAGCCAGGCCAACCCGCAGCGGGGCCTCCAGCCATTGCCGGGCTGCTGCAGATGCAAATACCGTCCTGAGTAGGGGACGTCATTTGTGTCCCTATGGTAGCCCATGATAGGCTATGTAAATATTTATGTAGCCTATCACGGCTAAAGCGGGGATGCAAATGGTGTCCCCTACGCCATTTGCGTTCCCGCTTTAGCTGTCATAGCTACGTAAATTTTTACATAGGCTATCACGGGCTACCATAGGGACGCAAATGGCGTCCCCTACTCAGGACGCCATTTGCGTCTGCAGCAGCATGGCAGCGGCTAGAGCCGCTGCTGCCACCGCTGGAGCCACTGACGGAGCTGAAGCTGCAGCCACAGCTGCAGCCAGGTAGGCTCCGTTCCAGGGGGCTTTCGTGGGGTGGTGGGGCGGGTTGCTCATTTCCGCCACGGATTCCAGGGGGCCGAATTCACTGGAATTCGGCCCCCCTGGGATCTGTGGTGGAATTCTCTAACATCCCTAGTCAGGTCATTAATAACCACCAGTGACCCGGTTCCATTGGCAGCCATACATTCCCATGCCATAACACTGCCTCCACCATGTTTGACAGATGATGTGGTGTGCTTTGGATTATGAGCTGTTCCTTTCTTTCTCCATACTTTTCTCTTCCCATCATTCTGGTGCAAATTAATCTTGGTTTCATCAGTCCAAAGAATCTTATTCCAGAACTGGGCAAGCTTTCTTAGGTGTTTGCTGGCAAAGGCTAATCTGGCCTTTCAGTTCTTGAACGTTACCAGTGGTTGGTGCCTTGTTGTGAAGCCTCTGTATTTACGTTCATAAAGCTGTCTCTTGACTGTAGATGTTGACCATGACATGCCTACCTCCTCAAGAGCGTTCTTGACCTGGCTAGATGTTGTGAAAGGGTTCCTCTTCACTATGAGCAGAATTCTGCGGTCATCCACTTTTAGTTGTCTTCCGTGGTCTTCCAGGCCTTTTGCTGTTGCTGAGCTTGCCAGTTAATTCCTTCTTTTTCAGGATGCTCCAAACTGTTGTGTTGGCCACTCCCACTGTTTTTGCTATCTCTCTGATGGGTTTATTTAGTTTCCTCCACCTAATGATGGCCTCCTTCACTCGCATGGACAGTTTGGCCCTCATGTTGGGAGTTCCAGTGAACAGTTACCAAATGCAAATGTAACCCTCAGAACTACCTCCAGGCCTTTTATCTGCTGGATTGGTCATGGGGTACCCAGGAAACAGGCCACACCTGGCCGTGCAGCTGCTTGTCAGCCATTCGTTCCATTACTTATGAGCCACCAATGATGGGTGTGTGTGTATGCCACTGGCTGTCCTTCCTGAATGGTTAGTGCCCCACTTTTGTCAACCCCCTTGAATTACATCCGAAAGTCCTGGCTTCGCTCCCATCTGGGTGTGTTTCCTTTCAACTTCAATGTGGTGGTGTACAGGGGCCAACTGCCAAAACAGTTATCCTTGTTCCAATATTTCTGGCCCTGACTGTATATATACATACAGTGAAAACAGACTAGATTTAAAAAAGCAAAGACTGGAAGTTGGATGGAGTAGATAGCCCGTCCCAGCATCTGCTAGCCCCCAGACTCTATTTGGACTCCTCAGATGATGAATGCATATCATTTTGTATTTCTCTTCACTGACTCAAATAAGCTCTCAGTTGCTTTATTCCCCTTTGGCATACCATAAGGATGGCTGTTTGAGAAATTTTAAAGCACCTCAGCAGAATGAATGCAGAGCAGACATCATAAACATTAGCAGCTGATTCACTAATAGTGCAATGCAATCCTGTGCACATTTACTCAGAAGTAAGTCACCCTATATTCAATGGGATTTACTCCGAGTGAAGTGTATGCATAGGATTGCAGCCACAATTAACTTTGGTCGAGGAATGCCACACCTACAAGATTTGCCCATAACTGGATCCTTCACTGGAAGCTTGTTTGTCAAAAACATTCAGTGGTGAGAGAGCACAGCACAGATACTTTAATTAGCCGTTGTAAGACTTCAGCTTGCATTAGGCTTGATTTTGGCCTCTGGACGTGGCTTCATCTCTGGTAAATAGAAAAACCTGTGGGCCTTTAACAAAAGCAACACACACACACGCACCCCTCTGAGGAAATTACAATCAATTTTCCCTCTTAGCAATACGGGCTGAAAGCCAGACAGTAGCGAAAAAGCTTCAGAGAAAGATGCTGATAAAATATCAATTTTCCTTCCACTCACCAAACCTCTAGATCACAAACGAGACAAAGGCACACGGGCGATAGGAATGTGATTCACAAAACACACGATTCCTCCACATACGGACAGAGCAACACAGCAAGTTTTCTGTCAGCCACAATTTAACACAAATTCATATTTAGATGATGTGAGAACACTTCATTTTTTTTTAAAAAAAATCTGAATAAATGAGGTGGTTGCAAATTGGGGTAACATCTTTGGGTCTCTTTATGAAATACTAGCAAATTGACCTGGCTTTGCATGGATTAGAATCAGCAGTGTGCTTAATTTTGCTATCTACCTATAACCATTCATTGGGGGGATGGGGGGAGAGCAAAACCAAAATCACAGCTGAAAATTGAGGGAAGGTGTTAGAATTTCGGAGAAATTTCTCAGCGCGCAAGGCATCAGGGCTTACCTTACTGTAGTGAGATGGCTGAGGGAGGGTGTGTGTGTGTGGGGGGGGGGGGTGGAGTAATGTATGTGTGTTTGTTCTTTATTTTTCAACTTATGTCCCATCTCCTGTGCTTTTCCAGCCTCTCCACCTGCATATGCTTTTTGAAAAGCCCCCTAGGCTGCATCTACACATAGCAGTTATACCGTTATCATAACTATTGGTACACATGACATCAGTGGGCATCAGTAGTTATGATAACGGTATAACTGCTATGTGTAGATTCAGCCCTAGATGGCTTAACCATGACTTTTTCCCTTGGGGTTTCCCAGTACTGCTACCTGTGGCGTGTCTGAAGTAGGGGTGTACAAATTACTTACCCCATTCCGGTCCGGGGCATCTGCGGAGGGGGGGAGGCGAATCCTCCCCCAGAATCCTCCCTGGCCGGCTCCACTCCGCGGCAAGTCTGCGGAGCCGCTGGCTGGGCCCGCCCGCAGCTGGACTTCCATCCGCTGCCGTGCTGCGGCCGCAAATGTCCCAGGATGGACCCTACTGTGAAATGTTCCAATCTGCTGTCCCTGGTCTGTGGCCGCAAATGGCTGCCCCAGTCTGCGGCCACCATTTGCGTCCCTGCATTAGCCGTGATATGACAGATAATGAAGCTGAAGCTCCAATATTTTGGCCACCTAATGCGAAGAGAAAACTCCCTGGAAAAGATCCTGATGCTGGGAAAGACTGAAGGCCAAAGGAGAAGGGGACGGCAGAGGATGAGATGGCTAGATAGCATCACGGATGCAATGAATATGAACTTGAGCACGCTCCGGGAGAGAGCGCAGGACAGGAAGGCCTGGCGTGCTATGGTCCATGGGGTCACGAAGAGTCGGACACGACTGAACGACTGAACAACAACAAGCCTATCACAGCAAAAGGCAGGGACACAAATGGCATACTGGCCGCCATTTGCGTCCCTGCTATTTGCCGTGATAGGCTACATAAATACTTATGTAGCCTATCACGGCTAATGCAGGGACGCAAATAGCGGCTGCAGACCGGGGCAGCCATTCGAGGCCACAGACCAGGGACAGCGGATGGACCGGACGGCCAACACCAGGTAGGGTCCATCCCGGGACAATTTCGCGGGGTGGTGGTGGGGGGTTGCTCTGTTCTGCCACAGACTCCGGAGGGCCGGATTCTAAATCCTAAATTCGAAAGAATCCGGCCTCACTGGAGTCCGTGGTGGAATTATCTAACATCCCTAGTCTGAAGGGGCCCAGAATCATCTTTGCCGACTCTCAGTTCATTTCTGGGCCTATTTCAAAGTACCACTGTCAACCTACAAAGCCCTTCTTGGCTTGGGGCCACACTATCTGAAGGAGCGCCTCTTCCTGTATTTCCCTACCCGAGCCCTGAAATTGTCAGCAGAAGTGTTACTCTGAGTGTCCTCGCATGCTGAGCGATGCCTACTTGGGAGCGGGCCCAGAGAGTGCCTGAAAGCTGAGTGAGGTGCTTGTTGTGAAGTCCTTTTAACTAGGGATGTAGGAAAGTCACTTACCGTTTCGCGGATCTGCTCCACGGTGTGGGGGGAGGCGCTCCGTCCCTCCCCCCAGAATCCTCGACGGGGGGGAGGCACTCCGTACCTCCCCCCCACAATCCTCGACCGGCTGGCTGTGCTCCACGGCGGCTCCATGGAGCAGCTGGCCAGACCCAGGCCAGAGCTGTCCGCAGCCGGATTTCCGGCCGCGGAGGGCTCTGGGTAAACAAAAAACAAAAATACCCGCGTACGTAAATGGCAGCGGTTACGGCTGCCGCCATTTGCATTCCTTATTTTTGGCCATCTTAGTCTACGTAAAGATTTACGTAGACTATTACGGCAAAAATAAAGGGGAACGCAAATAGCGCCCGCTACGCTATGTGTGTTCCAATTTATTTTCTCCGTAATAGTCTACGTAAATATTTACATAGACTAAGACGGCCAAAAATAAGGAACACAAATGGCAGCAGCCGTAGCTGCCGCCATTTGCGTACGTGTTTTTTTTTCCGGCCTGCCATGATAGGCTACGTAAATACTTACATAGCCTATCACGGCCTCCACAGGGACGCAAAAGGCGTCCCTGCGTTAGCCATGATAGGCTATGTATGTATTTTAGGGATGGTGGAGAATTTCTCCCTGAATCTTCGGGAGGCCTAATGCCAACGCATTCAGCCCCCCGAAATAGGTGGGGAAATTCTCCGCCGGACCACGCCCCCCCCCCCAGGATGGGACTTACCTCCTGCGAATGTCCCTCCCGGTTTCGGCGGCGTTTCGTCGGGGGCGGGGGCGGCGGCCGGTCTCCCGACCGGCTGCCGCCGCCACCATTGCAAAAAAAAAAAGTAAAGTAAAAAAAAAACACCACACTTGTGATAGGCTATGTAACGATTACGTAGCCTATCACAGCTAGATTTCCAAAGTCAGCCGTGATAGGCTACGTAAATTGTCATGTAGCCTATCACGGGTGACTTTGGGGGGGAAAAAAAAAGCAGGAACCAAATGGCGGCGGCCCATGGGCGCCGCCATTTGCGTTCCTTATTTTGGCACATCTAGTCTACATAAAGATTTACGTAGACTACGGCGAAAATAAGGGCAACACAAATAGCGTTCCCTTATTTTTGCCGTAGTCTACGTAAATCTTTACGTAGACTAGACGTGCCAAAATAAGGAACGCAAATGGCAGCGCCCATGGGCCGCCGCCATTTGCGTACGCACTTTTTTTTTTTTTCAAAGTCACCCGTAATAGGCTACGTGACGATTTACGTAGCCTATCACGGCTGACTTTGGAAATCTAGCCATGATAGGCTATGTAAATCGTTACATAGCCTATCACGGGTGTGTGTGTGGTTTTTTTTTTACTTTTTTTTCACGGCCGGGTAGATGGGGTGCTTCTACCTGGCCTGAATTTTGCCAGCGAGGGATGGGGCGCCTCCCCCCCGGCCTGAATTTCGGCAGGGCGAGGCGGGGCGTCTCCCCCCCCCTCGCCTGAACTTTGGGGGGAGAACTGAAGCGCCTCCCCCCCCACTGCGAAGCAAGCTTCGAGAACAGGTAAGGGACTTTTGTCCATCCCTAATGTATTTACCTAGCCTATCACGGCATGAAAGAGGAAGCGAATGGCGGCCGCAGGACGGAAGCAGGCAAGTGCTCCATTTCGCGCTATTTTCGTGGGGTGGGGGCTTCGTGCCGCCCAACTTTCGTGGGTTGGGGGAGGCAGGGGCTTCGTTCCGCGATGGATTTCGGGGGGCCGAATGCACTTGCATTCAGCCTCACCGAGATCCGTCGTGGAATTCTCTGACATCCCTACTTTTAACAACAACAAAAACCTCACTCAGCTTTCAGGCACTCTCTGGGCCCGCTCCCAAGTAGGCATCGCTCAGCATGCGAGGACACTCAGAGCAACACTTCTGCTGACAATTTCAGGGCTCGGGTAGGGAAATACAGGAAGAGGCGCTCCTTCAGATAGTGTGGCCCCAATCCAAGAAGCTTTATAGGTTGACAGTGGTACTTTGAAATAGGCCCAGAAATGAACTGAGAGTCGGCAAAGATGATTCAATACTGGTATCATAATGCTCAGATTCAGTCAGTACCCCAGCTGCCATGTTTTGTACTGATTTCAGTTTCCGAAACATCTTCAAGGGCAATCCTACATTCAACACATAGCATCAATCCAAACAGGAGATTACATTGAGCACCAAAGCCAGGCTATCTTTATTCAAGTATGGTTGTAGCTGGCGTATCAGCCTAAGCTGGTGAAGGCTCTTTGTCCCACAGAGTGAAAGAGAACACTTGTGCTTCTCATGACAATGTTTTCAGGGGGGACATAGCTCCTCCCTGATCAGGTTAAATATCACTCACCCAAACAGATGCACTAGTCACTAACTGTGCCTTCATCTTCTGGACTGAGCTTAGGTTTATTGGCCCTCATCTAGTCCATTGATTAAACACAGGCACTGATTAAATACTCCCACTGACTCACCTGGGGCTGATGAAGAAGACAGATAGAATTGTGTGTGTCATCAGCATACTGATAGCACTGCACTCTAAATCTCTGCATGACCTCACTCAGCGGTTTCATGTAGATGTTTAATAGAATGAAGCATAAGATGGAACATTATGGGACCCCAAAGCATAAATTCTATGGGGTTGGACAGCAATCTCCCAGCCAGACATCCACGAGTGAAACACTGTAAAACTTAAGGATGTACGAATCCCTTACCTTGTTCTGGTGGCGGCGTCCGCTGGAGGGGGGGAGGCGCTCCATCCCTTCCCCCGGAATCCTCCCCAGCTGGCTTCGCTTCGCGGCAACTCTGCAGAGTCGCTGGCTGGGGCTGCCCACAGCTGGACATCCGGCCGCTGGGCTGCACAGGGACGCAAATGGCAGCCGCTGTAGCTGCCACCATTTGCATATGTGTCTTTAGCCCTGATAGGCTATGTAAATGTATAAGTAGCCTATCACAGCTAAAAACACGGACGCAAATGGCAGTGGCTATGCCATTTGCGTCCCTGCCCTGAGCTGTGATAGGCTAAGTAGATACTTATGTAGCCTATCACGGCTTGCCAGGGACGCAAATGGTGGCCGGCGTAGCGGCCGCCATTTGCAGCTGCAACCTGGCAGTGGCTGGAGCCTCTGCCACCGGAGCCGCAGCCAGGTAGGCTCCGTTTCACGGGGCTTTCATGGGGTGGTGGGGCGGGTTGCTCCGTTCCGCCACGGATTCCAGGGGGCCAAATTCACTGGAATTCGGCCTCCCTGAGATCCGTGGCAGAATTCTCTAACGTCCCTAGTAAAACTATACTGCCCTCACCAACTCAGAATCCTCTCCAGAGGGATACCATGGTGAACGGTGCTGAGTGGTCCAGAATAATCAATATGGTTGCTGTCATGCCCAGACTGGAAGACTCCTCCTTGGAGGAAGAACTGAAGGACCAGGAACCATCTGCCACCAGCAATGCCCAGGCTCTGCCAGTAGACCAGGAGGAGCAGGGCATCACCTGTGGAGGACAAGGACTCTGTCTCAGAGGTGGAGGGAGAGAAACCCACAAGCCCTCAGAAGTGGCACCATTTGAAAAGAAGGAACTCAGAATGAAAGGGGAAAACTGGGGGCTAAAAGTTCAGGGTCCCTGGTATTGGGTACTTAGACACATTTACTTTAAACAGCCTCAGCTTGGCCCTGATGTTGTAGGTGAGGTTCCTTTGGGGACTGAAATAGGTGGGTGTGCTCACATTCACTCAGATTTACTTAAATTGTACAAATAAGGACTAGAACAATGGCATACACTAAATGCTTTTATTAAAAAAAGATAAAGAAAATTTAACAAACACACAAACCTTCAGCCAAGCAAAGATATATGGCATGCTCACTCATCCTGCAGCTGTATGCCTACCACTCGCACCTGTACTTTACCAGCAAGGGTAAAGGGACGGTCTCCTTCTCCAAGCATGACCAGGAAGTCGCTGAGGCTTAAGTGATAGGCTCAGAGTAACATCTCAGGTTTGGGGTGAAAGAAAAAAACAGACCCAGATCTCTTCCATGTATCAATTTAAATACCCTCCCAAATCAGTAACCTCTTTTCTAATATGCTTTCTGAAATCTGTATGTCTATTGGTTCACTTAACATCATCCTGTTCCCAGAAAGTCCAACCTTTTCCCTCAAGGTTCCTTCCCTATTTCTGACTCACGTTGTTCGTGACTTAGTTCTGCTTTCAGCTCCTTTTTACTTCTCTCTGTCTCCAGCCAAGGGAATCCCAAACCACAATGTGTTCTTTTCCCTTACCCATTACCGAGTTCCCTTATCAATGGTTATCACGACATCTCTTATCAGTTCATATAAGGCATCTAGCAAGCTTCTAAAACAGTAGATTTTGCTCCCCTACTTGCCCCATTACACCATTAAAGCACTAACACCCAAAAAGCACCATCTCTTACCCTTAAACTCTAAAGTCCCCATACCTCATACTGTACCCAAATGTAAATTGCACGGCCGAAGAAAATCCATACAAGAAGGAGTGCTAGACTGAGTCAGAGGTCTTTTGAGAAAAGGTCTACTTGCATATAGGAGGCTTGTTTACAAGGAGGGCCTCTCCAGTAGGCCTCTGCAGGGACCCTTCCCCAATCCACAACATCAATGTTGCATGCTTGTTGGCCACCATTTGTGCAGGATCTATTTCCGGAAATACCTGGAACAAGAAGACAGCTGCCATCGCACATCCTGAGTGTTCAGGCTAGCTGCTGGGCAGCAGCACGGCTGGGCTTCCAAATTGTTCCTAAGCATGCCAAAGAGCTTCAGAGCAACCCAACCTACTTCGTGCCCCAGCCACATCATCTCAGAGACACCCCACTTTCACTCAGAATCTGGGCTTTGGCCAAGGAGGTCCACAGCCCTACATTTCAGCTGCAGTCACTAAGAGCTCACAGCTGAAGCCTGGGTGTGGCTCTGATAGCCTCTGCATAAAAACAGCAGTGTAAGGTTAAGAGAGTTGCTGGAAACAATACTGACTGGGTCTTTCTGACCCTAGGTTCTCCTGACGCTGCCTTGAGTGATTCCTGGTGGGAGGGCTTCTGGCCTGAACTCTGACTGCCCTTCTGCCTGCTTATTGTTTGCTGTGTTGCCTTGGGACTGTGTTGTCTGTGATCTGGACTGTTGAGACCTTGCCTTTTGCCTGATCCCTGCTTATGATGACCTCCTTGGACCTGCAGCTCCTGGGCTTAAACTTGTGAAATGTGACAATTGCATTCCCCATCTCTCTTTTGGCAAACGTCATGTCACAGGGTGACCAAGGCAGTTTTGGTGCCAACCCCCTGATGGAAATGGATCTAGAAAATCTGTTTCATCCAAGAGTGCCTGGACCTGATCAGCCCCCACTGATGCAAGCTAGCTAGAAAGATTTATGTTCCAGCCTCACTGAAGCTGTTGAATGTATTATATATTGTTCTTATTGGCAAGGAAAACCCATTTGCTTGTTTGTGCTATAATCATGAAAGGACATTTTCTTATATTCTGCTGACAGAAACAAGCAGCATAAATTCAATGGGCAGCAGAGGTGGGTGTGTTCAAAAGCATTCTGTTTAGAGGCCTCTTGCAAAAAGGTATCTGTTTATTATGTAGGTTGGCCACTGATGCATTTCCAAAGAAGAGGGAATGCATCACTAAAGAAGCGGTCTCAGATTTGCAGCGCCTAACTTATACTTAAAGATGCACATTTAGAAACGATGATTAAGATCTAGACTGTGGAAGACTGGGGCCAGGTGACTGGTGTGGCTGCTCAGTCTGCTGCCCAGGTTCTAATTGTGGATGGGCAGCCAACTTCAAGGCCCCTGCTGGGACTCCCCCCTCGTGGCTCTGCATCTCTCAACTGGACTTGGATGGGGCAGCTTTTCAAATGGAAGGCACCTTCAGATAACGGCCTGTCCTTTGTCAAGCAGGACACACTGCTACCCTATTATTATAGCATCCCATTTGCAAGTTGTTATTGGGCTTGTCTGTGAAAGCCAATTAGCAGAGGTTGCCACACGTCTTAACTCCTTGACGTCTGTGCATCAGCCATTGCAAGCGGATGTAAAGGGGCCAAATCTTAGCACAACACCACCACTGCTTTATCCTCACAACAGCCCTGTAAGGTAGGTTAGGCTGAGAGATGGTGACTGGCCCAAAGTCGCCCAGCGAGCTTCATGGGTGAGCGGCAATATGGAGCTGGGCCTTCCCAGTCTTAGTCCAACAAAATTAGCACTATTTTGTAATAATGTGCAAAAGGCCAGATTCCTCCCCATGCCCATCTGTGTGTGAAGTGGAGTTTAAAATCAACATTAACAATTGTGGTGTGGAACCGAAGATGTCCTCCATCCCTCTCCTCCTATTAGAACAGTAGTTAGTTTTAAGAGTAATATTTTAAAGAACAGTGGTGGATATGTGTATGAAGCTTTTGTGTGTGTGGGATGGAAGTATGGCTGGGTGGGCATTTAAGACATTTTCTATGGGACTAGTAATCATAATATTTTATACTACTACCTAAAAACCTCTGTCAAAATGAGGTGATTCCCTTCTGAAAGCATCTTTAGAGAGTCCACAGTCCTACTTGATGAACACATAACATGGACAAAGAGGAATTTCATTATATTTGTACCACAAAGAAGACCAATTAAAGTCAAAGCAGTGTTTCTTTTAATCTATTCCAGATATCTTTGAGTGATAAAACATATTAGGATCTTCTACTGACTCTACAAAGAATTCCGTTTAGCATCCTGTACTGTAATTATTTTTGTATCTTTTATATAAACTACCCTGTATTTCTTTTTCTTTTTGCAGGGCAGGGGTATAGGAATTCTCTAATAAACGATAATTCTCAAGATTCTCTCATCAAAATGAACCAGCTGGTTTTTTAAAAGGAATATTTTAAGTAATTGCTTCCGTTCAGCAGGTAATAGTTACAAAAGTAAAGTTGCACGTGGAGACCTGTGCAAATGAATGGTGTTTGTGACGGCATATAGCACAAGCTCCATTTGAGCTTGGTGTGAAGTACCCTAGAGGTCCGAGTATCAGTGCTTGAGCCCTGAGCCAAGCATTACATCAGGATATAGCAGCTCAAGTTTAATTAGTCATGGTGGTACAGTGGTCACTTTGGGTTGGGTCCAGATTTAGTCATACTTAAGAGTAGATGCACTGAAACCAAATGACTCTTTAGTCATGACTTACCTGTCCCCTTTGATTTCAGTGGGCCTGCTCAAAGTATGACTAAATCTGGATCCAACCCCTTGGCTTCTGTATATGTCTGAAAAATGTGTTTTACCCTATTTATTACCAGTAATCAGTTATTATTTTATTACTTTTCTGTGCCACTCTTCAAATTTTTTCTCAAAAGTGTTGGTAATAACGGGGAAAAACTGGATCTGCTGGAAGGCGTTGAGGAAGCTTGTGGTGAATTATTTTCTTAACTGATCAATGTGTTCTGCAGTCTTGATATGGGTGGGCACCCATAGCTGCTGTTTGTTTCTTCAAACACACATGCATGTACACCCCCACAAGCCTCAGATTGCTGATCATGTCATAAACATATCCTCTAGTCCAGATGTAAGATATTTCCCTTTCCCAGTAACTGCACTGTGCAATTCAAGAGGTGTGCCCCAAGATTATTTGCTATGTTCAAGGCTCTGTTGTTGACATGCAAAGCCCTAAATAACTTGGGCCCAGGATACCTAGCTGACCACCTTTCCCTATGTACAGCCAGCTGACCTCTAGGATCTTCAGAAGAAGCCTTATTAGTGGTTCCACAGCCAGTAGAATGTCACCAGGTAATAGCACGTAAGTAGTGCCCACCCTCTGCAGCCCTCACAGGTGCTTCGAGAGGCATAAACTCTGGCAAGTTTCAAATGCCTCTTATCAACATATTTACCTACACAGGCTTTCCCTGACCTGTAATGGACTATATAATGGACTCTTGTTTTGCTGCAATGTTTTTTTTAATTAAACTAAAATATTTTTATTTTAGATTGTATTATATATGCGACTGCTTAGAGATTTTATTATATTCAGCAGCATGGAAGTATTATGTTCCATAATATACTGGTGGCTGGTGCACAATTCTGAGATTACATGTGCCTGAGCGCAGAAGGAGATTGGCATCCACAGCAACTTTGCAAGGGATTTTTTGGCTTGCATGCTACCTCAGAATACTGCTGCTCCTCCAAGTGACCAATTGGGTTGCTAGTGTAGTCAGGACTGCCCTAGTCCTGAAATTTTGGGCATTTGATCAAACAAAAGAATGCTTTGTAATTTCAGAAAGCAAGGCTTAAGAAAAGACAACCAGGGCTGCATAACACTGACATTTTTATTAGAATTCATTTGTAACAAATGGAACTTGTGTCAGCAAAGAACTGATTTTCATACAGACTTTCTTTCGCCACCAATGTAACGAAGTAAGAAAATAAAAAGCACGCCTTTCATTCTGTAAAACATTTACGCGTACTACTAATTAGAGGTAATTGTATTTTTCTTTTTAACAAGCCATTTTACAAGGTAATTTTTTTAATTTTTCAGTCTAGGCATCCAAAACGAGAGCAAAGAACACAACTTGTATTATCTTTGTAAAGACACTCCAAGCTTGAATGGCAAAGCCACGCAACAAGATGGATGACGGGACCTGCAGCCTTCTGATATTCTGTTGGGAGTATCAGGGCAGTCAAAAACAAAAAGATTAAAACCGTAAAAGGGGGGGGGGAATAAAAAAGGGGGGGAACCTGCATTTTGTTGTTGCCCTTGCAAATCCCCCCTCTCTTGAACATGTTTGTGTTATTTACATACACACAAGTGGATTTTCATAAGCAGTTTTCTTACAGATGGGTTCAAGTAATACTATTGGGTGTAGAATCAATAGGGCAGTGCATAGTACAAAGGTATAGAAAGTGCAAATCTCCCTAGAGGAACCCCTCCCTTCCCCGAGCCATCCTCACCAATGTCTAACCATGCAAACCATTTTTATTAAAAAAGAGCTAAAATAAAAGTTCTGTACAAATAATTTTTATATATTTTGCGTATTTCTCCATTGTTAACTAATTACAAAATTATACATAACTACACATACATAGGTAAATAATAGCACCGTACTGATTATGCTGATGAGACCAAATTCTGAGCTTGGTATATGGCAGATAATGAGACCAACTAATTAAAAAAAGAGACAGAGAAATCACTGCACAGCAAAGTTACAGAAATGGAATGCACATCAATGATTCGAATAGAGTTCTCTTTAGAGGCAACTCCTGAATAGCCATTTTGACGGGAATATGTGCGGCTAGTATTTTTTGACCTGTGAAGCATTCACTCCTCACTAGTGATTTGTTTAATCACTTTTGTAAATTCTTTTGTAAATCTAATGATTTTTGAAGAAAGGCAGGCCTGGTCTGTTATTTGCTGTCATGAGCCATGGGCCTTCCTAGGACATGTCTCCATGGGTCTTTCCTTTTGAACTCTGCCATGTCCATCCTGAGCTCCCAAGCGACGTGGTCCCTGTTCACAGCCTGTGATGATTACTGTGGGTTTCTACAGAGAGCAAGGACAAAACAAACCCCATGCAAAATGGTGCCTCCTTCTGGAAGGGGGTGTTGTTTCTTGTGCTTCCAGTTTTGTGCTTAAGTTGGAAAGCGGGAACACAGAAAGTTCCTGTGCAGACATGCCTTTCTTCTATGCTTCTAAAATGTAGTGGGGTTGTGTGTTTTTTCAACCGTGGGGGTTGTCAACTGTAGTTTTGGCTGAAAGCATGAGTTCACTATGTAATCTGGCACTTTTTAATATTCTTTTGACAGAAACAAATCAAAAATAAAAGGAAACATATAGTGCACATTCATGTCTGATTCTGATGTAAATTAGAGAATCTCATTCTGAGGTAGCCTTCTATAATACTTTTTAAATTATTATACATATATACGTTTGATTTTTCCCCCATTTTTACGCTTTTTAATGTTTTTTAATATATATATAAAAGTGCTCAAATAGAATGCTTTCTAGTGTTTGGTCTTTTAATATATTTATTTCTGGTAGTGATGGAAAACATGGAAAAAATAAACGCTTAGTCAAGATAAGCTAACCATATCCTTGGTGATCCATATTTTAAACCACACCTAAGAGTTTCATTGATATTTGTGTTCTAACATGGTGCCAGGCTTAAGCCAGACCAATGCAAGAGCAAATGGCTTCCGTTACAGTGTCTCAGACAATGTCTTGTGCTGTCCGTAAGGGAAAACTCTATGACCTATGTCCACTTGCATGACCCAGCTGATCTCAGGAGGCCTCTTAGCCTGAGTAAAGTGAATATGCCTTGGCCTCCAATGAAATACATGTGCATGAGTATGAATCAAGAACATCCTAGCTGCTACTCCTACGACCATTGGGAGAGTTCTTTTATATTTTCACCATGGCAATGCTGCCTTCCCAAAAGCAATGCAATGGTTATGAATGCCAGGTTGGGAGGAAACCACACATTTGTAGTAGTTTTGCCTGTTGCTGGGAGTTCTGGTTGGATAAAGGGCCCCTGACTACTTAAATGCTTTGGATAAACATTTATTGATATTTAACACTTGGGTAATCACCAGGAATGTGTATTGTTTAAAGACCTCTTTGTACATGTGCTGAAAAGATAATGCTTTAATTGTAAAGGGCGGAAAAAGAGTAACAGAGAAAAATGAATTAAACTAATGCAGATACAGATAAAACAAAACTTGAAGAAATGCTATCAAAATAGGCATCAAATATAAGGCACTCTAAATGCAAAAATCAAAATAAAAAACCCAGCATTTCTAACAAATGCTGTATGCCACCAAATATTTCTGATTTAACAGAGCAACACGAGTTTGGCTTTGCCCCATTATACATCATCAATGCAAATGTCCTACCATATACTATAGACAATTATACGAGTGAATACATTTTTAAAACATCTTGACAACTATTATATTACAACATTCTCCCCTCCTAAGGGGATATGCACTGACCTTTCCCACATGCACACTTCCTATATTTAGTATGGTTTGTTATTGCACTAAGGTGTTACAAATACCAAACTTCACTGGAAGCTTTAACATGACAAGTGTGGTTGTGTGTGTAGGTGTGTGTGGATGTGGCTGATATGTGTACACATGATTTCAGTCCTTTATTTTTGGGTAGGACCAAGTTTCAAGTATCACTGATGTGCATTCCTCATTTCCCCTGTAAAATAGAAAACAAAGCAAAACCTCTCAAAAACAAACCTTGAAATGCAAAGAGGTGCAGAAATATTGTATGGACTAAATGTGGCATTTTGAATTCCACCCTCCCTTCCCCAACTGCTTCAATAAATCCAAATCATGGAAGAACTGATATGTGTATATATATATATTTATATTTATGTGCATTTCTGTCTATCTATCTACGCGTATTATTGTAGATGGATAGAGAGACATTCAGAGAGATATACATATATTTATAGATAGAGAAAGGTGTGTGTGTGTTAGTAGCAGCTTTATACTTTGCGCTTCCCTGTTGATTCCAAAAGAAACAAAAACAAAACCTTCCATATGTAGATTAACTGATTTATATTTCATTAAAAAATCAAAATGTAAAAGTAATATCTAAATGAGAATGTGGTCCTGGAGATAAATATAGGGCTGCACAAAAATGTGCAAATTTTCAAAATTATTTAACAATTCTACAGCGAGATATTACAGGTAACAGTTCTACAGCATAAAAAAATCTACAATTCTGGAAACCAAAAAAGAAAAAAAGAACAGTTATGCAACTTTTTTTTTTAATTCACTTCATTGAATGATAAACCTTTGTTTTAAAAAAAAGGAAAAAAGTTTACACAGTTAAAAATGAAGCACAGGTCAGCAGTATCTTTACAATACTAAAAAACTAAATCAAGGACTTTGATTTTAAACATTTGCCCTTTTCCCTCCCACCCTTCAAAGTGTTATTTATGAGCAATATGGTGGGAAGGGGAGATGTTGAAGCAAAGGGTCTATTTTCTTTTAGAGAAGCCAGGTACTGGCCTTTGGACAAACATCTTGCACTGAACTGCAGTACTCCTAAGATTTGCGTTGTTTGCTATCATGCAATCCTTAACAAGATGATGGTTCTTTGCAGGAATTTCTTCTTCCCTTTCATTTCAACCAAAGCTGAATCCTTGAGGTATCTGTTAAATGAAATCCTTCAGATGCCTCACCCAGTCAGGATTCTATTATTTTTCTGGTTCGGTTTATTGAATTGCGAATTGTTGGTCCACCTGGAACAGTTTTTTTCCTTTTAATATTTCCCACTAATTGGTCTTTAGTTAGGAGTTAAGAAGTACTTCTCAAGCACACTGTATGGCTCAGAAGAGGCTCTCTGGATCTTAAAGGGCCTGCAGTTAAAAATCCAGGATGGGTCAGGTTTTTTTACGTTGCATAGTGATCAAAACTGCCCAGGTATTCTAGTGCGGCTCGATAGCAGAACTGATATTGATCCTGGAGGGGACAAAAGAGAGAGAAAGAGAGGTTAAAATTAAGAGAGGTTTGCTATTTTCCAGTTAGAGGGTCAGTGCAGATAGTATTATTGATTTTTATTATAAATTTCAACACATCAGAACAAGACCATGAAAAAAAGAAAGGGAAAATATATATGAGTACATATTTAATTGATGGATATGAAGTGTATATATGAAATATGAGTGTGTGTACACACACACACACGCACACACACAATTATACATAAACGTCAACAAAGGCAGACCAAATATCCAAATAAGTATCCTTTTGAAGGTGGCTTCTATATGCCACCCATTCAAACATTGAAAGCACTGTAAGGTCCTCAATCCATTGCATTATAGGAGGTGAGCGTTTATCCTTCCAATGTTGTAGTATCAGTATTTTTGCTGTCAGTGCAGATCCAACAGTGCTGCCAACTTCTTAATGGTGCTTAAGAGAAGAGGAAGGATGTAGACGCACCTCCTGCTTCTCCCTCTGGTACACCCACATGCCTTGCTCCCTTTACCTTGTCAGCTTTTATCATGGTTTGGTTTAATATCTGCAGATGTGCTAACTAGAGTTCCCATTTTAACCAGGGTTAAATCTTGGATCCTGTAGAAAATTGTGGACCCTTTGCACATGTACCTGAATGAGAATACTTGCAAATCTCTGTAATTCATGTGTATATATAAACAAAAATTTTATATGACACATTTAAAAAGTGTGTGAGCTGCTCTCAAGATGCTTTTTCTGTTTTTGGCCTACGCAATCGAGCCCGCTCCCTCCAAACCCCGTAGCAGCAGCAAACACGGGAAGCAGCAGCAGAGCCACCTGATTTTCACCACTGAGTCATTGAAACCGAGATTAAAAAGCTGTGCCGTCCCATTTGAGAATGTGTATTTCAGCGTGTAGTGCCCATGTGTGGATGCACACTCCCCCCCACCCGAAACTAATGAGACATATTTGCTTAGATATACATCTCTGCAGTATTATTGGTAATGGAAAATAAATGGATTTTACTCTTCAGTTTTGTCACAGTGCGGCTCAGGGAGAAGATATTTTAATGACCTAATTTTATTTTAGGAAATTTGTTTTAAACATTGCTTCTTAACACTATTAGCAAGACAACATATTGGTTTATATTTAAATCTAAGAGCAATCCTATAGCCTGATAAATAGCATCCCAGGCCAGAGGTTGGAGTTTATCGCTCCAACGTCAGAGGAGAGAACTGCCCATGTATCCACCCACACACCTTCCAAGCCCTTCCCAGCCACTATGGAAACCTCCATGGTGGCTCCCTCTCCTGTGTTCAGAATTGCAACCTCAGGAAGGGGCAAACATATTCAAAGACAGTGTCTAAACCTATTAAAAATCTCAGCGAAATTGTAGCCTGTCTGGTGTTTCATGTCTGCTAGAGGCTCAACTCTGGAACCTGTTTTCAGTATTAGGCCTAGAATATGCGTGCAGTTACAACTCTCCCCATGCACTTAACTCCCCATGAATTAAGAAAAATACAGGATATGTGGCACGACTTCCACATAGGATGAGCCTGAGCACCACTTTGAATTAAGCACTGCCCCCACCTCTTTTGCCAGCATACTGGGCAGCAACGGAACACAATCTTTCTTCACAAAGTTCTCCTGATTTCCTCCTATATCCTTTCTAGCAACTCTTCTCAAAAGAAGTGGTGCTGCTAGGCTTGAGGGGGCCCTGGCCAAGATGGCTCCAGGAAGGGGGCCCTGCGCCATGCTGCCATGATGTGCCTTCCCCTGCTTTGCCAAGCAGTCTGCTCCCTGGCCCAACTTTCTCTCCCTCTGCTCTGTTCGCTCTTTGCTCTCCTCCCCAACCACCAGGTGGTGCCAGGATTGTGTTTGTGCATCTTTTTTCATAAATATATGTGCATTGTTAACACTGACGATTTCATTTGGAGTGTGGAGATACACACACACACACACGCACACACACACCACTCCAAATGAAATTGTCAGTGTTAATTATGTCTGTTATGTGAAGTTTGAAAGGAAAAGGGAATTCCTTTCTATAAAATCTAAGACCTTCTTGCTCTTCTGCATTAGTGCTGTCAAATTCCCAGGATTTCCTATCACTCTATGTAGGCTGATAAAAGTCATGGGATGTGACTCTAGGGAACAAAGCATGTATGCAAGGAAAATGCACAGGTGTGTTGTAGTGGCATGTGCTATGCACACAAATTATAATCGCATACCACTATGCAACTTTGCTTCTCATTCCTGGGAAAAAGTCCTGCAGTTTCCCGTACACACACACAGACATACCCCAGCCAACCAAACCTCTGTCTCCTTGCTTAGCCATCCAATCAGTGGGTAACAAGGAGATGCATTAATCAGTCTCTCTCTACCACCCCACCACCACCCCTCCCTGCCTGATGGATGCATCACTGATCATGGCAAGGCTTCACGGCCACAAGCACAATTACATGAAATATAGGGAACAATCTTCTGCTAAGATCTTGAGCTTAATCTAAGCAAGAATGGGAGTGGTTTAAATAATTTTGGAACAGTCGACAAATTATAATGATTAGCAACCCATTTTTGTTGATAGAAGGAAGAGGAAATGTTGGTATACTGTGGCTGCTCAGTATGCTGTTGTCATTGTTGATCTTTTTTTCTTTGTAAAAAAATTTTTTTAAAGAAAAAATAAAGATAGGGAATCATCTGACTGCAACCATTTCGTGTGGTTGCATCACAAGAATGCTAACAAAACCCAATGAAATAATACATAATTTTGATCATTTGTAATTATTCCACTTATTTTTTTAGCCGTGTGTGTGTGTGTGTTTTTCTCACCTCTGTCTGTACCATGGCCGGCCGTTGCGTCCTTAACATTTTGACAGTCTGGAAGATATCTACAACACCTTCGTATCTCATTCTTTCCAAGACAATGCTCAGGGTTATGAACACTCCAGTCCTTCCAACACCCGCACTGTTGTATTAAGAAAAAAGAAGAAGAAAGCGAGTAATTGGCTGACTGCTGAACTGTGGATATAGTATTGCCATATGTGCACATACCTTGGATGTTCCATAAATATTTTTACATGGGAACTGTGACATTTCAAGGTGACTATTTTCTATTGCAAATGGACTACAAAATGAAATGTTAGGTATTCAGGAATGATTTGAAGGGACTTCCCCTTTTGACCAAGCACAGAGTGGTTAATATGAAGTAATGGAAACTAGCAGGACTCTTATCACAAACAATATTAAACATGTCTGCTCCTAATGTAGGTGTTTTATTTTAACGTGAGTACAATTAACATAGCGGTGTATAAGAAAAGGGGACAGATATTTTTCAGTAAAATGACAGTCCACGAAGTATAGCTATTAAAATCTGGAATCATCTGATGAATGTACCTTTCCCTGTTTTTATTAGAAGATGAGTATTATCAATTGCTAAACACAAATTTGTGTCACAGGGAAACAGTCTTTCCAAGTTGTCAGACTGAGTATGTGGCCTGCTCTGTACTAAAAAATGGTAGAAGTGGCTAATGTTACAATCTGAACATGCATTATAGAGTTTTATGTGACAACATCATAGAGAAGCTGGAAATTAAAATAGTGATTTAGTATTATCTTCTTGAAACTGCATGGCAGACTTTGCTCACTTGCCAATAAGCTTGAAACTGAAGAAAAGGAAGGCCGAACTTTGTTGGTCCTTGTCTCAACCTTGTCCATTTCAGTAGCTAAAGTAAGATTGCCTTTACCAACTCCGTAGCTACTGAAATTATAGGGATAATGCTAGGAAGAGATGCTGGCTTCTCCTTTTACTTAGTTTATCTTGTTAACGTAAGAAAGAATTTGTTATACAATAACATCTGGAATGGTTTTACCGCAGAAGAGGGTTTGTTTATTACAATGAATTTTCTCCACTATGGAAAAAGGCTTGAAAACTGCAACACTTTCAGATATGTTGAGTTGTTTTAAGACAACTGCATATGAAATTTTAAACCATAAAAGATAATGAAATTAATCCACTGTGTGGTTTTCTGTAGACTGCAGGACATAATAGACAGATAGCAATGAACAGTGAATAATACAGGGGTTCTCCAAAGTTTCAAATCCTAATTTATCATGTAATGCTTGCAGAAAAATCCATAGTTTGCTTCCACCAGGTAAGCAAATTCAATCAGTGTGACATATTTTCAAATAAAGACAGGAAAGGAGATTTAATCAGTCTCAAGACAAGGGTGAGCTGAATTAATATATCAGTTAAAAATTATGCTGTAATAGGCTAGCTAACCCACGACTGGTGCTAGTCATCTGCATACATTAATAAGGCCGGTCTCCACTTGCCTTCCTCTCATCTATCCCTAAAAATATACAAGCCAAATCCATTCATCTAGCTTGATGGATGGTGAAAGTGTTGTGATTCAGTTGATTTCAGCAGCATAGTGTGGGTGTGTGTGTGCACCTATCTATACGTGAGACTGGGAAATAGATAACTTTTTCCAATAGAGGAAGCACTAGGCACTGAGCAGCAGTTACAAGATTGGTATCTGGCAACAGATGCTTGCACGAGCATGTTAGAGACAGTGACAAGTCCAGATTCACAACAAGTTGAAATCTGGAAATCCAAGGCGTGCTCCAGCCTTCCCCAACCTGGTGCCCTCAGGATGTGTCGAACTGCAACACCCCTGATTCCCAGCCAGCATTATCTTTCTAAGGGAGCTCAAATTCTGAGCGGAGTACCGCTATACCATTGCCTAAAATTTAGCAAAGCTGGTTGTAAAGTGAGGGGGCAAAAAGAGAGGGAGGAGTTCGTTGCATACCTCTTCCTGTCTACTCCTTGTGAGCCTGCCCTAAAATTCTCTCTTCTATTCCTGTCACTGCAAACTTATGCTGCTATGGCTCCAAGTTTCCCCGATATGGTTCCTCATAGTGCTGGGCACTCTGAGGTGGTGTCTGTCACTCTCTGACACAGCCAGGATGCGTTGGACTGGAGCATGTGTGCATTGCACCGCATTCTAGCTTGATGAAACAACTTCCCTTGGGTGTCACTGAACTCTGGTTCATATTCTTATGGCAAAAGGTAAGGTGTAAACAATCTGGTTGCATAAAGCCTCCCATTCGTTCTGCAAGCCCTCTTGGGATAGCTGATCAAACATACAGTCATTTCCGACCAAGTTCTTCCACTGGATTTTACATGGCTTATTATGTTTTTGCCTTCCGCTTCTTTTCCAGTGGGGGCTGGGCTCTGCCTATAGGGAAGTTCCCAACAGATGCAGGAACTGGGAGAACTGGGTTTTCATTATATAAAACACACATTTCCATGCATTAAGCTGAGCACAATTTTGTGAAATTAATTAATAATGGGATTTAGAAAGCAACTGACTGACAAAGAGAAAATGGAAGATATTTTTAGCTGTTTGCTAGGTACTTGAATATGCTAAAACTGTCCCACAGCAAATCAAAATAAAAATAAAAAATATAAGCAATGTCCATTACCCAGACATTGGAAGATCAACTCTCTAAATGTGATAGAATCATAGACTTGGAAAAGACTCTGGAAGTCATCTAGTTCAACCTCGTGCTCAATGGCAGATCTGCCAAGGAGGAAGCAGCTATAGCATCCCTGACAGTTGGCTCCCCAAACTTTCCTTAAATGCCCCCAGTGAAGAACTCACCACCTCTCCAGAAGTCTGTTCCACTGCCAAATAGCTA
The DNA here is from genome assembly GCF_057233095.1 of Heloderma suspectum. Lineage (NCBI taxonomy): Eukaryota > Metazoa > Chordata > Lepidosauria > Squamata > Helodermatidae > Heloderma > Heloderma suspectum. The sequence continues at coordinate 107,108,303 of NC_139459.1, forward strand.
CCACTGTTAGGAAGTTTCTCCTAACGTTTGGCCAAAATCCGCTTCCCTGCCATTTCTACCCATTCATTCTAGTCCTGCCTCAGGAACAGAGAACAACTCCCTTTTCTGAATGACAGCCTTATCAGAGAATGGAAGACTACTATAATATCTCCCCTTCTCCAGGCTAAACATATCCAGCTCTTTCAACCATTTCCAGATCTCTCACTATCCTGGTGCTGGGTTCTATGAAGCCTGGCATTTTGTTTAAAGGGTTCTTAATCAGTGTGACAGGGTCTATGTGCACAGTTTTTGCATTCTAGCAACTTATGGTGTGGAAGGAAGCACATGTTGCATGCACAGGGTCTGGCACATGGATCCAGAAAGTGGGCTGCATTGAACCCAACATCATGTTTAAATTTGTCATTAGTAATCCTAACTGTGAAGGGAGGGTCAGTATTACTATAATCCCCATATCCTAGATGGGAGATGGAGTCTGACAAAATAATAATGGCTTGCATAAGCACTTTGTCAGGTCATTGCTGATGTGAGAAGTGAATCAAGGACTCCTGGATTACAGCAGCACATCTAGCCAACAGACCACTCTCACTCTCAGTTTTTCCCTCTCTTTCACTACTCTACCTTTCTGTCAAATAATTCCCCCATATCTCTACTTTAGCATCCAATAGTTACCCTTATTCACTGCTGTCATTTCAAACAGGCTTTTAATCAAGGACAAACAAATCAGTGACACATGAGTTTCTTTCACTTACCTACAATGAACTGAGATTGGCCCATCTTGTCCAAACTGCTCTTTTGTTTTATGAACTTGGCCTATGAAGTCAATAAACCCTTCTCCCGACTTTGGCACTCCTTGTTCTGGCCAGTCTGTGAACTGGAACTGTCTCACTGTTCGGGACTGGCCATCCTTTAATGAAAGATTCACATAGAGGATATGAAATTCAGTAAGGCAGAAAACAAGATTATTACTTCTTTTTTGGTGGGGGGGAACGACACGGCGGGGCAGAGAGGTGAATTAGCTGCAATGACCAAAAATAGCTAAGGTAGCATTTACTAAAATTTTCTAACTACAATGCAGATGAAACTTGTGTTTCCCTCTTGTTTTGCAGTTAGCAAAACCACATTGACATAAGAGTGCAATTTCATTAACCGCAGTGATACTCAAATTACTCCCTGCATTGGAGAGGATGTTGTCTGACATTTAGATCCTGGAAAAACAGAGTCTAAGGACAAGGAAATTGTGAGCTAGTTAATGGGACTTCTTCTTGTGTGTGCTAGTTTAATGTTTGTGGAAGACATTGGCCTGGCTGCAGTGCAATAAAATCCAAATCCTCTTTATAGCCCCTAAACGTTTCTGGCCTGGCCAGTGGCTATTTCAAGGTCCTCCTTGGTGCCTTTTCAAAGGAGCCCCTCTGTTTGCTTAGAGAAGCCATTTCTATGGCTGCGTCAGCTGCAACGGGCTTTTTCCAGTCTGGATTGTGCTCATTCAGGGATTCCAGTTCCTGTCAGGTGGCCTGTCTGTGTAGCAGCTGCCCCTCTGCTGCATCTGCATACCAAATGGAAATGACAGTGGAGCCAGCCTAAAGCACCAGAGCTTGCACATCTCAAAATGCATGTACAAGGTTGCACAATGCGCTGTATTGCATCTTCTTATTCAGAAACTGCTGAGATACTTCCAGTTCATTGCTGTAGTAACAAACCAAGAAGTGAAGAATCTCCTTTGCAGACATATGGTAGGAATAAGGAAGCTCGTATTATTCAAGCCACCCATGTGAATAAGCCCGGAACATTTACTAACATACAAAATTTATATAAGCCTAGATACCCACACATACCTATGCTAATCATTTGAAGCATATTTACGGCTTAAGGGGGGGGGGGAACCACTACCACTCTCTGCTTCCAGTTTACAAAAATGTTACTGTCTGGTTGCCTGGAGGCAATTTATACTCACCACAGGTGAGTAGCTCTTTATGAGCCTTACCTTTCTGACTGAAACTGTAAACCAAGAGTGCAGTTCATAATGGTGCTGCTCCTGGCTGTCTGATTAGAACTACCTTTACATTTCCCACTTTCTACCTGCAACAGTTTGCAATACCTGCAGTGGGATTGCAATAGCTTTTAGTGTCTATCAGATCAATTCAGTGATCCAGAAAAAGAAGCTCAAGCTCCTATTACATATCAAAATGAAGACATCCAGTCTGTTATGATTTCTGAAATCATCATGAGAAAAGCAGTGGTTGTTGCAACTGCAACAAGAGAATTGATAGCCAATAGCATAAAACCACTGCAAGCCTCAGTGCAAGATTTACATTGTGTTCCGTGCCTTGCTTGACTTAAGTATGTGCAGAATGCAATGCAACACACAACCAAGGCTGTGCTTGCTCATTTTCATCCATTGTCAATCGGCGTAAATGGTGACATTTAACAGAAGTGACACAAACTGAGCTATTGCTCTTAACCTTCATGCCTTCTAGATACCTCGTACTGTCTGAATGCATCCACTTTCTTGCCATGGTAGGAGAAACAGCAGATGCCATGTCACCATGCCTGTAAGCGATAACTGAGGCAGTGTACAGCAGAGGAGGAGGGGGAAAGCTGTTGCCAGATGCCAATATCTTAAAATGGCATGTTTTGCAGAATGAAACCAATGAATAACCTCAATGATTATGGGAATTCCAATAAAACAGCTTGGAAGCTGGAGGCAAGAAAAAGTAATTATTCCCCCACAAAAGCATTCAGTTACGATTGCCTTGACATGGAGGTGAATATAAGTTGCTTAAAATAGCAAGCAAAAATAAAAATGATAACTTGGTTCATGCTATTCCACTGCTATATCTGTATTATCTTTCAAATTTTGCAGGTACATCATTCAGCAATGATGTCCCCAAGGGAAGGGGGTGTTTACAATCTGTGCAATCAGTAAAGCCCAATGAAAAATTATACGCTTGGTTTAACCTGATGCAGACCTACAACTCATCTTGATCACCTCAAATATTTTAAATAGCAGTGACTTCTATTTTGGCTGATTACAGCATTTTGTGGCTAAGTACTACGGTCATGTGTATAATTGTGAAAAGACAGCGGAGCCATTATTCTGTTTGTAGCAGTCTACTGAGAAGTTCTTGAACTGAAGAGCATTTTTGCCTTATTAAAAGTGCCTTTTGCTGAAATGGTACCAATTTACTTGAGACTGACATACAACACAGATTGTAAAACTTACCATGCCAGCAAGTTATTGCCACTGAAACTAAGAACCACAGTTTTATTCTAGCATTGTACAGGCACTGAAAGCAACTACGCCAGCAAAAATGTTTAGGGTTGCAGTGTGCTAATTTTTGTCAGCTGATCAAATAGATCAATGACTTCTATTTCTGCCTGAGGAATTTTAGGTTAATAACTTAGCACCTACCATCTTTTGAGAAATTTTAGCACCACATGCCATGAAAGGCCAGAATAAGAGTCTATAAAATGCATTTCTATCCTGCTTTAATAACGTACATGTTCTTTAAGGCTGACACCATAAAAACTGTGTGATGGCAGTAAACTAGCACAAAAGCTGTCTGGAAATCAACTCTGTTCTCACACTGCTGGTATGACGAACTGTCTGTCCTGTAATTTAATGAGATGCTAACTTATGGCAGTTACCAAAGGAATGCCAAGATTATATTAACAAATTTGGATCAGATCCTCAGCAGCAGCTACAAAAGGGTTTAGCTCCACCTGACCCCTTTAGATACAAAGACATGTCAGCATTAGACAGGCAAAACAACACAGTATTACTATTTTCACTGTGTGCACACACCTTTTGGCAGCTGTGCTGGGCAAAGCAGTTAACTGATTCCATTCTCTACCTAGCCCTATGAACTGGATGACCATCTGGGTTTCTATCTTGCCTGTCTCAGTGGATAAAATCAAATGCCCTTTGAAGACGTTATGCACAGTACAGCAAGTGCTTTTGACAGACATCACTCCTAGGGGAGCGCAGCGTGCGAATGACCCAACTTGTTGACCCTGACAGATCACAGGGGACGTACGAGGGAAGCCACTATGTGGCGAATCTATACTTCCCGCTGTAATGCACACTGCAATACAGGGATAATGTGAAGCTCCGCATTATATGGAGCTACTTTCACCAACAAAGGTATTCTATTCTTCTGTTATCGTCTCTGGAGGATAAACTGACCAATTTGGCTACATGAGACTGCCGTTGCTATTTTTAATATGTATGCAAATGAGAAGAAGTAACAACCACAAGAAGGCTGCACTATTTCTCTTTTCTATATGTTGGGAAATGGGAATTGTGATCAGTGGAGGCTGGTGGCTCCGATTTCGGTGGGGCTGTGAATCCATTCTGGGTTTCAGTCAGAACCAGCTAGAACTTTAAAGAAGCTTGCCAAGGTGCTAGCAAGGTGACTGAAACCTAGAATGGATTCACTGCCACAATGAAATCAGAGCCACCAGCCTCCTCTGATCACTGATTGTGATACTGTAGGTCTGTTTATTAGACAGATTGATGGAGGATACAGCTATCAGTGGACACTGGTCATGATGGCTATATATTACTTCCAGTATCAGAGGCTATATGCTTCTCAGTACTATTTGTGGGGGAGCTGGAACAAATGTCTTGCTTGTGGGCTTCCCACAGGCATGTGGTTGGCCACTGTGGGACTGGACTAGATGGCCCTTTGTTCTGATCTAGCATGGCTCTTCCTGGCTTTGTCAGAAAGAAAAAGCACAGACTATGGTGCTGTGTGCAGAATTCAACACTGCAACAAATCTCTGCTTTCTGAGCTTTGTTAAAAAAAGGCAAGTTTGTAGCCCTTATGACTGCAAAGATAGGAGTGAAACTGGTTGGACAATGTTTGCTAGAAAAAATCTGCAGACCCAGAATGGGACACAAGAAACTTTCCAGCGGTTGGGCCAAGGATTCAACTTCTTATTCTTCACCCTGACTTGCAGAAGCAGAAGAAATTATGCAACAATGCTTAATTTAAATAATTTATGGAAATTAAAGAATTCAACTTTCCTTAAATTTGAGTTACTTACTTTGGCATAGAATTGTTAGCAACTAGCAGCTAAAATTTAGGAATGATATTAATCAGAACCTAGTAAAATGTCCATCATCATGTAGAATGAATGGGTGAGGTGTGCATAGTGAAGGCCCCGATGGGGGTGCAACACTCTGAACAGAGACACACATGGCAACCCTAGAGGATCCCTGTCAGTGTGGCCTGGGAAACCCAGGGTCAGGATTCGAGGGCAAACATTGCCCTCAGTGTCCCTGACTGCAGCACTTTACATTTCCCCACAGGAGAAAATGGCAAGTAAGTACTCCTTGGAAGAAGTAAAGGCTTGCATTGAGGGAGGGCTAAATCAAGACAAGCCAGCTTCTGTCTGCAAAGCCACATCCTTGGCTCTGTTTTGGGGTTATGCTGAGACCTGCCATCTCTGTCGATACAGATAAACTCTCCATGCAAATCACACACTGATTGATTGATTGATTGACTGTAAATGGCTGTGTCTTTGATACTTAAGACTTGTGACATGTGACAGGAAATCTGTACAACTTGATTTATTTTCTGATCAGAGGGTGTACACAAAAGTTAATATTCTTCTGTCAATGGGCAAGAGCAATCGTACTGGGATTACCTTTGCTGAGCCTAATTTTATACTCTGACTGTTTCAAGGGCTTCAATCAGTGTCAAATTGAGGCTTCACACAGCCTTCTGAACTTGCACTGAAAGCCAGCACAGGTGAATTTATTGTGAATAGTTTTCTAAGACTTCGTTGTCAATGGTGCACACAATGTTGTTAACAACAACAACAATCCAAATTCATGTAGCACAACCCTCCTCAACCTGGGGCCCTTCAGATATGCTGGAAGACAAACCCCAGCATCCCCCAGCCATCAGCTAGGTGAGGGATGCTAGGAGTTGTAGTCCAAAACATCTGGAAGGCCCCAGGCTGGGGAAGGCTGATGTAGCAGCTGTCAGATGTTCAAAATGCTTCACATATGTTATCCCAGTAATTGAAAACATCTTACTACTTGATGCTGACATCGTGGTGCCTGGCATTGCAACACCCTCTAGTACTAGAGCCTTAATAGCAGAAGAATGAAAGTACAGCACAGTATAACCGAATGGTGACTAATGTCACTGCAACAGCCACCAAGACATTTAACTGCCAGTTCCAAATGCATGTACCTAGAGGTGAGTCCCACTGATTTCATGTAGTTGTAATTCCAAAGAAATTTGGATGTAAACCTTAAAAACAGAAATATTTTATGTGACTTGTGGTACTTCGGGTGGAGTCTGCATCCACACTACTGGCACACTCTTGCCGACGTTAAGTGCTTTGAAGCTGTATTAAGAGAACTGAGCAGGTGCTTAAGGCTGCAAGCCTATAAACACTTGCCTGGGTCTAGGTCCCACTGAACTCAATGGGGCTTCCTTCTGAGTAGACATGTATAAGATTGCACTGTCAGTCTCTCCTGTTGAAAACAATGAACCTAGAAGTGCTTAAGCCTGGCTAGAATAAGCACTCTGCCTGCTTTTAAGATTTTGCCCAGCCAAAACCTGGTTTCCTATTCTTCGACTGGTGGCTTGGCAGCTCTCCCGCATGGCTGCCTCCTCTCTGCCTCAACAGCATCTCTAATCAGAGCCAGCTTTAAAGCAGCAGCAGAAGCAGGAATCCCTTTGAGCTGCGCAAAGGCTAGCGTCACAGGATTCTGAGCTGCAGTTTTTAATGGGCAGTCATTTTGTCCCTTGTAAGCACAACACTCTGCTAAGTTTCTTTAATCAACGTTACTGCTACAGGGCTTCCAAAAATGGGGAAGGGCACGGGGGTTATCCTGCCACCAAGTGCGAAGTGCTACAAATCACAGCTTGAAAATGGCTAGCGCGGAGTCTATAAAAATGTTTATATGATGTTAATCTTATATCAGCGCCGAACCTCCGACTCAGCCATTCAGATAAGAAACGCAAAATGAAAATTAGCCAGTCAGGGTCATGGCCATGTCGCTCTTCTCTGCAGACAGATGAGAATGCTGAGGAATAAGCTATGCCAAGAATCAAATTATGATGTGTACAGCTTGTCAAGCTTCCCTTAAGAATGCGATTTGCTCTGCAGTTTTAAAATCACACCACATTAACCTTCAAGCTCACATGACCTAAAGGGCTGTTGCAGAACAACAACATATTTACAGCCTTAAGTGATAAAGATTCCTAAAAAGGTATTGGGAGACAGACATGGCAGGGGAAAAGGTGAATAGTAGCTCGCTCTTCTAATCGGTTAAATTCTTTTCGGACCAGCATTGTGACATTTTTACACAAAGTTGTGTTGATTAAATATTGAGTCTGAATGTGAACCATCTATTTTCCTAAAAGACATTATATATTTGAATACTTTTGGAAAATGCTGAGGAGCAAGAGCTCGGTGGTATTTTGCACCACTGGCCATGGGATCCTATCCAAATTGTCTGGCCTAGATTCGGAGGCACACACTTACAGTGGTTCCAGTCCTCCCTCAATGGATGTCACCAGAAGACAGTGTGGGGCAATTTTTGTTCTGCCCCATGCCTTTGGCTCTATTTTACTCTCCATGCTCTAAAATACGTATATAAAGCTGCTGGAACAAGTCATCCAAAGGTATGGGCTAGGATATCATCAGTATGCTGATGACATGCAGTTCTACCTGTCTTTTCCACCTAAGCTTCCAAGGGAAGCAGTGCAACTCTTGAACAAGTGTCTGGATGTGGTACTGGGATGGATGAGGGAGAACAAGTTAAATCTTAACCTGGGATCGATGGAGATTCTGTGGGTTGCAAAGTTGGTAGGTCTGGTTAGTGGTGTGAAACCAGTCCTGGATGGGGTTGGACTCCCTTACAATGTACTTTATGTGGGGCTGCCTTTGAAGATGGTCTGGAAGCTGCAGCTGGCACAAAATGCAGCTGCTTGGATTCTGGTCGGTATGAGGAACTCTGAAACCATATGGGCCCAATTCAAAATGCTGTTCTTAACCTCTAAGCCCTAAATGGTTTGGAACCAGCTTATTTGAAGAATTGCCTTTACCCATGCAATTCTCTATGCACATTGACATCTTCCTCAAGGGGCCTTTTTGAGGATCTGCTAGTAAGATTGGTTAGGCTGAAGCACACAAGATAAAGGGACTTCTTAGCGGTGGCCCCCAAACCGTTCTTCTTTTCTTATTGACTTGTGCCTTGCCCCTTCTATACAGTTGTTCAGGCAAGGCTTGAAGACCTTCCTCTTCTTTGTTGCCCTAACTGACATTGTGATGATCTTATGTGTACTACAGCAGCTTTTCAATGTATTCTGTATACTTGCTGATGCAGCAATTATATTATTGCCTTTGCTCTTACTTGTATGTTGCTTGGTGAGGGTGTAGCTCTAAAAAGTGAAGGAAAAAGCCTTGGGCAGAACATTTGTATGGGAGAGGGAGAAACCAAGGCAGAGGAACTGCCTTTTCTAATACCCTGTTGGCTCATGCCAGCAGAGCAAAAGATGTGGGAGCTTTTTCCCCTCTTTATTTGGCCATTGTCAGCCATTTTCTTTCTTCTTTACTCTTCCCTCCCATGGGCCTGATCCAAGGCCAGCACAGATCTTCCCCCGTTTTTTGGGCTGTGTGTGTGTGTTGGGGGCACAGTAGGAGCTTTGGATATTGGATCCACAGCTTCTCTTGACATGCTCAGGGAATGCCCCCAGAATACCTCCTTTTTCTTCTCTTCGATGTTGTAGTACCAATGATGGAGAAGCACTGGCTATGGGCATTTCTTCAGCTTCACAGAGGAAGCTTTGGAGGTCAGGTCTACCTCTTCAAGGGTGGGCTGTTCTCTCTCTGATCTCAGAGTGGGAGATCCATAACATCCTATGACCCCTAGAATGCCCTTCCAGGGGCCATAGGATTGCAACTTATAAATAAATAAGCAAGCAGTTTGTTGTGATCTATTGTTGGGTTTGCAGACACCTTATGGGGGAAGTCACAAGTGGATAATGTTGATGGAAAAACACAACATTCCACAGGGCGGGGGCAGGGAAGAGGAGGAGGAGGGCTGAAACCCACAGGTAGGTCTCAGACCAAGGCACAGTTCAGTTGTGGGTACCTTGGGAAACCAAGCTTGGAAATATGGCTAGTAAAAAAGCAAAGCAAAGATGTACTACTTCAAAGCACAAGGCAATCAGAACATGCTCTGTTCAACTTACCCTGGCATCTGTGACCTTGAATTCTCTTAGGATGTACTGTGGCATGTTGTACTCTGCCATGGGATCCACTACAAAGTACTGATACCTGGCTGAGCGCTCTGCTGGCCAATACTGGTGGCATTTTTCCTGTAAAGGAGAAAATATCCAAGGTCTTGTTTGTTTAGTTTTCTATCCCATTCTATCTTCCAGGGAAGTTCAGTGCTCTCCGATATATCTTTATCTTCAAACCCTCCCCTTGGAAAAGGTGAAACTAAGACATAGGCTATGCATTTTAAGACCTTGTCTTCTACATTACATCACAAGAATGTAAGATCAGAAGAGCAGCCCTACTAGATCAGACCAACTGTTTATCTTGTCTAACATCCCATTTCCTACATTGCCCAGTCAGATATCTTTGGGAAGCTGGCCAGGGAGGCAAGAGCCTTCTCCCCCTGTTGCTCCCCAGCAGGACGTACTCAGTGGCACACTGCCTTGGAGCATGGAAATTCCTTACAGCCATCAAAGGCCCCTTCTGACCATGGCTTGTGTAGCACTGGCCTTACACAAGCACACCATTCGAACATGTTAAGCCAGGGTGCTGGAGGAACTTTACTTGGGTGTGTGAACTGGATCACTGTGACCAGAAATGATTTCCCTAACCTTACAGTATTTTTTAGCAGTTATGAGGACTAGAAACTCATTATTTCTGCAAAATGCAGATGACTTCATGATTCTTCCATGTGCCCTAGCTGGATAAGACTCTTAATTGCTTGGAGAGCTCATGGAATTATATATTATTTAGCAAAATAGTCATATACACATTTTATTAGCATGTAACTCTCCTTTTATTGCTAATGGGTTCATTCCTCTGGTAAAATTCTGAGGAAACATAGTATAGTTTAAGGCTATAAGCGAACTGCCAGAATGGTAAGGGATAGCAGAATAAGTATCAAGGAAATTTGGGGAAATAAAGAAGGCATGACTTAAAATTTTAGCCAGTTTTGTGATAATCTAATTTTATTATCCAGCAATATTAATATATAATAGTATGTTTTCTTTCAGAATCATAAAGCTAAATAATACACATAGCTTTTCAAATAACAAATCAACACAGCTCTGTGGTTAAGTAGCTTAGCATCTTTTTTCACATAACTATTGCACAGTGGATAAAAGCGCCACTCTTTTGTATTTTAAGTTCTTAAAATCAAATTTAGGCAAGGGGCCCTTCTGAATTTTGAACAGTATTCAAGTGTTGACACTGATACCCAAGAGAGACGACACTCAGTTTGAATATTATCTCCACCAAGATCTCTTTTTAAAACAGTTCAGTAGGTTGAGCATCGCTTGTGAAATGGGACTTGTCCATTCCCCTGCACCCCAAATCTCTCCAGAGATACCCCAACTCTTTGGACCACATTTGTGGAGTGCATGGGGCACTGCAGGGGAAGGGGAAATCCACTCTGCCTGTGGTTTGCCTTCTGTTGGTGGAACAGCACCTTTGGATCCCACCCAGTATGGCCCAGCCAGTTACAGAATAGTGAATCTTTTATCGAGGTACGTATGCAGCTTAAATAATGACACGGATATTGTAGAAATTTACAGTTGCAGTTGCAAAGTGATGTGAATTCTAGGCTAGCTTTCCTATACTCACAGCTGAAATAGTTTCCCTTCTAGCATCATTTGATCCACTTACTTGAGGACTTGGAGAACTATTATCCAAATTGGCATTATGACTTGTCCATTTTGGTGCAGCCAAAGTGCTCTCTAGAAAGAGCCAGTTACTGTGACATGGTACCAATGACTCATGTTTCAGCCTGTTGTTGAGCTTCCCAAGCAAGTGGCAATTTGTTCATTGCTTTGATTCTTTGGGCAGAAGAGAATCCACCTGGCCTTGTCACAGATCAGAGAGGTGTTGTTGTACATGAATATAGACAATCTATCTTTTGGAAGTGGTGGGACTCTTAAGTGGAGGTATGCAAAGTGGTGATGGGGCAGGTGCACACATTTCAGATGACCTTTTGCCCATCTCCAAAGATCTAATGCTGTAACCAAAAACCGCGTGGAACTCTGGCAAGGCTTTTGAACTTGGGTCTCCAAGGCTGGTATATATACTAGCGATGTGGCAAAAGCAGAAAATGCCACCCATTCCAACGGCTACTCAGCAGTTGATCAGTCAGGTCGTGGTCTGCGCCAAAATGAATGGCAGCCACATCTGTGTCTATGGTAGTACTTCTCAAACATTTTGAAGTAGAACCTACCGGTAAACTTATACCTATTTCAAAACCTATTTCCCTTCCCTGTACAACAGAAAATGCAAGAATATCACATCAGTAGTTAGCATTGAACAAATTTACATATTATCTTTCATTTTCTAATGTTGATTTAGGTGTGTATAAACAGGCAGTATGTATTTGAATAGAATCTAAGGATGACAGAGAGAGAGAGAGAGAGAGGGAGGAAAGAAGGAAGGGAGGGAGTAAGTCTGTCTCCTACAGGGGCCACCCAATAGTAATGTGTGCTGTCAGTGAAAGAAAAGAGAGCAAATGGAAATGAAACCCAATCATTGTGTGACCCACCCAGGAATATGTTGGGGGCCTACATTTTAAGAAGCACTAATCTGTAGTATGAATCCAGAAAGTTCTACCAAAAGCCTGATGCACACAAACCACCATCTATTAGCTTCCAATTAGATACTGGGACTTTTGAACCCATTGATACTACAGACTCCCCTTTTGTGTTGTATATAGTTCTGCCTGATTTGCATGGGGCAGCTACAACCTCAGGAAAGCTCTTCCTTGTTCAACAAGTTATGAAAAAGTCCATTCATCTGTCTGGTATTTATGTTTGACCTGACACTTTTTTGTGCACACCTTTCCTCTTTTTTCTTCTGGGTGGGACTCTTTCGAAGTATCCCAACACAATGACTGGGTTCAGACAAGCATTGCCACCCACAGTGGCTTAAATAAGCCACCATGGTTTGCAGCATGTGTTGGGCGCCAGTGGGTGCCCATTCTGTACCCCCCCCAACAGATTGTTGTGTTGTCTGAACCCAGCGAGGGTGGGTTGTTGGTGTGGTTAACAAACCACCCACAACCCTAAAACAACCCATGGGTTCTGGGTGGTCCATCCCCTTGGCATATTGTAATCGCCTGTCCACATAAGCTGCAAAAAGCTTACCTGCAGCACCATCATGAAATATCCATGTACTAACAGTGGGCAGACAATGAACAATGACAACAGTAAGTAGCACTTTATATCAACAGCATTCCATCTGCCATATGTGTTATTATTTCTGGCCTGGAATGTGTTTCCCACAGTTTCTACAACCTGAGATGAGTTTCTGATTTGCTTCTTAAAAGTTAATCTCTGTTGAGTGTCCTTGGTGATAATGCAGAAAGGAAGAGGCTCTTCAATACTACTAACTACTACCTACACCACCAAATCCCTTGAAAATATGTCCATATGCATCAGAATGATAAATTGGTATTAATTTACCACCATTTTTTAAATTCTTCCTATGGATTTGATGATGCTGACTCTCAAAGTCTTCCTTGATTGGACTGAAGTTGGTGTCTTGCTTTGCATAACCTATTTGATTTAATTGCTTCAACATACAGCAGCTCTGTGAGCTCTGATGAAGATCAGAATTAACATTTAACATTGCAGAACAAGTTTCTGAGACAAACCATGAAGACGGAACTCTCCTGCTACATGCCATGCGTTCGTAATTCCATGGAGCTTTTGTCATGGGAAAGTAAGAAAGCAGTAGACAGGGTGCCTAGGAGAGCGACTAGGTGGAAATGCCTAGACCTTGCAAGGTAAACTGCCCTTTGGAGTGAGTCTACCACTCCACAGAGTACTGATCCATACATCAAGGGTGCTGAACCTCTTTCAGACCAAGGGCTGAATTCCATTTTGGAGAAGTTCTTATGGGCTGAATTCCAGTGGTGAGCAGGGCCAAACTCCCACTATATAAACTTTGCTAATGCAAACGGAGTTTGGTCTAGAGTAGTTACTGGGATTTGTGGAGAAAAATGCATTAGTTGCCTTGCGTCATCCACACCATAATTAAACTTGGCCGGAGTAGCCTTCAAGAGAGGCAGGAATGTGCTCAGAGGATTTTCTCTGGAGGATTTTCTATAGGACTGACAAGAAGTAATATTTTGTCTGCAAGCCCCATTTTGGTATAGATATTGAAAGAGCTTCTGGGTTAAATAATTCATCTTTACCATTACCATTTTTACCATTGATTTTACCATTGATACCAATGACAGTCATATTGAATGTCAATATCACACTAGGATACCGGGTAAAATGCAAAGCTCCTAGCCTGAATTTGAATATCAGGATATGAAAGACCCACACTCAAAACTGGGTGCTTTTATTCATCCAGTAACAGTCAGGTGAATACAGTATGTCACCTGACTATTACGGTATGCAATGGTTTTAAAAGTTGGAATGGCTGGGTGGCCCCCGTCCGGGTTTTCCGGTCACCTGCTCAGCCCCTGCCCCTGCTCACGCATTCCTGGACCCATGCTGAAGCCCCATGCCCACTCGCAAAGCTGCCCACACTTACCCAGGCCCCGTCCGCCTCCACCACGATTGCTATGTTTTGAAAAACATGGCCATCGCAATACTGCACACATAGACTCATATGCAAAATGGCGCTATGAATCTTGGTATATGGGCAATTCACAGTGCCATTTTGCATATAAGACTATATGCACAGTATTGCGATCGCCATGTTCTTTCAAAACATGGGGATTGTGGCGGGGGCAGCTGGGGTCTGGGTAAGGTGGGGCAGCTCGGTGACCATGGGGGGTGGATCGAGAAGGGGAAGGGGCTCAGTGGGAGTGACTTGGGGGGCATGGGAAGTCTGCCAGAATCCTGGGTGCTTGTGCCATCCTGACATTTAAAGGGCCCTTGATACTCATAAGCCTCCAAACTCAGAGACTCATGAGTATCCACTGAGAGCAGGAGGCACACTGCACCTCCCACTCTGCATTTCAGCTAGAAGGGCAATTTTTCGCCCATCTAGTGGAGGCTTGGAGGAGTGGGAGGGAAGGAGCTTGGGGGTGGCTATCTCATATCTCCATGATCCTGATTTCCTCACCTCCCCCAGGAATGCCCCCTTTTACCCCCTATAAACTCACATTTGTAAGGTCATAGCAACAGCCAGTGCACTTCTCTCTGCACTGGCTGCAAGGGGGTGAAGGAGAAGGTGGGGAGTGCTGTTTCTTGCTTCTGAGCTTGTAGCCCTGTCTCTGCGCTTAGAGCCAGGAAACCGAACACTCCTGTGTCCTGTGACTAGGGATGGCAGAGAATTCCGCCACAGACTCCAATGTCCGTGGCAAAATGGAACACTTACCTCTGCCTCCCTGCGGAATCCTCTTCGGCCAGATCCTCCAGCTCCAGATTGCCAGCGATACGGCTGCCATGCTGTATCGCCGGCTGAAAGGGACTTGACTTGATTGACTGCAGCCACAAATGGCATCCAGGATGCCATTTGTGGCCGTAAAGCCCTTAGTTTAAGGTAAATACACTGGTAAATGGCTGCATTTAGTTTAAACTAAGACCTTTACAGCTGCAAATGGAGTCCTGGATGCCATTTGTGGCCGCAGTCAGTCAAGTCAAGTCCCCTTCAGCCAGAAATACGGCATGGCAGCTGTATCACTGGCACTTTGGAGCTGGCTGGTGGCTCCGTGGAATCACCGCGGAGTGGAGCTGGCCGAAGAGGATTCCGGGGGGAGGAACGGATCGCCTCCCCCCTGCGGGAAGATTCCCCACGGACCGGAAGGTAGGGAATCCGCCCATCCCTACCTGTGACAGTGGAACTTAAGTCATGTCAGGCTATCATTATTAACCAATATTGTTCTATCCCAGTGGCTTTCAAAAGTCCAGGGAACCATTTCCACAAAAATGTGCCTACCGAGGAACCCTCAGATATCTGTCATAGAATCCCAGCATCTTGCAGAGAAGTCTGGGGCAGATGTTAGGACAAAAACTCAGGTTCTTGCAGGGACTGGCTAGGCCTGTTGGGACTTACTGGTTTAGTTCTTACAAACTGATGAAGTGGTAAACCTGTGTCTGGATTGTACCATTTCAGACTGCAGGACCGAATGCTCCTTCATTCAAAAAACAACCATCACCCTACACTCAGAAAACTAAATGTTAGGGAGAAGGGTTTTACCCTAGTCCTGGAGTTTCTAATGTGGTGTCTGTGGGCACCACTGTGCCCACAGACACTTCCCTTGGCACCTGCCAGACTCCCTAGCACTCCTGACTTGTAGTTTATTTCTAAAGATTTCTTTTTAATTACAGTTTGTTTTCAGTTGGGAGGCTGGCATGCTGCAAAGCTAAGTCCTACCCTCCAGAGCTGTCTTGATTTGGGTTCAAAAGTTTTTCAGAGCTCCTCAGACCCCCATCTCTGCCTTGTAATCAAGTTCCTTTTCTTCTAGTTTTCACCAGCTTGCCTTTCGGGAAATGAGTGTTTTGTGTCCGGTCGTGCCCACCATGGCAGCCATTTTATTAATGGGCAAGCTGCCTTCACATCCATGGCAGCAATTTTGTGAGAGTGCCCATGACACTCTCTCAAGATTCCAAATGAGCCCACTGACTTTTAAAAGTTGGGGGGCCCTGCCTTGGCCTTTCCCCGACATGCTCAGCATTTCCCTATGGCTGCACTGCAGGAGAAGACCTGTAGGGTTGGACAAGCTACTCTTCAGTGAAATCCATGCACCACTACTGATCCTGTCTTTGAGAAACCCCAGAGTTTGAAAACCACTGCTCTATGTAAACCTGAGAGCTGCTTTACACATACAATGATAGCAAGTACATTTTCCATAAAATGAAGAGTCTCAGGGAACTGCATCTCTCTGAACCATGTATTCCTATTGTATATGAAAACATATTATCTGCATACCTGCAATGTTCTGTACACATGTATGAAATGGCCCTAAGGATTAGTTTCCTTTCCATTCCATATTGCCTGCTCTAACAGAAAGTGGTCTAATAGAAGTAATTTTCTTAACTCTTCTGAATTGCTTCTTGTTGTTGCATGCCAAATTAATTTTTGACATTTACTTTCTGGAAACAGGCCACGTACTTACTCTGCCCATTTCTCGTAGCTTAGTAAGCATGACTACAATGGTGGAATTGTGCTCCCAAAGCATCCTCCAAAAATCTTCTGTTGTTTCTGCCAAAGGTCCCTGTGTAGCTATATAGGCTTTTTGTTGCCTAAATTTAAAATACAAGAGCAAACATTTACCAATCAAAGGAAGTCAAAGACTCTCTTGTTGCATGTAAACATTCTGCTGAAACATCATCCTAAGAAATGTATGGCTGTAAATTATTGATTGTAAGCACATTAAAAACATATTAAAGATTGTTTAATCAAACAATAGCATTGTTTTATTTTTGGAAGTTTGTGGAAGAAATTGCTCTGTTAATATTGTGATTTATGGCTTTATCTTACTTAAATTTTAATGCAACTCTTAATAGCTCAATTTCGTGTGTCGCAAAAAGCACTTAGGAAACACTTAGTGGTACAGCTCTATTTTTGTGTTTGAGGCTGACTGTCATACAGTCTATTGAGCTTATGACTTATAGCTCCAAAGCACTTTGTTGTTAACTCTTTCAGTGGTTCAAGAGCATCAGCAAAAGTGAGCAAAGTTTTGAATTCATGACACAAAGATGTGAATGGATAGGCTATGTTTTTAAGGCTGTCAAGCCAAACGGCCATAATTTCCTCCCCACAAATGGAAATCCACTATCCATACACAGAGGCTCAGTCCACACATTCAACATCTGCATAGTATCTTAAATAACCTGATGCTGGAAGTCTACTATTAGTAATCACAGTATATTCCTGTACCATCTGCTGGCTGTTTTACTGCCAAAATTTTAGAACTAGAACAATGAGCTGAAAGGTCCACATATTAAGATCTTAACCTGGAATATAGGACAATCCAGCTGTTACGATGTCACTTCCTACTTTCAGAAGACATGTGATGATCAAATAACATTCCACATAAGAGCAATTTTAGGGAAAGACCCCTTTCTGATATTTCTTTTGTGCCATGGGAGCCCCTGCAGTGCCTGCTCCTTCTACATCACTCTGGTAATGCTAGAAGAAGATGTAGTCCCAGTGGGAGGGGTGCACGGCATGGCTCCTTTCCATAACAGCATTAGTGAGTGGACATCTGACTCACTAGTACCACAGTTCCTCTCTGTACTGTATGGGAAGGAACTGTAGTACGACAGTGGCTCCCATAAGAGCCAGAAGAGGCTCTTAAATGACAATCATATGACAGCAAGAAGAATCATCTGCAAAGTACGTTGTGTCTGTTGGCACATAATTCATTCGTAAAGAATAACCATTTTTATCACATAAGAGCCCTGTTCAAAATACCTGTATCCATCAATAAAACTGGCATTGATATAATCAGAGCCTTCTACCCCTCGGATAGGCTGCAAACATATCCTCGTGGATTCATATGGCATAATATTAACAAGGCGATTTTTAAATTTATTACATGGAAGATTGGCACTGATGAATCTTGAAGTGTGAGCTTTAGAGCTGGCTAGCCGCTGTAGAAGGGAGAGAAAAGACATATCAGAACACCATTTAGAACGTTTTGTCCTTCTTCTACAAGGAAATTGACAAAAGTGCATGTTTTCCTCCTAGAACAATTTGAAATCCAGCCCGTGTTTTTCCCCAGTGGAAAATGTATCCTGATGAAACCACGGGGAACCCCCTTATATGAAGTACCTTAAATTCCAGTTCCATTCCTGTGACATTCTCTCCTGCTTCTATCTGTGTCAGCTTCTGAATATATGCGTACAGGTTTCTTGCTGGCACTTCGGTATTTCCACATGTCACTGCTTCAAGCAGTGCATCATGGATAAAGATGTATTGGTCCTCCGTCTGAACCATGTAATTCCGCTGGGCTCTCATTAGAGTTACATGGCCATAAATATCTACAGTCTTTTCATGCTTTATTCTCTCTAGCATAGCATCTATTACAATGAAACAGCCGGTCCTGCCAACTCCAGCACTAGAATAATAAAAAAAAGAGACCAACACAAGAATTGCATAAAGGATGGGAATGTTTTATATCAACATACAATAAAACAGTTTAAAACAATAAAATTCTACAATAAAAACATTTTCTAAAATACCCTAACACACCCCAAATGCCTGCCTGAACAACCACATTTTTAATGCATGATGGAAGCTCATTAAAGAGGGGGCATGACGGAGTTCCCTAGGGAGGGAGTTCCACAGAGGGGCCACCACAGAAAAGGCCCTCTCCCTCGTCCCCACCAGTCTAGCTGTCTTGGCTGATGGGACAGAGAGAAGGCCATCTGAGGCTGATCTTGTTAAGCGGTCTGTCTGGTGTTGCTGGAGGCGCTCCTTAAGATAGGCTGGGCCGGAACCATATAGGGTTTTAAAGGTCAAAACCAACACCTTGAATTTGGCCCGGAAAACAACTGGTAACCAGTGCAACTCCTTCAGCACTGGAGTGATGTGATCTCGCCGGCAGCTGCCTTTAATCAGGCGAGCTGCCGTGTTCTGTACCAGCTGCAGTTTTCTTCAAGGGTAACCCCACGTAGAGCGCATTACAGTAGTCTAAATGAGAGGAGACCAGGGCATGTACTACCGATGGGAGCAGATGGTCGGGAAGGAAGGGGCGCAGCCGCCGTATCACATGGAGTTGATACAGCGCTGTCCAGCTCACAGCTGACACCTGAGCCTCCATGGACAGCTGGGAGTCCGAAATGACCCCCAGGCTGCGGACCTGGTCTTTCAAGGGTAGCCGTACCCCATTCAACACCAGGTCAACATCCCCCAGCCTCCTCTTGTCTCCCACCAAAAGTACCTCGGTTTTGTCAGGGTTCAGCTTCAGCTTATTCCTCCCCATCCAGCCACTCACCGTCTCCAGACATTTGGACAGGGATTCTACAGCCAACCTTGGTGAAGATTTGAATGAGAGGTAGAGCTGCGTGTCATCCGCATATTGATGACACTGCACTCCAAACCTCCTGATGATAGCCCCCAGCGGCTTCACATAGATGTTAAATAGCATCGGGGGGAGGATGGAACCCTGTGGCACCCCACAAGTGAGTGGCCACGGGTCCAAAACCTCCTCTCCCAGAGCTACCCTCTGGTATCTATTTAAAATAAATAGTATATGCAACACGTAAAAAATATTTGGGAAGAAGGTCATTGTCATCACATGTTTATTGCACAAGTCAAAAGGAACATCTAATCAAAAAAGACAAATCTGGAAAAAAAATGTATACAGTACAGTGTGGACCCTAGCCTGCAGGTTCTTCCAGCATACCAACAAAATTTGCTTTGGTTTTCTTTGCTGTTAATGCAAACATTAATACTCTATAGTTGCTGCATCCACATCTGACAGCAAATAACTGATTGTTTCTACATCTGAAGTACACACATGAGTTCCTAGGATACCAGCTATAAATGTAATACTAATGTAATCAAACAGGGGACATTTCAGAAGGTAGAGCACCAGATCCTCAATCTGATGTGGGCGATTCAGACACACCCACCACTCCCAGGGCATCTTACTGTAGCGCCCTTTCACAACAGCTGAAGGAATCACACCGAAATGCAATTTAGTAGAATTTTCGGAAGAGCATCAGATTATCCAAATACTTAGCTTTATCATGGGCCCTTCTAAGCTGAGGGAGCCATTTTATGATGTTTAAGGTCTGAACTGTCCTGATGTCATGAAGAGCATTCGAAGCAAATATACCTTGGCTGGTATTTCTCTTTTTCATCTGGTCCATACCATTTACGTCCCCCACCCCCATTACAAAAGGGTTTCAGGGAGTTAATCAATTGCACTTGTATTTCCTTTGGCAGTATACTAGCGTATGCCAGCGTTACTAGCTCCTGGGCTGGAAGGGCCAAGATCTTTTGATGAAATCTCAGCAGGCAGCAATGGATTCTTGCAGTAATAGAGGGGCAGCCAACCTCCAGGAAGAAGGTGCTAAACATGATACATTAAGTGTGACAGAAAAACCCTCCTGTTTCAGAAAGAAAGTGATATGGAAGGAATTACACCCTCTCATAAGTGGCATTGGAAATTGTGGGTCCTAACAAAAGCTGAAGATCAGAAGATTTGAAATTCAAGTCTTCTGGGACAGATACATATAGATGATTTGCAGAATCAAAATTTAAACATTGACTAGTGAGCTCCTGAGCAATTCTCTGTCTGGATGTTGTTTACTTCTGGCCAAATCAGATTTTGTGCTGTAGTTCCATATGCCATACCACAAAGAGGTGATTGGCCAATATTAAACATTAGATCTTGGGTTGACTGAAAGACCATGACTGGCCCTTACTATGAGCATTTGCTCTGAATCCCACAGGTAAGCCTTATATTTGGCATAGACACATTCCCCTTTCCTATCTTATAATAAATGCATTTTTCTTCTTACCATGCACTGCAGGTTTTACTATGCTTTTTCTGAATAAAACCTACAGAGATTCCAAGGGTAGATTCACACTACTTCTAGTGCCCTATACAATGATCTTTCCAGCCACACATGTACAACTAGCTCTGGTGTGCAGAACACCCTTTCTGTCACAAGATTCAGTCCCATGAAGATCTCACCAACAGGTGATGGAGAAAAGAAAGCACCGTGCATGAGGTTGAGGGAAATGGGGAACAAAGGGCTTTCTTTGATTCTCTGGACAGTTGTTGTATAGAAACCAACAGCCTGCTAGGCTCCGCATTTTTTTGCATAAGAAAAAGGAGCTGAAGGTAGGATCACACAATCCATGATGCTCCCAGGGGCTCTCCATTCAGTTTTGCTAGTTGGTTGCCTCACATGCTTGGCTGAAATCCATGACACAGGAATGTGGCTTGTTTATGATTTACTTTGTCTTCAAAAATGGCCAATTTAAAGGTCACAATTAAAGTGTATTTCATTAAATACGAAATATCATATTTTGTATCTGGGATACATCTAATTCAGCCAAATCTGCAAAGACAAGTATCTGCTGAATCTTTCACTAATGACTTTAGGGGGAAAAAAGAGACACCCCTCCACCCCCCTCAACTATGTATGACAAAGCCTGCTGACATTTAGATTTAATCAAGAGTGACATCAATCACTGGTTTATTAACTAAATTAAATCCAGGAATTAATTTGTTTGTGAGTGAGTGTGTGTGTGTGTGTAAAATTGTTAGACCTAGATTTTTGTCAGAATCTCCAGGGTCTCCTTACCAACCTACATTTCTCTTATCTAGTTCATTAAGTATTTGTTTTATTTTTCCACCCACCAGCACTGAAGTGTTGTGCATGACTTAAACTCAAGGATTAGAATTCCTGAAGTGTAGGAAAGACTCTTTGATCTTTAAGAACTGTGCTTGGCAGCATGGTGATAATAACTGTACCATATTGTGCCTTCCTCCCCCAGCCCTTCATTTCTACATCATTCAGCCAAAAACATGGCATGAACAGTACAGCTGATAAGCCATCTCTGTGTTATCTAAGCTTTTATTTATCCTGGTTGCCAAGTACCAAGGAGTGTAAGTCTTCAAAAGGAACCGACTGAATCCAATGCAAGTTAGGTTTGTTACTTTTGGGCCTGAAAATCTTAGAGAAAAAGAGAAACAAGCTATACGCTATGCTTTCCATTCTTTTTTTTTTTTTAATGCTGTTCATAATTTTAATGACCTGTCAAAATTGTATGTATGCATACAGTTATAAAGCTCTGGCATGGGCTGGTTCATGAAGTCACGAAGAGTCGGAAGCGACTGAATGAATAAACAACAATACAGTTATAACCCCCACTAAAATATTACAGTTACTTAGGATTCTGAATTTTTGCTCTTGCACCCTCTCTGAAAGGTAATAACATTTAGAAATAGTAAGTATAGGTGTAGATATATAGTTAAAAAAAATCAGTCCCAAATATTTCCTTGTTCATTTCTGGCCACAATTTTTTAAAATTCAAATTAAAATAGTCTGTTACATGGCACCCAAGCAATACAAATTACTGATTGAATTATTTTGTGGGTCATCTCCTGAAGCATTAAAAGCATGTTGCGAAGTGGATTTTGGTATATCAATAGATTTCCTTTCCCTTTGGGACAAGTGTTTTATTTATGGCTCCATGAAGGCAAAAAGTGCAAGGGCTAGACAGCTGACTTTCAAAGCACTTAACCCTATGAAAGCACAGAGGTTTTTCAAAACAGCTCCAAATAAATGTTGGAGGTGGTATCGTGGGACTGGCACACTTATCCACAGGGGTGGTCGTGTCCTCTGGTAGAGGCATTTTGGGACAAAGTCTTCAAAGAAATTAAGAATATGACCAAACAAAACATCGTCAAGACTCCAGTACTGGCATTTCTGGGTATCTGTCCAAAGGATTTACAGTCTACCCTGCATAAAGACTTTATGTTATACTCTTTAGCAGCAGCAAGAGCAATGACTGCAAGCCAGTGGAAAAGTTTGGTGGACTTCACTCTCCCAGGCTTAGTTTCAGAGGCTTTGGGATCATTTATTAATGGACAAGCTTATCCACCATATGAAAGCTGTTAAAGGTCATGCAAACCTGAAATATTTTATGCAACATGGTACCCACTTTTGTGGTATGTTGATCATACATCCCAGACCCAAATCCCCCAGATCATTATAAGATTTTGCTAACCTACTAAGATAGCAAACCTATGGCCCCCAGACAGCATCTGGAAGGCCATAGGATAGTTCAGATTCCTGGATCTAAGTTTGGACAGAGTGCGCCAACCTCAGCAGTCCAAGCTCCCTGCCCCCTTTCCTTCACAGCTGGTGTGGAGAGAACCACACTGGCTGCCTCTCTGAGGTCGCAAAGGTGACCTTGGAGAGGAGGAAAAGGGGGCAGTTTCGTGGGTGGGGAGGAGGCTGGGGAAGTGGGGATATGAGCTATTCCCAGCCCTCCCCAGCCTACTCCCCCCCCCCGCCCGCAGAGCCCTAGCTAGACAGACAAAAATGCCCAACTAGCATAAATGCAGAGCAGGAGAAGCTCTCCTCCCAGTCTGCATAGGATGCCCACCAGCCTCAGTTTGGAGGTTGATGGACATCCGAATAGGGCTGCATCCTAAGAGAAAATAATTTCAGCTTAAAAGTTTTGCAGTTCTGTACTCTATTCATCCTAACTGATTTAGATTGTGTTTGATTGTTTAGCCCATGTTCATTGTACTGAAAAAGTGATATAAAAATAAAGTTAAAAAATA
Organism: Heloderma suspectum; assembly: GCF_057233095.1. Classification (NCBI taxonomy): domain Eukaryota; kingdom Metazoa; phylum Chordata; class Lepidosauria; order Squamata; family Helodermatidae; genus Heloderma; species Heloderma suspectum. The sequence goes on from NC_139459.1 coordinate 107,131,752, forward strand.
AGGTCTGTTATTATTTATTTATTATTACATTTATATCCTGACTTCTTTTTCTCTTGCAAGAAACCCAGGGGGGCTTACATGGTCCTCTTTCTCTCTGTTTTATCATGACAACAACCCTGTGAAGCAGATTAGGCTGAGAGTCAGTGATTGGCCAAAAGTTACCCAGTGAACTCCATGGCCCAGATCTCCTGTGTCCCAGTCCACATCTAACTACTATACCACACTGTATTGGGCAACAGAAAAGGAATAAAAATTACATGAAAGTATATATTTTATTCAACCAGCTTTAGTTTGGAGTATTCAGAGTTTTGCATGACTCTTTATTCTGTCTGATGAAGAATCCTGTGAACCTCAAAAGCATGCATACTTGTACCCCACAATTTTTGCATTTTGAAGCATTTCTGGAAACTGCTCAGACCTCAGGAAGCATCAAGTTCCAAACTGGTGATAATGCCTGATACGTGTTCTTGCTGTTAGAACAGAGGGAGACAGTTCTCAGGATGGGGCTTTTTGTGACAACTTTCCTTAGGATGTAATCCTATGCAGGTTTAGACAGAAAAAAGTCCTATAATTCCAAGCATGGCCCAGTCAGCCATGTTGGCTAGAGCCTGCTGGGAGCTGTAGGACTTTTTTCTGTTTAACCTGCATAGGATTGTGTCCTTAGTTCACTTTACGCAAGCAAAATTGCTACCAAACTTTAACAGCTTGCTGGGGCGGGGGGGCAGGGGGACTCTTCTATTTCAGTTAGCAATACAAATTGTGATGTTTACAAGCCAAAAGAGTATGCAATCCATTAAACAAGCACGCCTTCTAGGAAATGGTTATTGCTTCAATGTCATCATTCATCCAGTTCCAACATTTGTTTTCAGTATCTACAAACACAACTGAGTAAGTCCTGTGAGTTGAAATATGCTTAATGTCCCATGATGTGATACAGCTAGAGTATGCAGAAATGGAAAATTAAGAGGCATTTGGGGGCCATTCCACACTAAAGCCATTGTATGGGTGTGCTTCGAGATTGGCTTTTCTGATTAATTTGTTGCTGTTATAATGCCGACCCTTAACTGATACTTCAGTGATCTGGCAAGGGAAGTCATTGCAATTACTAGATTTCACAGATCATTTATTTGGAAAAGCAAAGATATTAAAATATGGGCCAAAATCATTTAGCACATTTTTGACATATATCAGGGGATAATTTGATTGAATATTGCAGTTTTGGATATATTGAGACTGGCATTTATGAGGTGTAAGTACCTAAAGCAACTATAATATATTAAAAACACTGATTAAAAGGTACAGGATTTATGAAAAAGTTTACATGATTAATCAGATTGCACTGCCCAACAAACCAACCAACCCCAGCTGCATAGCAACTTTGATATGGAGATTATCGTGATTTTAAAAAACCTTCTTACAACATATGTACATATGCAGAGTGTTCTCACCTGGAGATCCTGTGTTTGGCACATTGAACACATCAGATTTTTTATGGCCATTCATTAAAACTAAATAGCATACATTTTCAGCTTAACGTAATACAGAGAGTTACTGTGAGGATCACCAGCATGTAAGCTGCCCTGAACTCCTTGGGAAAGAGAAGGATACAAATATTTAATTTACTTAGTACATTGATATTTTCTTCTGTCATGGAGCTTCGGCAAAAATATATTTGAAAACAAAGAGGCAGATTTTGTAGATCCCATGTTGTCTCTAGCATGGTGCCATTTGCTTCCTCCAGGTCCATAACACATACAGGCATGTATTATGCAAGTACAAGTGTCTCAGTGTGTTGAGCTCAATTAAACAAACTTCTAACTTTTCTGAACTTGCAATTAAATGATTCTAAAAATAAAGATGTCACATACTGTAGGCCACATAATGTGCCAGCTGCTCTTCAAAATCAAAATGGAACACCAGAAGAATTTTTAATGAGGATAAATTTCTATTTCAGGTATCTGTATGGATTTTATTACTGAGGAATCTGCACACATTATAATTGTTCGTATAATTATTCTCCAGGAACCAAGCTAGAATGCAAAGGTTGGATTGTATGCAAAGGTGCCATTCCGCAAGAGCAAATGACGTACCGGCATAAACCAAATTCTGAACCATGCTCAAGGGGAGAATCCAACTAAAGTCCTTGTGCAACCACTTGCAGATCTGAGGTTTACAAAGTGGTCCACTAGCGCTTGTGCAACAGGAACTCTGCTAGCACAGTTTCTTCTGCCATTGGTATGTTGCATTTATGCAAGTAGTACCATTCCCTTCATTATACTGATGGATAAGCAAGGATTTGGAAGAAAGCAACAGAGGGTAAAACTGCAAGTGATGAAAAGCTGGAGAAACTGTACACTCTTAACAGTTGAAAAAAGATCCAAAGGGACTGAACTGAAGTGGGGAGATGAGATGATATATATATATATATATATATATATATATATATATATATATTTAATGGTATCTTAGAGAAGGCAAGGAATAAAAATCACCATTGTCAATAAGAACAAGGCAGGATCGATCACATGATAGGAAATGCTTCCTTACTGGAGACTGTTGTATAATGCAACAATAGACGTTTTGTTCATATATCAGCAGGGATACTGTAGGCAGAGTGCCATCTACTTTAACTGTCCTTATCTATTTCATCCTCACAATACCTGTAGTAAAGTAGGATCATGCTTACAATGAAATCTTATACGAGACGCTAGTTGTGGGAACTAATTGTGCCTAATACAAGAGGTAAGCAGTACCACACAGCAAGCTTAATCACAGCCATTTATGGTTACTAGATTTTCACTGGAAAAAAATTGCTATCCATAATAATCATGTACAGCACAAGTGAATATAGAGCTGCATTGGATTATACTTATTATTTCCTTCCATTTCTGTGGTTCCAAGTCATGGAGGGACTGGGCCCAATTTACCTATTACACTAATAGTGCAATGACTCTCTGCATTTATGTGCTTCTGTGTCTACATGCCCACATGGCGAAGGACGATTATGACCCCTGGGAAACATTACATTTTGAGTGGTTTCTCAAATGTGATTCTAATCAGCCTGAACCATACAGGTATCTATACACGCAGTTACTCTTTCAGAGAGGCATGAATGCGGTTTGGGATTGTGGTGGCACTCATGCCAGTGTAAAGGGATGGTGCAGGCATCCAATTCCATCCAGCAATCTGGCAGAACCCCTCCTGCCCACATCCCTGAGCCCTGCTTGCCAAGTCCCTGCTCCCGCTTGCCCCATGCCTGTGTGCGGCACTTACCCTAGTGGCCTCATCAAGTTCTGCGATTGCCATTTTTTGAAAAATAAAATGGCTATCACAAAATGTGCATATTTGTGTATGCGTGAAAATGCGGATTTTGTGAATGCACCTATTTGTCTATGTATGAAAATGCACATTTTTGTGAATGCGCCTATTTTCACATGTGAGAAACTGTACATTTTGTACATGTTCAAAAATGTGCATTCACAAAAATGTGCATTCACAAAAATGTGCATTCACAAAAATGTGCATTTTCGTGCATACGCAAATATGCACATTTTTGCAACCGCCATGTTATTTTTCAAAAAATGGTGACTGCGGAGCTTGATGAGGCTGCTAGGGTCAGCGCGGGCTGCTCTCTGAGTGCAGGAGGGGCTCAAGTGCAGTCCAGGGACCAGCAAGTGGGGGCAGGGGCTGGGAGGGCATCCGTACAAGCCGGACAGGGGTGGGATCGCACATCCCTACCAGTGTAGCATGTAGATTGTTGTGGCAGTCATGACAGTGTAGCATGTAAGACCCCAAGAGTGAGAGTTTCTGTAAGACCTGAAATTTATGAGTGAAAGATTAATGTTCAAGAAACAAAGCAATCCATTCTTCATGGAATTTTTTTAAGTCAATGACAATCAATGGGTGACATATTACCACGCAGGCTAGGACAGATTTTGTGGAGTGTAAGTGGCACATCTGATAAATTAATTGAATGACACAGCTCTTTCTGAGATGTTCAGTGGGCTCCAACAGAGTTTTATTGTTCTTCCCTGTGAACAGCAAGATGATGTGATATTTCAATGGTATCTCAATCTGCACCTGTCCTCGGGCCACGAGAGCTGTGCTTTTAGCCGTAGGGCAGCCTTCCCCAACCTGATGCCCTCCAGATGTCTTGGACTACAGCTCCCAGCATTCCTGACCATTAGCCATGTTGGCTGGGAGTGATAGTAGTTGCCGTCTAAAACATCAGAAGGGCACTGGGGTAGGGAAGGCTGTCCTAGGGAACTTGAAAATCTTTCTCAGGATGCAAGAACTCCCATCTTATCTAGCCCAGTTTGAGTTCAGTCTGCAGTCTTCTGCTCTATCCCTGACAGAATGCAAAGCAGCACAATTTTGGGGAGAGCAATGACTAGGGATGTACGAAAGTTCCGCCACGGATCTCGGGGAGGCCGAATGCCAGCACATTCAGCCGCCCGAAATTGGTGGCGGAATGGCCCGCCACCCCCCCCCCCAGGACGGGACTTACCTTGGGTGGACCTTCCTGGCGGTGGCGGCTCTGGCTCCGGCAGCCGGTCTTCTGACCGGCTGCCGCCGCCACCATTTCCAGGTTAAAAAAAAACAAAAAACAAAAAAAGTGATAGGCTATGTAAAGATTTACGTAGCCTATCACGGCTAGATTTTAAAAAAACACCGTGATAGGCTACGTAAATATTTACTTAGCCTATCACGGCTGACTTTAACAACAACAAAAAAAGCACGTATGCAAATGGCGGCGGCCATGGCCGCCGCCATTTGTGTTCCTTATTTTGGCACGTCTTAGTCTATATAAACATTTACGTAGACTAAGACAGAGAAAATAAGGGGAACGCAAATAGCGTAGCATCTACGCTATTTGCATTCCCCTTATTTTCGCCATCTTAGTCTACGTAAATGTTTACGTAGACTAAGACATGCCAAAATAAGGAACGCAAATAGTGGGGGCCATGGCCGCCGCCATTTGTGTATGCGCGTTTTTTTTTTTTTTTAATCAGCTATGATAGGCTACGTAAACATTTACGTAGCCTATCACGGCTGACTTCAGGGACGCAAACAGCGGCGGCTATGGCCGCCACCATTTGCGTCCCTGGTAGCCAGCGGCCGGATGTCTGGCTGCTGGTGGAGCCGGCCGGCGGCTCCGCAGAATTGCTGCAGAGCACAGCCGGCCGGCCAGGATTCCGGGGTGGGGGGAGGAACGGAGCGCCTCTCCTCCCTGGCGAGGATTCCGGGGGGAGGGATGGAACGCCACCCCCCCCACCGTCAGCATAATCCCCGAAAGGTAAGTGATTTTCGTACATCCCTAGCAATGACCATCCAGCCCCCTGCGCTATCTAGTTACACTAGTGTTCCCTTTGATGTCAGGAGCCAGAAACCAGTGGGCAACTCATAGCACACCCACTGCTATGGTCTCAGTTCCTAGCATTGTTCTGGTGCCTGAAAGACACCTGCCAATCCTTTCGTCTACCCCACCCCGCCTCCAGCACTCTTCCCTTCTTAACACTGAGCAGGGCTGTAACAAACTGACCACAATGGCCCACTTCTGTGTTTATTTCTAGTTGGGCTAGACAGGAGGCAGAGGTACAGGTTAGTTCCCCCATGTTATGGTTCCTGAAAAAAAGTGCCCTGTAAAATGTGATTATGGCTCTGTTGAGAATCACTGCACCGAGTGGACGGATTGCTAGACTTGATTCAGACTTAAGTTCAGATCTCTGCCCAGCCACTGATGTCACTGGTTGGCCTTGAAGAAATCAAGGCCATGAGCCAGCCAAAGTTAAGCATTTTGGAGTCCTCTTGATTTACATGGGACAGACATGGTACCCTATATCTCTGCTTTAGTTCCTCAAAAGGAATAGATAGGAATAATAATGACCCACCATACATGGAACACGTGCGATAAAATTACAAGTTAAATAGTTGTAAATATCACTGAATAAAATTATATCTACATGGAAAAGATGATGATTTTCAGAGATCCTAAACTTCAGTTCTAATCAACAAAGGAACTAAGCAGCAGAGAGGCACAATCTTCTCTAAGCAAGTGATTGCCATTAGAAGCTATTTAGAGTTTGAGATGGGAACAGAAAGAGAGGCATGACTCAAGTTTAGAAGCAAAAGATTCTGCATAGCTAATTAGCACTTTATGAAATTTAAAAAATGGAGAACATTACCCTAGGAAGCAACATACCTCAACAGGCCTGTCATAAATGAGCACCACTTTATAATGTCATTTAACCTCCATGTATGTGTAACAATCAGGCTGGGAAACAGTCTTTCAGACTAAATGCTTGAATCTGTTTTGATGGCTTTATTTTCTTATGCTTTCATGGCTGGAGATTGCAAGAGATTCTATATGGCTGCTGCTTCTTGTTCGCTACTTCAAATCAAGACTTTTTTAGGGAAAAGACTGAGAAGCTATACAATGCAACCCAATTTAGTGGCAGAATTCCCATTTGCTGAAATGGCATGAATTGCACCCAGAGCAACCTCTTCACTACATGCTCAATTTGCTCTATGTTCTTAGTGGTCTTATTAAGGGTATACAGGCATAAACTATGATGATGAACCATTGTGGCTGACTAGTGACAGAGTAAATAAACTTTCTGAGAAAGAGCAGTGCGTGTTGGGAGGGGGGCAGATTCCTCCTCCCCTGCCTTCCTAGCTATTGTATAGCAAGGAAATGTGGGTTGGCCTTAGTCACTGGAACTCTGGTCTCAAGCAAGGCTGCTACAGAGCAGTTTGGGAGGGAGGCAATTGGGTAGGACCTTTTGACATTTATGAGACAGTCAGTGGCTTCAGAGGATGGATCCAAGCAGCACATTTCAAACCCAAATGACTATCAGTAGATGATGGTTGGAGGTTCACTCTCCTCCACCTCCTCTACCACTGTGAATTATTGCGAGCCCTCACTGAGACACAACGTGATGGGTAGTTTTGCACTGAGACTGAGGAGCGGTGCTGTAGTGCAGCCAGGGCTCTCCAGGACCTTTTGATTAGCAGCATGGATGATATCATCTGGCCCTACCTCTAGGATGCCAGCCTGGGTTCCCTGCTCCCTCTAAGGGTGTCTCTACACTTGCTATTTCATGCATGCTCATGACTGGCCACTCACAGAAGTTTGCCAATTAGACAATTGAAGGGTCAATTAGATGTCACCGTCAGCATCCAGCGCTCCTCCTGCGCTATCCCTGGCATAAGGCGTCGCAATTTAAACCTCTTTTAAATTGGGTTTGAATAAAACACACAGTGTACTGATATTTTCCAGCTGCTCGATGACGCTGTTTTTCATTCAATGATAGGCGGGCTGCTGAGAAAGGACATTTGGTCGCATTCGCTGTCTAAAGAGCCAGTTGTCAATGCGCCATGGAAAGGGAAGTAAAATGCTCCGCAGGGCTCCCAGTTTTTTCTTTAATGTAGAGGAGCCCTAAGTTTAGTTGCAATTCTCATAGTAGCTGGGTGGGAAATGCATTTTCCCAGCAACAATATATTGTTATGAGCGATCCTGTTGTAATGTAAAGTACTTCTGGGTGTTTTGGTCTTGAATGGGCAATTAAGATCCCTTAAATTTACAAAAGACCTGCTCCTGGTGGAGATGAAAACTGCTGGAACTGATTTGTTGATATGACTCAAACAGCTGCGTTTTTGGATTCCCCTTAGGGGCCTCCCTGCACTTCAAAATGTACCACTACACCACTGGTGAGGAGGGCAAGGTTCCAGTCCTCACTGATGAGTCACTAACTCTGAGGCTAGGTTACGTCACAGGGGTGTTATGGTGTGGGTAGGAAGTGCGTATGCTGCCCTGTGTTTTTATTTTATTTATTATTACATTCATATCCTGCTTTTTGTCATCTTCCAAGGGGACTGCATTTTAAATGCATCCTCCTCCTCTGCATTTTATCATCACAACAACCCTGTGAGGTAGGTTAGGCTGACAGTCAGTGACTGGCCCAAAGTCACCCAGTAAACTTCATGGCCAAGTGGAGAACTACAAGCCAGAACTCCGGAGTCCCAGTCCAGTGCTCTAACACAGCACTGGCTCCTTGGAGGAAGAACAGGATAAAAATGTAATGAATTAATACTTTTCTTCTAGCACACCTCACATTGTGGTGAGGTAAGCATGACAATGAACGCTTATCTTCTCACCACAATTTCTTCTACTTCACAAATCTAAGGGGCTTTGGATATTAGGAATTGCCTTCTACTGATTCAGACAATTTTATTTATATAGTTATCTCCCCACATTTCAACAGGTTATCAAGACAGTTATTGTCTTCTCTGACTAGCACCAGTTCTCAGAGAGCTTGTCAACACTGCAACCTGGCATCCTTTAATGGGATATGCCAGAGACTGAAGATAGGATCCTATATATGCGAAGCATTTTGAGCTGTGGCTTCTACCACTACAGAGTTTTGCCCTTTGGCCAAACAAGACTGTGACATATGGGCCAAATTATACATTAAAGCCATTTTGGAAACAGCATCAGGAAGGTTATACAGTGGATTACAACATATGGAGTGGTGATACAATCAAATGCCACAAGCAAACCAATGCCACAACTCAAGATTCAGTTGGCAGGAACAATTTGGGAGACAAAATAGCATATCAAGTTAATGATAATTATTCATTTTGGGCGGGGGGAAATATTCTAGTAATGGAACACTGATTGGAAAGCCTTCATGCAAAGATAACAGAACTATTTTTATAGCTACATTTTCTTTTTGGAGGGCACAAAAAAATGCTTTTTGACAAAGGAAAGCTTTCATGCTGATTACTTTAGATCAACATACAGGCTGGTTCAAGTGCAGCCAAAGAGGTTAAGCTGCCAAATTGATGCAATGTATTCTGGTGTGCTTTGTGTCTGTGGCTAGTTGAGAATTCACTGTAGGTACAGCTGGGAAATCTCATGGATACCCTTGTCCAGATCTCAGCTATTAGGGTTATAAAAATATTTTCACATTTCCTGCAGATGGCTAGATTCTTTTCTTTGCTCGTAATTTTAATTCAGAATTCATTACAGACAGCTGTTGGCTCTGATAGAAACTAATTGCTCTTTTAGTAGACTCAGCTGTGAGCAGTCAGGCTTCCTTTCCCTTACAGAGTATATATAAACACAGGCAGGAAAAAATTAACTAAATACATGTGGATAAAGTGATTCAGTGAGAATGCTGATCAAATAACGTATCAAACCACAGCGCAGGTCAAAGGAAATTACAGGACTCACAGGACACGATAAATATCTGGAAGCAAGGAGTTCTTCTAACTTACATTGATGGTAAGTTAAAGCATGGCATTTCCATGTAAGTAAAGAAATGCACGCAGGACTGTATTTAGTACATGGTCTATTTTGCCACCCCTTCATGGATCACTGCCTTGTTGTGGCGAAGGGGCTTGCGTAACTCAGTGAAGCCATAAGCTATGCTGTGCAGGGCCACCCAAGATGGACAGGTCATGGCAGAGAGTTCTGACAAAATGTGGTCCACTGGAGAGGGAAATGGCAACCCACTCCAGTATTCTTGCCAAGAAAACCCCATGGAACGTATCACAAGGCTAAAAGAGATGACGCCGGAAGATGAGCCCCTCAGGTCGGAAGGTGTCCAATATACTACTGGGGAAGAGCAGAGGGTATTTCCAAGTAGCGCCATAAAGAGTGAAGCGGCTGGGCCAAAGCTGAAAGGACACTCAGCTGTGGATGTGTCTGGTGGTGAAAAGAAAATCCGATGCTGTAAAGAACAATATTGTTTAGGAACCTGGAATGTTAGATCAATGAATCAAGGTAAGTTAGAGGTGGTCAAACATGAGATGGCAAGATTGAACATCGACATCTTGGGAATCAGAGAACTAAAATGGACAGGAATGGGCGAATTTAATTCAGGTGACCATCATATCTACTATTGTGGCCAAGAATCCCTTAGAAGAAATGGAGTAGCACTCATAGTCAACAAAAGGGTGGGAAAAGCAGTACTGGGGTACAATCTCAAAAATGATAGAATGATCTCAGTACGAATCCAAGGCAAACCATTCAACATCACAGTAATTCAAGTCTATGCCCCAACCACTGAGGCCGAAGAAGCTGAGGTTGATCGGTTCTATGAAGACCTCCAACACCTTCTAGAACTAACACCAAAAAAAGATGTCCTCTTCATCATAGGGGACTGGAATGCTAAAGTAGGAAGTCAAGAAATCACCGGGATAACAGGCAGGCATGGCCTTGGTGTACAAAATGAAGCAGGACAAAAGCTAATAGAGTTTTGCCAAGAGAACACGCTGATCATAGCAAACACTCTTTTCCAACAGCACAAGAGACGACTCTACACATGGACATCACCAGATGGTCAATATCGAAATCAGATTGATTATGTCCTTTGCAGCCAAAGATGGAGAAGCTCCATACAGTCAGTCAAAACAAGACCTGGAGCTGACTGTGGCTCAGATCATGAGCTGCTTCTTGCAAAATATCGGCTGAAATTGAAGAACGTAGGGAAAACCACTAAACCATTCAGGTATGGCCTAAATCATATCCCTTATGAATATACAGTGGAGGTGAGGAATAGATTTCAGGGATTAGACCTGATAGACAGAGTGCCTGTGGAACTATGGACGGAGGTCCGTAACATTGTTCAGGAGGCAGCAACGAAATCCATCCCAAAGAAAAAGAAATGCAAGAAAGCCAAGTGGCTGTCTGATGAGGCTTTACAAGTAGCTGAGGAAAGAAGGGAAGCAAAAAGCAAGGGAGAAAGGGGAAGATATATCCAACTGAATGCAGAGTTCCAGAGAATAGCAAGGAGAGACAAGAAGGCCTTCTTAAATGAACAATGCAAGGAAATCGAGGAAAACAACAGAATGGGAAAGACTAGAGATCTCTTCAAGAAAATTGGAGACCTCAAGGGAACGTTCTGTGCAAAGACGGGCATGATAAAGGACAAAGAAGGCAGGGACCTCACAGAAGCAGATGAGATTAAGAAGAGGTGGAAAGAATACACAGAAGAACTATATAGGAAAGATCTTAATGTCCTTGATAGCCATGATAGTAATGTCCTTGATAGCCATGATAGTGCGGTCACTGAACTTGAGCCGGACATCCTTGAGAGTGAAGTCAAGTGGGCCTTAGGAAGCATTAGTAACAACAAAGCTAGTGGAGATGACAGTATTCCAGCTGAGCTATTTAAGATCCTAAAAGATGATGCTGTTAAAGTGCTGCACTCAATATGCCAACAAATTTGGAACACTCAACAATGGCCACAAGACTGGAAAAGGTCAGTTTACATTCCAATTCCAAAGAAGGGCAACGCCAAAGTGTGTTCAAACTACCGCACAATTGCGCTCATTTCACATGCCAGCAAGGTGATGCTCAAAATCCTACAAGCTAGGCTTCAGCAGTATGCGAACCGAGAACTACCGGAAGTACAAGCTGGGTTTCAAAGAGGCAGAGGAACTAGAGATCAAATCGCCAACATTCGCTGCATCATGGAGAAAGCAAGAGAATTCCAGAAAAATGTCTATTTCTGCTTCATTGACTATGCTAAAGCCTTAGATTGTGTGGATCACAACAAACTGTGGCAAATTCTTAAAGTGATGGGAGTACCAGACCACCTTACCTGTCTCCTGAGAAACCTGTACGAGGGTCAAGAAGCAACAGTAAGAACCGGACATGGAACAACCTAGTGGTTCAAAATTGGGAAAGGAGTACGACAAGGCTGCATATTGTCACCCTGCTTATTTAACTTATATGCAGAGTACATCATGAGAAATGCCGGGTTGGATGAATCACAGGTCGGAATTAAGATTGCTGGGAGAATTATCAACAACCTCCGATATGCAGACGATACCACCCTAATGGCAGAAAGTGAAGAGGATCTAAAGAGCCTCTTGTTGAGGGTGAAAGAGGAGAATGCAAAAGCTGGTTTGAAACTCAACATTAAAAAAACTAAGATCATGGCATCTGGCCCTATCACTTCCTGGCATATAGAAGGGGCAGAAATGGAAGCAGTGACAGATTTTACTTTCTTGGGCTCCAAGATCACCGCAGACGGTGACTGTAGCCATGAAATTAAAAGACGCTTGCTCCTTGGGAGGAAAGCTATGGCCAACCTAGACAGCATAGTAAGAAGCAGAGACATCACCTTGCCAACAAAGGTCCGTCTTATCAAAGCTATGGTTTTCCCAGTAGTAATGTATGGCTGTGAGAGCTGGACTATAAGGAAGGCTGAGCGCCGAAGAATTGATGCTTTCGAACTGTGGTGCTGGAGAAGACTCTTACGAGTCCCCTGGACTGCAAGGAGGTCAAATCAGTCCATCCTAAAGGAAATCAACCCTGAGTGCTCACTGGAAGGACAGATACTGAAGCTGAAGCTGAAATATTTTGGCCACCTAATGCGAAGAGAAAACTCTCTGGAAAAGACCCTGATGCTGGGAAAGACTGAAGGCAAAAGGAGAAGGGGACGGCAGAGGATGAGGTGGCTAGATAGCATCACCGATGCAATGAATATGAACCTGAGCACACTCCGGGAGAGTGCGCAGGACAGGAAGGCCTGGCGTGCTATGGTCCATGGGGTCACGAAGAGTCGGACACAACTGAACGACTGAACAACAACAACTATTTTGCCAGCTAAATTGACCTTTAATCTACCAGCGAAATATTTGGTGGAAAATTATTTACAGGGGGAGACTATCCCTCAAAGCAGCACTCCTGCACCTCTTCCATTCCTTCTCCAGAAAAGAGATACATGAGGGAACCCAAACACCAATGGCTACAGAGTGTCTCCCTGAAATGCAAGTAAGCCCCCACTATGTACCAGGTTGGGTGAGCACAGCCAGTGCTGCTGGCTCCAGGTTTTTGAGGGCCCTTGGGCAAAACACCCTCCATGACCTGCTCTCTCAGCAAGTCTAACTTCTCATCCTCTTTCTCATCATTGCTACCACTTGCTTACCTGACGGGCAGAGAACCAGTGAACAGCTAAGCAATGGCATCTATTGTTCCTCCTCATCACCATCACTGTTGTCTGGACCAGAGCGAAAGGCAGGTGAAGAAGCAGATTGTAATGGTGAAGAGGAGAAGCAACTCCAGGAGGCTCTTTTCAGTGGGCCCCTGCTGGGGTGTGAGCCCTCGGCAGGTGCTTGACCATGCCTACCCTTGAGACCACCTCTGTACACAGCCACCTTTGATGGTGAACACCAAGCACTCCACTCCAACCTTTTGTGCTGCTTGCCAAACAAACACCTCTGTCATACATTTCCATACAGGATAAGAATCGAGACATGCAGTGGAACAAGCAGAACCTGTAGATGGATCTGCTTGCAACTCCCTCCAGTGGGTGGGAGCAACATATTCTCCCCACCAGGTGAACCCCCATATGAGTATAGCAGGTGAGTGCACCGAATGGGAAAGAGTAGAGGTGGGCTGCTGCACCTAGAGGACTGCATTCTCTCTCAATTCCTCACTCAACACCTAATGAGCACTTAGTCACAGACACAGCAGAACATCTGTTGGAGTTGCCACCCATTACTCCTGGCGATCCCCATGTTCATCTTGTCTCCATAAGCACCAAGCTGCCCATCAACAGGCACAGAGGCAAGGGAGGTTCCTTTCTTTCCTGTCATGTGGACCACTAGCAAAGGTCTCTAGCAATGCTCAGTGGGAAATCAGCTGCTCCGCCACCTTTTGTTGTAGTAGTTATTCTATACTTTTCAAAGGCAGCTGAAAGAGGTGCAGCCATACCTAGCTTTGGGGTGCAGTTATGGGGAAAGCTGTACCTATTACTCTGATCTCTGTCAATCAACTTTCAAAGGTTAGAGGGGGGCTTACTAGAGCAAAAAGGATGGTGACCACATGCATTGCTTCCAAGCATTGTTTGTTTGTTTGTTTATTATTTATTTATTTCTATACCACCCAATAGCTGAAGCTGTCTTACTCCACCAGCGATGCTGATCAATAAAAGCTTTGGCTGTTTTAGCTGTTTCTCTGTGGTCATGAAGGTTAGCCCCACCATACTTGATCCTCAGCTTGACTCCAAGTTGGGGCACAACAGGGGAAAGGTTCTCCACCACATTATACTGCAAATGGTTCTGCACCACAACCCTGTGGTGTTAAACTTCAGCTTTCTGCACTATGCCTGCCTCTGATTTAGGTTTCAGCAAGTTGGTTGATTTATTCTTAAAAAGTGCTTACATACTCTTAGTGAGAAAAAAACAATTTAGTTTTCTGAAGTATGTTTAGGCTGTACAGGTTTCACCATCAAGGAAACCTGGGGGACTTTCTGAATAGTAATTAGGCAAATCCAATTTCTACTGAGTAGCTTGCAAATGTTAGTATAATATATACTCAGGCATTCACACTGTCTGATGAGGAAGAAACGGTAGTGCTGGGCTACAAACAGATTGAAACTCACTGATTTTTATATTCAGTCCATAAGAAATGAATTCTGCCAGACATATTCTAATACAGTCTATTTTTGATTCAGCACTTGCGTTAGCTGTGGCAAAGAGGATAGAGTGCTCAGATCGATCCTAAACATTACTCAGAATAAGTGCCATTGAGTTCAGGGGGACTTTATTTCCTGGTAAGCACATTTAAAATTGCAGACTTGTGTCCTATACGCTGTGACTGAATGCCAGGGCCTTAGACGATATATCTGAACAGACATACAGGTGCCCACATAAGGGTCATGACTGGCGCTTGCTCACAGATCAAGGGATTTCAAAATAAAGACAAGAAGAAAGCTGTGGAATTTAATGTTTTAAAAAAGGAACACAAAGCATAATAGAGGAGTAACAACTGGGTCCTCAACAAAATATTGCAGTACGTAGTGCTCCCTGTTCAGAATTCCAGCCACTCCACTCCATTCCATTCCACCACCACAGATTTTCTCTCCCTCCCACAACAGTGGCTCAGCACATTCGATGGCCCTCTCCGTCCTCATTGGGCTTTTTGAGAGTTCCTGCCCCATTAGGGCTCTTCCTAAAAAAAGTTTGCACTTTACAAATGTTAGCCCCCCCCCCCCCAATAGTGCCCTCTTGACATGAATGGTGCTGTTTTGGCCGCAGAGACAACAACCCTCACAGCCTGAACATCCGAAATAGAGGGGATTGTAAAGTATCCCACTTTTCTAGAACAGACAAAAAATAAATATAAAACATTTCAAAACTGCCAAAACATGGATTTAAGATTTATCGATGTCTTTATATAGTGCTTGCAGTTAGGTGCTTTACAATTGTAAACGCCCAGTTCTACTGTCCAAAGGCTACAATCTAATGATGTGACACACATAGGGTAAAGGAATAGGAAAGAGGCAGACTTGAAAAGCTTGGCAAAAGGAGGTCTGCAATAAAAGAAAATCAATCAGAGGACGTTTGAGGTGAGGGAGACGAGTCTTTAGAAGGTGTTCGAACAAAGAGAAGTAGCAGAATAATTATCAGTGGGAACAGAGTTCCAAAGATAAGGAATGATGAAAAAGAAAGGACAATTATAAGAAAGAGCAGAATTGTGGTAGCATTTACTAGAAGAAAGGAGAGTACAAAAAAATAAAATATAGTAAAAAGAGATGAAAGATAAGAAGATGCAAATGAATGAAGTGATTTAAAGGTGAGAGATAGAAATTTACATATAAAATGTAAGTAGAAACCAAGGAAGTCCACAAAAGAGAAGAGTGTAAAGATCAAGGTAACAAGAATAAAAAATAAGTTGTGCAGCAATATTCATGATAGAAACATGAGATTAGAGATGCCATAAAGAAAGGCCAATGAGGAGAACATTATAGTAATCCAAATGTGAAATGTAAGCATCAAGGGAAAGACAGGAACAAATCTTAGGAATATTAGGAAGAGAAAAACATCAAGATTTAGCACCAGCACAAGTATGAGAAGAGAAAGTTAAGCAGAATAAAAAGTAACAACTACAGTGGTGAGAAAACATTTGTGAACCCAAATGATAATTATGGAAATTCCATAGTTTTACCGTGATAGCCTTCACAAATCAAAGCCAGTCCTTTTCTAAATATCCAGTATTAGCCAATTTTGTGTCTTGTGAAATAAAATGATGTATAAATTAGGCAAACAATGAGTACTTAAGAATTAGGGTATGTGCAAAAGTAAGTGAATCCCTGGTTGCATCACTTCAATTAAAAGGAATAACTAGAATCAGGTGTTTAAATAATTAGGTAGATCTTTGGGGTGTTTGGGGTGCACCACCCTATAAAAGTATCAGAAACTTTGTGAGTTTGGTCATCACCATATGGTTGTATGGAAAGATGTCATACACGCCGGTTGGAACCAATGTCACTCTGACAGCTTCCCACGGGCTCTCCGTGGGAGCTTTCTCAAACAGCTTTTTAAAAGGTTGAAAACTTTTCATCTCCCCCCTGGAATTAAAAGGGGGGGGGCAAGGAAGCATTCTGGATAATATCTTGGAGAAAAGTACCTGCAACGAGATAGGGGGGGGGGCTGGATTCCAGGATTATCTCCCCAGAGCTTTACCAATGCAAAAAGCTGTTCTGAAATTCCTATCTCATAGGAGAAAACAGGGCTGACATGTTCCATAATAATATATGCTTTAAGAAATATCAACGACTCCTGAGGGATGATTTAAGAAATATTAACAATATTTGAGAACATCTGAGGACCTGCAAGATCTGTTTGAGAGAAACATGACTACATAGAGGAGAAGAAAGGGGCTGGCATCACCACCAACTCCCCCTGTTACCTCCTGTGTCAAAAGTTTTGAAAACAGAAGATATAGGGGAATTATTTACTCTAATAAAGACTTTATCTTTGCAATTTACGGAGCAAGCCAAAAGGTTGGATTTAATCCAAAATTTCATCACCACTTTGCAAGGAGCTGTGGATCTAATTAATGCTTCATGGCAAAAAATTGAGATGAAAATTAATGACCTAGAAGATCGAGTGGCAGGGAATGAAACTACGACACAAGTTTGTTTTAAAAATGTCTCTGACAGAATTTCTCAACTGGAGGCCTTCACGCGAAGATCCAATGTATGTATTATTGGGATTCAAAATCTGTCTAATGATGTAAAATTGCCTATTTTTGCGGATAAACTTTGGCATGAGATACTCTCTATCCCATCTGATTATTTACTTGATATTGAGCAGGCATTTCGTGTGCCAAATGCTAAAGGGACTGACTATACCATCATAGTCCAATTTGCAAAAGTCTCCACAAAGAATTATATCCTGAGTTTGGCAAGAGAATTATATCCTGCGTTTGGAATCCTTTCCTGGAAACAAGATAGAGCTATGTTATTTCCAGACTATATCAAAGAAGGCAATTTACTAAAGCGAAAAATATGGCAAAACAAATGAACTTACAATGTTACTTAAAATATCCTGCTACACTGTGTATTGTGTCTGAAGGTCAGATGAAGAAGTTTCTAAATCATGAAATGGTGGAGGCATGGCTGAACGTAAAAATACGTGAGATTTCTGTTACAACTCCATGAACTGGAATCTTTAAACAAGCTTTGTTCACTGTTTGTGTTTAGTCTACATGATCCAGGTTAGGTCAGAAGATAAATTATTATACATATATTTGTTTATTCTCTTTCATCTTTCATCTTTCTTCTTTTCTTGCTTTTCTTTTTGTTCTTGCTTTTCTTTTTCTTTTTATTTCAAAATAAATAGATATGATATGCTGTATTTAAATTTATTGCTTGAGGGTGTATTGTGCATATGTACTTATATATCTAGTATAAAATATAGTACTGATTGTTGAAGGTTTATTTTAAGTTTTATTATTATATAACACTATATTTCTTCTTCTTCATTATTATTGGCTACTGGGAATGAACTGTAGACCTGTTTCTCTGATATAAGATTGATGATATGATATTGAAATGTAAGGTTGTTTATTAAACTGTAAAATTGTTAAGGTTATAGATATAGTTTTTAAAATAGAATGGCATTGAAGGCCGGGGGGTATTGGAGTTTAAACTTAATCCTTTAAAGGGGAGGGAGAGGGGAAGGGAAGGGGAAATAATTTTCTTTTCTTTTTCTCTACTTCTTTTTCTCCTTCCTTTTCCTTTTTTTTTCCTGTTCCTTTTCTTTTTGTTATTGTGGTATCCTCATTAGAATATTGTATTGCTGGGAAATTGTAGTATTGAACAGGTTGTTAGTATTTTTGGTATTGTTTATTTCATTTATAAAGATAAAATAAATAAAAATATATTTTTTTAAAAAAAGAAACATGTCATACATGATCAAAAGACATATCTGAGGACCTCAGAAAAGCAGTTATTGCTGCTTGTCAGTCCAGAAAGGTTACAAAACCATTTCTAAGGATCTTGGGCTCCATCAATCCACTGTCAGACAGACAGTCTACAAATGGAGAAGGTTCAGGTCCACAGTCACTCTACTCAGAAGCAGCTCTCCTCAGAAGCAGCTCTACTCAGAAGCAGATTGTTACTCTAATAACAAACTGGCACATCATCCAGGAAGTCTAAAAGAACCCCAGAGTAACATCCAAGGATCTGCAGGCCACTCTTGCCTTGGCTAATGTGAGTGTTCATGACTTAATGATCAGAAAAAGAATGAACAAGAATGGTGATCATGGGAGGATAACCAGGAAGAAACCACTGCTCTCTAAAAAGAACATTGCTGCTCATCTGAAGTTCGCTAAAGATCACATAGACCAGCGGTTCTCAACCTGTGGGTCGTGACCCCTTTGGGGGTCGAATGACCCTTTCACAGGGGTCGCCTAAGACCATCGGAAAACACATATTTCCGATGGTCTTAGGAACCGAGACACCGCTCCTCTATCCGTCTCTAGGGGGGTCTGCCCACATGCAGATACGCCCACATACGAGTACCCGGCATGATGACATCATCGCACCAACCCCATCACATACACCCCGTACAAATACAGGTGTATGTGACAGGGTTGGCGCCATAATGTACTTATGCGGACCAGTCACACATGTGTAGAGAGCAGCTACTGTGTAGAGAGCAGCTACTGTGTTGAAAGCAGCAGTATTGGAGGTAAAACGACACTTCATGAATTATAATTACTGGGTAAATGTAAAATCATGTACTGTAAAATCATCAACTACTGCAAAAAAAATAAATCTGTATCATGGGAATTTAATCTGGATGCTGATCGGTCTTTTTATATTCAGCTGTGGTTGATGTGAATACTGCCCCCTTGTGATAGTAACAGGTATGTAAAAAAACACACACAGAGAATGGTAAATCATAGGAAACCTTAATGAACTGTATTGACTTAACTATGCCATGTATCATTTTTTGTATTATTAAAGCTATTGTTATATATTATTTTCATTAGCAAACCATCCCATGACAATGGATCGTGTATAATAATTTTTATTATTTAAAAAATAAAATAAATAATTTTATGGCTGGGGGTCACCACAACATGAGGAACTGTACTAAAGGGTCGCGGCATTAGGAAGGTTGAGAACCACTGACATAGATGATTGCCAAGACTTCTGGAACAATGTTCTCTGGACAGATGAGTCAAAGGTAGAACTTTTTGGTTTCAATGAGAAATGGTATGTTTGGCGAAAAACAAACACTGAATTCGAACAGAAGAACCTCATCCCTCATCAAGCATGGTGGTTGGAATGTGATGGTTTGGGCTTCCTTTGCTGCCCCAGGACCTGGACGGCTTGCCATCATTGACACAACCATGTATTCTGCAGTGTATCAGAAGATTCTAGAGCAGAATGTCAGGCCATCCGTCTGTGAGCTGATGCTGAACTGAAAGTAGGTCATGCAACAAGACAACGATCCTAAACAAACAAGCAGATCTACAAAAGAATGGCTGGGGAAGAAGAAATTGCATATTTTGGAATGGCCTAGTAAAAGTCCAGACCTAAACCCCATTGAAACGTTGTGGCATGACCTGAAGCGAGCTGTTCATGCAAGGAAGCCCTCCAATCTTACTGAGTTGAAGCAGTTCTGTAAGGAGGAATTGGCCCAAACCCCTCAAAACCAATGTGAGAGACTGAGCAACAGTTACAGGAAATGCTTACTTGAAGTCATTGCTACTCCAGGGGGTGCCACCAGGTGCTGAATCTAAAGGTTCACATACTTTTTCACACATGGATATTAAATGTTGAATCAGTTCTGAATAAATAAATGTTGAAAAAGCATCATGTTTGTGTATCATTTGTTTAATCAGGTTATCTAGTGTTCTTTATCTAGGATTATGGAATTAGATTAAGATCTAATAACATTTTAGGTTGGAAATATATGACAATCCTAAGGGGTTCACAAACTTTTTCTCGCCACTGTAGATAACAAAGTTGAGAAGAAGAGCGGGTAGGAACACCATAAAGGTAATGAGAAAAGACTAAAATGGAGAAAAATAAAATTTGTTTTTTCTGAGATGAAGTTGGAAATGACACTGAGTCATCCAAGATTTTATAGTAGAAAGACAAACAAGAGGTATTAGAATTCAAGGTAAAGGATTCATAAGTAGAGAGATGCCCTATTCAGGCTTTCCTAAGGTGGATGTAGGTGACAGGCAAGGAGAGGGAGCGTGCCAGCCATCCCCCTCTGTTGTTGCCTTCTACAGTGGGTGATTATTTAAAGAAGTGAGGCTCTCTGTGAAGGCTCTCCATGCAATTGCTGATTTTCCAGTTTTCTTAATCATATGGAGAGCCTCCATGGATACAGGGGGCTCTCCTCTTCAGACAGTCGCCCTCCAGGATTAGAGCGCAATGAATGTGACAATGTGGTCCCTTTCTTGGCTTGTTACCTATACCGGCTACCTATAAAATGACATAATTTTATGTTATAAGAATGGAGATCATTTGTATAAAATTTGGATCTCTCCCCCGCCACCCTCTGACTAGTTGAAAAGCTGTACTAACAGTTTACAAAAAGTTATCTTTAGCATGCTAATCATCTGTTCTGATATTTCAGGTGCGAGTGTTCCTTAAATCTGTAATTCACATTTTCCAAAACTGTCCACCTCCCTTCTTTCCATTGCTCATTTCATATCAGCAATGTGTGTGAATACTTCATGAAGTTAAATGTCCCCTGAAGGATTGCCCAGTGTTGTTCTGGTGCAGTACTACATGGAATGAAGGCCTGCATCTTTACATGAAGATTCTGGGCAACATTACTGAAGCAATTGCTAAGATTGCTGTGAAGTTCTGAAAAAAAGTTAAAAACCTTCCAGATGCCCTCTGGTGCTATTCCACTATGATCTGATTAACACATGTTTGCCAGCATTAATCCAACTTCAGATATAGCCATGTGCTTTCTCTGCTATCATCAATAGATCACATGTTACACTCTGTCTATTGCAGATTTCTAGAATTTAAGCCTTCATTTCAAACAATGCGCTCATTAAAAGGATATTTAATTTTGCAAATTAAAGCACATCAGCACAGAGGCAGAAGTTGGACTATGATATTGCTAAATTACTCTGCAATAAGCAGAACATTATGCAGAGGAAGAAACGTGTATCTAAAAGAGGCACATATACGTGCGGCAGCCCACATATCGGGACTGGCTCTGCTGTTTAGCAAATGGTACTCCACTACTAGAAGATGTACGTGCCAGCTTGCAGGGTGGAACATTATTACCATTATTATTACTGAAGCACCATCAATGTACATAGTACTCTATGGAATAACACCAATAAAAACAACCAATAAACAAAACAACCGGTCCTTTCCGCAATGAACCAATCTAGATCGCAAGGAGTTCTAAGGTTAAGTTAGAGCTGTGCTTTGTAGATATTCCAAAAAATATGAGTGTGCATGCATTATCTGCCTCTGCCCAAGCAAAAATTGCTTTGGAGATTTATTTATTTTTATTTTTTGCAGGGCCAGCACATGTGAACAGCCAACAAAAGATGCATGGATTAGATACTATGAACAGAGATGGACAAAGCAGTTTAAGTGTAACTTGGTTGAGTCCTGCAATTAAAGCCATTGTTTTCCATTTTGTTTTCCTGTAGAAACTGTCAGATAACTGTTGGCCAATTTGCAGCTGCTTTTGTTTTTGTCAGTAATGGTTTGGCGTAGTAAATCCAATAGGTTATAATCATGAGAAAGTTGGTTATGTCTTAAGTCCCATCAAAATCAGTGGGAGAAGACAATCACAACTAACTTGCCCTATTGATTGAAATAGTGACTAACTCTTTGGAGTGGGGCCTCATATATAACTGGACTATACAATCCAAAGGGAATTTCAAGGAAATAGGTTATAGAGGGCAAATCACATGCTCTAATCAGAAACTTGATTTGCCTAGATAATCAGCAAGAAAACAATTCACCCAGTACTTTATCACTGTTGCCTAACATAACTGTCTATTTTTATCGCTTTTTTAAAGCTATACTGTGTTAAAAGCTTTTTTGGCACTCATGAAAATTACATCTAGTTTTCACTTCAATTCTTTCAGTAGCATGTCTCAAATTTATACATGAAAAGCTGATTTGGGAGATGTTCATGATTATGTTTTTTATAATCTGCCATCTACACAGTTTGCTCAGTTCTGAAAGAACGGGGGGAATCTGGAGCAGGACTTCATAAATTAAGTTCATTTCAGGCATTAGATAGACGAGGAATGATGTGAGAGAATGGGTTTTTCTCAAAATAAAGGTGCATGTTTACTTCAGGAATAGCCATACAGTCCTATGCATTTTTACTCAGAAGGCAATCCTTCTGTGTTCACTGGACTTGCTCTTAAGTTTGCATAGGATTGCAGCCTATGACATTTGCTGAGGAAGATGAAGAAAAATAACAAAATGAGAACTGGAAAGTAAGCTTGTCAACTCTTGTGGGGACAGAGAGCAACCTAAAGCCAGTATGGTGTGGTGGTTAAAGGGTCAGACCAGGACTGGGGAGATCCAGATTCAAATCCCCACTCAACCATGGAGCTCATTGGGTAACCATGGGCCAAACCTACCTTACAGGGTTGTTGTGAAGATAAAATTAGGGGAGGGAGAAACCACGGATGTCACCTTGAACTCCTTGGAAGATAGGTGGGATATAAATGCAGTAGACAGATGGACAGTGGGTAGAAGGAGAAATGAAGCAATGGCAGCCTAGTTATTAAAGGAGAATGTACATTCACTAGCAGGTTGCTTTATTCACAATTGCTCAAAAATTGCTTATCTGATAAGCTCACATTTCATGTAAGCAAATTAGGGGTAGTACCTAATTGTGCCTGTGTACTCATGGGACCGATTGCTCGAGCAAGGGGGCTTTAGTGCTTCTAAAAACAACCAAAAATGACTGGAAATGCTCTTTTTCGGAACAGGGAAGGTCAGTGGAGCTCTCAAAAGAGAGCTCCTCTGACCTGTCCTGATCCAGAAATGAGCATTTCCACTCATTTTCAGGTTTATTTTTAGAAGTTCCAAAGTCCCATTGTGCAAGAGGTGGGTCTTACGAGCACTACAGAACCAGCAGAGGTGGAGCGGCCCTATTGGATACTGTCCTATGAATATAAATAAAATTATAAGTGTAGCATATGTAAATGTGCCATGAGAAGCTAGTTTTTACAAACATAGATTCAGACAGATAGATTTTTCAAATCATAGATTCACAAAACCTGCACTAGTCTAAATCACCATAACAGATTAAGTTTCATGCTAGTTAAGTAAATATATTCAAAAAACTTGGTAGATATCCAAGGTTTCAGACAATCAATAGAACTGTATGCAGAGCAAAATGTAGGGATTCCAAGGTCTGTGCATGCACCACCTGCTCCGTCTCTTTCCCCAGAAATGTTTCCAGTGTAGTTCAAGCTATAATACATGATAGCTTGTCTGAGGGGAGGCACTGGCTTCACACAACATGATAACTCACACTCAAGGTTGAGTATGGGTTGAGTGTGGGTTGTCATTGAACCATGGATTGTTGTTGAACTGTGGGTTGTTGTGTTGTCTGAAGCCAGCTGTGATAACAAACCATGGTTTGTTAACCACAAACAACCCACAGTTCACAATCCAACAACAAACGATGGGTTCTCTTCATGGGTTGCTCATGGTTAACAAACTATGGTTTGTTAGTGTGGCTGGGTTCAGACAACACAACAACCCACGTTTTAACAACAACCCACACTCAACCCATACTCAACCCTGAGTACACATTGGAGCTCCTGAGCTCCCCTGAAACTGGAAAAGCTGCTCCAGAAAGTCTGAAGACAATGCATGCAGGCCACAATGGGAGGTCTTTACAGGAAGGAATATAAGAAAACCTGAGTGCACACATGGATATCCTGCATGGGAGGACTCTGTACCTCATGGCTAAGATCCACAGATCTACATGCAACTTGATCCTAAAAGTAAATGTGCATAGATTTGCATCTGGATCTTTTGACTTTTTTCTTTGAACAGATAAGCCCACTAAACCCTAACATAAACTGCTTTAGAAACTCCTCTCAGTTTCAAAAGCAAAAAAGAAACCTCTAAAGGCTCCCTTGGATTCCCTTGGAGCTAGCTCATGGTTTTTTGGATCATGGCCTATGACTACAACTATCATGTATTCGGATAATTCCAACTGTCAAACAATGGGAAAGCAGATAAATGTAAATCAATGTATTGTTATACTGCAATATTTAGAATACTAAATCATGAAACATTGGGAGATGACATTTCCATGATTCTTGGAAATGGTTTTACAGCAAAGCCTGTACTTACCTGCAGTGAACGACCATTGGTCCAGCATCAGGAGGATTACAGGTTTTGACTCGTCGTAAGAAAGCTAGGAATGGTGTAGGGTGTTCTGGAACTCCATGGTCAGGCCAGGCAGTAAACTGGAACTGCCTTACTTCTCTCTTCTCACTTGATCCATTCTGCCACATAAGAACCTTGGTTGAAATGACTGCTTAATGCCACAGGCCACAGTGATGCCTCAGAATGAAGACATAGTATCACATCATCATGAGACTTGACTTGCCAAGGAAGTCAAGTCTGTGGTTAATCTAGAGCTGTGACCCATATTCAATAGCTAGCTGCCTTTGATTTGTCACAATAATAAAGTACTCAGCAATGGTGCTGGACAGTGCATGCACAGCACTAACACTGACTATTTCTGCTGTAGCTAAGTTGTACAGGAGTTACTGTGAAGCTGATAAACCATTTAGCATGAGGAAAAGCTAAATGTTGCTGTATTCAGCTTAGAAAAAAGGAGATCAAAGTGAAAATATTCATAGGCTGACACAAGAGAAAGGAATTGTTTACTAGGATCATGGAGGGAAGAATTAAGAGCAATGCGTAAAAGATGCCACAAAACTGATTTTGGTTGAATGTCAAGAAACTCTTCATGTAAAGATGGTGGAATTGTATAGAATTTTCTTCCCTGAAGGCTTTGGAGAGGAAAATGGATGGGCATCAGTCAAATAAGATTCAATTCTAGGGAATCTTGCTATTGCAAAAGCTGGATTACATGGCCCTAGGAGTCATTTCCAGTTGTAGGAGACTAAGCGATCTATCTTTCTATCTATCTATCTATCTATCTATCTATCTATCTATCTATCTATCTATCTATCATGCAAAGACCCTAGCTGAAGGGTAGGCAACCTTTTTGGGCCCATTTGGCAATTTGAGAAACTGTCACGGACACCACCCCAAAATGGCTGCCATCTGAGGTGTGGCTAGTCAAAAGGGACAAGTAAGCTGCCCAGAAGACTGACTACAAAGCAGAGGTGGAGTCTGAGCGTCAACACACAAAACAACTCCTTTGAACTCAGTTTTCAGCACTGTCTAACAGACACCGATTTCTCAGAACGCAAGCTCTTTTTTCTCCCCCTGCTACTCCGCTCTGCCAGCCAACTCATCTCCCCTTCTTTTTCTCTCTCCCTTTCAATCACCACCCATTCACATGCTCCATCTCAAATTTGTTCTTTTTAAAAAAACAAATAAAAAGTGGGACGGCTACAGCATCTTGGCAGGTGCCAGGAAAGGTGTCTGGGGGCACACTGGTGCCTGCAGGCACCCTGTGGCATACCCCTTTCCTAGCTTCTCCTTAAAGCAGGGCTGTACAACATTTGCTTGTGACTCAGTTATTTCTTCATTCAAGGAAACCCTTAGACATGCTGCATCTCTCAAACAACCCTGCCCCACCCTCCCCACCAAAACATATCCATAGCATACGTAACACAAAAGTACCTTGTAAAGTGCAAATGTCCTAACACAGTACGTTGCCAATTCTACAGTGTCCAGCAAGGTCACCTGGATCAGCCCATATGTTTCCGTTCCTCTGCTCGGCCAATACTGGTCACATTTGACCTGCAACAAACAAACATTTCAGGTAGGGATATATTCACTTTAAAATGAATGCAATTCATTTCGAATTAATGCCAAGCAGTTGAACATTAATGCAAACAGGCCAAAGAGAATACTACTGTGTTGAATAGGAGATATCCCAACAGCATACGCTCTAGCTGTTGTGGAAATGATCCAGGTTATCCAGAAGGAGTGAGAGAAGAGGATGGTGCATTTGGGTAACACTATTTAAATAGCTTCCTCTGCACTCAGCATGTCAAGTGGGACAGTGGGAGCTTGAGCCAGGATATTGCAGGTTTTATAGGGGACATCTCACAGCAAAGCAGGGCCTTTTGTAATGCTCCATGAGTGCTCTTGGAACTCAGTGGACCAGATGGTGTACATCAGCACAGCTATATAATAGGTGGAGTATGGAAAAGGAAAATTCATGTCCTAATAAAAGGAAACAATGTCCTAATAAAAGACACTGCTTCCCTACTCCACCTTTCTCATCCTTAGTTTGGGATGTAGCCACAGTAAAAATGGGAAATATGTCATAAGTATCACAAAAAGGGTTGTATGTTTCCAGCTGGGTAAAGAATTGATCTTCAGCTGACCTGCTTTTGGAATTTGGATGAATGTGGGTGGGGAAAGCAACATAAATGAAAGGCAAGGAAGGCAAACAGTTGGGCAAGACTTCCTATATCCCCTCTAATGAGTAAAGTAAGACTGCAGTTATGTTAGGGAGAAGGCAGTACCAGTGGCTGCTCTCTCCTTGTGGTGAGCATGGGGCAAGGAGGGCTGAAAGAAAGTGCTCCTGGGACATGTGCCTGTAGTGGTTGCTGAAGCCTGTGGCCTC
Organism: Heloderma suspectum; assembly: GCF_057233095.1. Lineage (NCBI taxonomy): Eukaryota > Metazoa > Chordata > Lepidosauria > Squamata > Helodermatidae > Heloderma > Heloderma suspectum. Next base: position 107,158,812 of record NC_139459.1, read on the forward strand.
TGCAGGTGTGGTGAGGCACCTATAGATGTGGTGACTCATTTTGGGCACAATCCTATGGCTGTTAGTCAGTGGCTAGATGGCCACAGGATTGGTCAGTTTCTGTGAAAAGGGGGGGTGTTCCCAGCGGCAGGGAGGGGCGGGGAGTGCGGAAGTGCCAGTACGACACTTCCTATGCGTCGTCCGGCCTCCCTACCCTGCGCTCTGAAGTCCCATGGCTAGACAGACGAAATTGGCTGTCTAGCTGTGAATGCAGGGTGGCTGGAGTGCGGAGGAGAAGATCCCCTCCATGCTCCTCCTGCCATGCATTGGACAGGCGGTTGCCTCTGAGTTCGGATGCGGTCACCTCTTGACATAGGATTGCTCCCTAAGTGGTTTGAACTTGTTCTAAAGATTGCAAGGGACACCACTCCATGAGGAATTTAAAATCATGCTCCTATCTGGCACCCATGGGATCAGCTCTGTCCTGAGCCAGGGTAAGATCCTTGTTTCAGGTGGCAGAACAGAGGGGGGTGGATTGGCACCTCCGCTGTCCTTGATTGCCTGCACTAAGGAATGCTGGCTGCCACCCCTACGTCCTTCCTCAGAGTGAGGCATTGCGGCAAGATCTCAGATGGCTTCCTGCCTGGAATCAGCAAGAGGAGGAAAAAATGTTCTGAAAAACAAGTTTTTCCACCACAGCAAAATGACAGTGGTGGTGCCCCTAAACCTGAGTCCTGCACCATCTCAGACCTCTCCCCACAATGCCTTGCTCTTTGGGGAAAGATCTTTTGCCATGGCCAGAAAACTGGTGCTCCTATGGCTGCCTGGAGAGAAGAAGCAGTGAGTGGCAGGTCAGCTGCTACACTGATGTCTACTGGAGATTGGGAGTGGTGATGAAGGAAGAGGAAGCGGGGCTCAGGCAACAAAATGTCTTTGGCTAGTCCTGTGCAGCCATTCACATTTGTCTTACGGTGCTGCAAAATGTATCAGGTGAAACTAGAATCCCTAAATCACCTACTCTCAAAGAGCACCATGGGCTTCTGGGGCAGTCAATTTGAAGATTTCTATTTCAAGATATTGCTTGTGTTAGCAAGCAAAATAATTCTGTATACAAACAGAATGCATAATACAAGCATTGGCCTATCATCTCCATAGCTAAAGATTTTACACTTGCTTCAAACTTTCAGCTAGTCTCTAGAGTCTAGTGTATAATGCAAGAGACTAGATAATCTCTGGGAAGCTATAAAGTTTTAAAATATCTTAAAGGGCTTACTCTATCATACTACAGAGATACTCTGTGCTTTATTTAGTGCGCCAACTGTGCCCATTCCTAGAGATGTCTGATCTGGCCATAGTCACGCATGCTTTAGTTACATCTTATTTGGACTAATTTTCAGCTGGTCCAGAATGCTGCAGCGAGACTGTTGACTGGGGCCAGTTATAGGGAGCACGTGACTCCCTTGTAACAACAGCTTCACTACCAGTCTGTTTCTGAGTGGAATTCAAAATCGTAGTTATGAGCTATAAAGCTCGACATGGCTTGGGACCAGGCTACCTGAAAGACTTAAGATTCTGGGGAGAGGCCCTTCTTTCAATACTGACATCTTCAAAGGCACACTTGGTGATGCCGCCAAGTGCGTTTTTATTTCAAAAATAAAAAATGACAATCAGCAGGATGTGCCCATAAACTTATACGCAAAATAGAGCCGTGAATCTTGCGTATAAGCCTATGGACACATAGAATTATACGCAAGATTCATGACTCTATTTGCGTATAAGTCTATGGGCACATCCTCCCGATCGCTTTTTTTTAAAAAGACATGGCAATCGGCGGCGACAGGGAGGAGGCGAATGGCTCTGGTTGGCAGGCGGGAAGGTAAGCGGAACTGCTCTGGAGGATTCCGGGGGGGAGGAACGGATCACCTCCCCCCCACACAGATTCTCCACTGGAACAGACGGTGGAGAATCCGTACACCCCTATCCAGCAGAGACCCTCCAATGGATCTTGGTGCTTCCCATGAACAGAATCTTTCAATATATGTAACAGCTAAGCTGGATCCAACCCAATATTTGCATCAGTTGACATGTAAACATCTTTTCTGTGTAGCTCCTTAAGAACAGTTTAGCATGAGACATCCCAAATATAAACCAGTTGTTTTCCGGGCCAAATTCAAGGTGTTGGTTTTGACCTTTAAAACCCCATACGTGCCTGCCCGGACCTTAAGATCATCATCAGCGGCCCTTCTCCGTGAGCCCCTGCCAAAGGAAGTGAGGCGGGTGGCTACTAGGAGGAGGGCTTTTTCTGTTGTGGCACCCCGGCTCTGGAATGAGCTCCCTAGTGAGGTTCGCCTGGCGCCTACATTGTACTCCTTTCGGCGCCAGGTGAAGACCTTTTTATTTTCCCAGGCATTTTAGCTTTCTAAATTTTTATCTTTGCTGTTTTAAATCTGTATTTTAAACTCCTGTACTGCTGCTAGGTTTTATTGTGGTTGTATTGTTATATTGTGGTTTTAATGTTCTATATATTTTAAATTGTTTTATTGTGTGTTGTTTGGTTTTAGTTTTTGTGAACCGCCCAGAGAGCTTCGGCTATTGGGCGGTATAGAAATGAAATAAATAAATAAATAAATAAATATATGGTTCCGGCCCAGCCTATCTTAAGGAGCGCCTCCAGCAGCACCAGACAGGCTGCTTAACAAGATCAGCCTCAGATGGCCTTCTCTCTGTCCCATCAGCCAGGACAGCTAGACTGGTGGGGACGAGGGAGAGGGCCTTTTCTGTGGTGGCCCCCACTCTGTAGAACTCCCTTCCTAGGGAACTCCGTCATGCCCCCTCTTTAATGAGCTTCCGTCGTGCATTAAAAATGTGGTTGTTCAGGCAGGCATTTGGGGTGTGTTAGGGTATTTTAGAAAATGTTTTTATTGTAGAATTTTATTGTTTTAAACTGTTTTATTGTATGTTGTACATCGCCCAGAGTGGCTGGGTGACCAGCCAGATGGGCGATTAATAAATTTAATAATAATAAATAAATAAATAAATAAACTAGACCTAAATTTTTCATCTATTTCACTCCCATTGAAACAGGAGGATCCCCTCTGAATGTATTGTGTCATTCAAAGCCTGTGATTTCAAATTTATCTCCTAAAGAGTATGTTGGCACAATTATATCTGAAAGGTATGCAGTTTTGGAAGTGTACAGAGAAATATGCAGCTTGAGGAAGGCCCCCAGAGAGCTCTTTCAGTGACAGAAACAAAGTTCCATTATGCTTATTGTGCTCCAAACTCACTGGAACTCAACAAACAGTAATATAATTAATATAAATTAATTCATTAATATATTTGCTGCTTACAGACAGGTTACATTGAGTTCACATGGATTACCCTTGCACATGCTGCAAGGGCTGTCCAAGGAAAAGATCTCTTTACTTATATTTGTCATAGTATTTCTAAATTAAAGTGCAAAACAGAAGCAAAATATGTGTTTTACTGAATATGTAATAATAATCTTCACTTCAGGACAATTTAATACTTTTATTTTAGTCATTTGTTCTTACTTGTCCATGCTTTAGTTTTAGAAATCCCCAGGAAAACCCCTTGTGGATGCTTCAGTGAATGATATCACTGGCCTGCACTGTTTAAGTAAGGCAATCTGCTCTCCTTTTCTGATTGTCTGGCATACTAATCAGTACAGCTGTGGACATGGCCTCTCAAAATTCACCAGCCTATTTGTGGGCAGAGAAATTGGGGGGTGGGGGGGACAATTTCACCGAATCTCTCCTAGGGGAGGAGAAATTCTCCAACAGTTTCTCACAGAGAGGGCTCACTAATGGCAGGGGTAGTAGCAGAGCTTCTTTCTTTTCTTCTAAGGGTTTTTGGTTTATTGCACTGCTTCTGTAAATGGCAACAGCATCAACTGTGTTGAGTCTTCCACTTGTCTGAGGCAGAATTTTGAATTTCTTTTGGTGGTCTTTTTGAGCTTATCTAATCACTTGGAGGTGGCCAGGGGTGCTGTGTGTGTTTTTACTCTCTATTACATATATTTCCATTGCTCTGCAGCCTCCCAGCCCACCTGCATTTTCTGAACTGAAAAAGCCCCATGAGAGGAATTGCCTCGTGATGTCTTCCTCATGATGGCATTAACTGAAGTGTAGGGATGTCAGAGAATTCTGCGACGGATCTCGGAGAGGCCGAATGCCAGTGCATTCGGCCCCCCGAAATCCATTGCGGAACGAAGCCCCTGCCCCCCCCACCCCATGAGAGGCGCGCGGGACAAAGTCCCCGCCGCCCCCATCCCACGAAAGGTGTGCGAAACGGAGCCCTTACCTGCTGCCGTCCGCGCTGCTTTGAGAATGGTGGCCATCCTGCGGCCGCCATTCGCTTCCTCCTCTTCATAGCCGTGATAGGCTACGTAAGTATTTACGTAGCCTATCACGGCGGGGGGGGGGGGAACCCAGCGTACGCGAATGGCGGCGGCTACCACCCTTTGCGTACACTGGGATTTTTCCTCCTGCCGTGTTAGGCTATGTAAATATTTACGTAGCCTATCATGGCTCAATACAGGGACGCAAATGGCGGTGGCTATGGCTGTCCGGCTGTGGGCGGCTGGAGCCAGCTGGAGGCTCTGTGGCTTGGTCACGGAGCAGAGCCAGCCGGGCAGGATTCCGGGGGGAGGGACGGAGCGCCTCCCCCCCACCGCGGATTGCCCGGCGTGGAGCCAGGTAGGTGTTTCGTACATCCCTACTGAAGTGTGGGAAATGGAGGAGGCTAGAGGCTGCCAGAGAGATTACTGCACCATGACAGACAGGACACCTGCACATTCTCCTCAGCCACCTCTTAATTAAGGTAAGCACAAGAACCCCAAACCCAACCCATGAGAATTTCTCCGAAATTTCTCCTCCGTTGAATTTCTTTTCTCTCAAATTGAATGAGAATGGTTGAAAAAAATGTAGGAGAAATTTTCGGCACTGCACTACTAATCAGTGGCTACCAAATGTTGCAATACATTCTGTGGCATAGGCTGCTACTGCCAGTACCACTCTAAGGGACTGGGATGAATGTCATCCATCTCAGGGTCCTCGGAAATGTTCTCTAGTGATACCAGGATGAAAAAGGCATTAGTCAATAGGTCCAGATTTGGTCAGTGTTCTCTGTCAACTCACTTCTTGAACTTGTACACAAATTAAAGGCTGGTATGAATTCAAGATTGTTTTCCTAGTCTGCACACTTGTGACCCAACACATTAAAATGAGCCATGTATTGAAGGACTGACTGTTCTTTCATGATCCTGCCCAGGTGTTAAGATCAGTTTCTGAGGCCCTATTCCAAGTCCCACTACTTTCTCAGATGAGGAGGTGATGACATGAGACAGGGCCTTTCTGTTACAGCACCCTATCTCTGGAAGCCATTTCCCTGAGAGGGGCATCTAATACCATCCCTGGTTTCTTTGATTTTTGAGATTTTATGCTGGTGTTTCATATTATTTTATTGCTCTTCTGTATCTTGTTTTCGTGTGATTCACTCTTTTTACATTGTGCTTTAATTATTATAAGCTGGTTGAAACCACTGTTGAAGAGTGTCATATCATTTAATTTTTTTTAAATAGAAACAGAATTGTGGCCAGACACTACCTGATAACTGTTTCCCCCTCCCCCTCTATCCTCACTGCCGAGATGTCCCAGGAAGCAAAATCAGGAAGTTTATTGAGCCCCTGGCTGGCCACATTATATGGCTAATTTGTCGGATTACATGTTGGATTAGTGAATTACAAAGTTTGTATATCTATTTTAGCACTATTGATTATGTAAATAGTTCTGCAAACCAGTTATTTTACTAAGCTTCAAAGAACGTTATCCAGCCATCTGATCCTGGGAAAGTCTGAATTTAGTATTATTTATCCTTTGGTTCACAAAGTGAGGGGGGAAACCCAGTAACAAAAAGGAATATTTTACATATAAGAAGGATCACTAATTGAGCAGCTTTCTTGTTTTGGCATGGCATATGGTAGTAGGTTGCTGGTGGGAGAAATACAAATGTTATTGAAAGAAATTTTATACAACACACTTTCAATGATAGGATAAGGTGCTTTGGCTGTCTGTCTTTGGTAGGAAGAGTTCCATTCCATCATTCCAGAAGACAATTGTGTGAGTAACCCAGCAGCAGGACAACTTCACAACATTTTCAGAAATTCAGCTATAAGAACGATCAACGATGCTACTACTTTAGAATAAGAGTTTAACCATTCGAACAAAACAGCCATAACAGGTGATACTAGACAAAGTTTCAAAACACAAAATGCAAACAAGGTTAAGTTTCACAATTCTCTTTTTATACAAGTTACAATAGTGGTCTCCTGTATGCTATCAAATGCGTAAATGACACGGCCTTAGAGTCAAACTAAACCCTAAACGTTCCTTTTAACATGCATAGTAGAGCTATGCACATTCCTTTTATTTACTCTCCTGAAAGTGTGCAATCCAAATCCACAATTTGGATTGGGACCATGACACTTCAGGAGAGAAGGCTTTAAGCTCCCCCACCCCATTTTCATCATGAAATTCCATCCCACTCCCAAAGCTGTTTTTTTTTTTTAAAGACATTCATTGGAATCAATGGAGCCATTTTTTTTACTCCCCCCCCCCCCGGGTGGTGGTGGAATTTCATGATGAAAACCAGGGGATGGGCAGGGGGAGCTTAAAGGCTACTCTACTGAAGTGCCACAGTCCTGATCAAAATCAGAGCCACATACTCTTGCAGGAGAGTAAATAGAAGTAGCATGCATAGCTCCATTATGCGTGTTAAAAAGAATGTTTAGTCTGGCCTTTATACAGATTCACCACTGGGCTCCATGCTTTTGCATGGATATGTGACTTTTTGCTGAAATGAAAGCTGTAGGGATAGTGAACGCTGAATGACTTCTTTTCCAATAAGAATGAAGGCTGACACCATTTTAAACCTGAGCTTAAAAATCTACATCTATTACCAAAGAATATTCATGAACCTTCACACTCCAGCAAGCCACAGATGCAAAAAAGATGGTCTTGCCTTGCATCAATGGTACTGACGAAGGCAAATTTCTATATGTAACCCCCCCCCCCCCAACGATGAACACAATTCCTTACATTCAAGGGTAGAGAGGCAATTTTCTGGTAGAAAAATCTAGTGTCACTTAAAAAAAACACCCTCCTGGGGGAGTGTAATAAGTGAGATTTCATTTGGCTTCTATCTTCAGCATCTTGGAGAGACTCCTAGCAATATGGAGACTCAGCTACACTTCCTTTCCTTTAAGAGCTGCTTGAGTGTATTTTCAAACTGTGAACATGCTTCAGCAGCCCTGCTGATCTTATAAGGATGAAATACTGATTTTTCCCCCATGCAGTTTTAATTTCTGCTGATGTATTTGGCATTTAGCATGGCATTTATTTTAAAAATTCAACTTGATCGACTTTTCAGTGGATGCTTATTAATTAACCACTACACTGTACTATCAATACAGAGATTGAGTAGAAAATTAACCTACAGCATTTTTCAGTGTAACAGTGGCACAAGTTAGGTGTGAGGTTAAAAACATTTGCAACACCCTAACTGCCAAATGGGCTCCACAGCAAGAATTCTGTTGCTCTGTGAAATGCCATTCATGCACTATGTAAACTATTCAACTCGCCTCACTGCCTCTAGATTGGGCAGAAACTGACTTCCACACATGGACTTGATTTAGGAGCCTTGCAAATTTAGGAACATGAATGCAATGTACTGCTCAATCTGTTACGGTACAGTGTACATTGCTGGAAATCATGCTTATTATAGAATCCCAGTTTATCAAAGCTTTCTTTGATTCTGGCCAAAGCCATAAGCAAAGATAAGATATTTACACAAAGAAGAGGAAAACAATATCAGTGAAAGAAAGAGACAAATAATTTTTGGGGGGCCGGGGGGGGGATCTAAAATGCACATCAAATCATGGTTGCCTTGAGAGTTAGTGATAAATTACTTTTCGTGTGACCTTTCAATACTGTAACTTCCTAGATGGATTGCAGCCTCGTATATGGGCTGCACTGTATGTAGCTTCAATAGTAAAACCCACACTGCATCTGGGCCCTCCATTCTCTTCCTCCAGCGGGTACTTATCTCCATCAATGAGAAGAAAAGTGGGAAGAAAGAACATTGTGTGTTCACTGCCTTGAAGTGGTCTTATAAATTCTTATGAGTGGAGTTGAGATAATTTCTTTCTTTCTTTTCAAATTCTACTGTGTATACCATGATACATCCTTAGTAGGTATCAGAGCATTCAGCATTGATGGTGACTGCACTGGGAATCAACAGGCCATGTTAACAGACCCTGCAATACACCTGCAGTGTGATTTGAAATGAAAACCAAACTTGAACTAGTGAGAGGTAAGCACAGTAACTTGCCATATTATACTCAGGTGAAGTTTTATATCACAGCTAGATTCCAAAGAACTATGAAACTGTTTCCATAGCATAAGAAGGCTTTATACTTATTTTTATCCAACAGCAGCCCCTGATGCCACATGGCAAACTACTTTTCAAAAACAGCTTGCGTTAAAGCATGGCTGGGCGACAGGGGTGTTTGGTCAAAACACCTTCTGCTGGGCTAGAAAAAAAAACCTAGATCTTGGTCTATAGTTTATGGGTTGGATCCAGATTTAATCATACTTAGAGTAGACCCATTGAGATCAATGGGGCCTAAGTCAGCCATGACTTATTTAAATCCCACTGATTTCAATGGGGCTGCTCTTGTTGTTGTTCAGTCGTTCAGTCGTGTCCGACTCTTCGTGACCCCATGGACCATAGCACGCCAGGCCTTCCTGTCCTGCGCTCTCTCCCGGAGCGTGCTCAAGTTCATATTCATTGCATCCGTGATGCTATCTAGCCATCTCATCCTCTGCCGTCCCCTTTTCCTTTTGCCTTCAGTCTTTCCCAGCATCAGGGTCTTTTCCAGGGAGTTTTCTCTTCGCATTAGGTGGCCAAAATATTGGAGCTTCAGCTTCAGTATCTGTCCTTCCAATGAGCACTCAGGGTTGATTTCCTTTAGGATGGACTGATTTGACCTCCTTGCAGTCCAGGGCACTCGTAAGAGTCTTCTCCAGCACCACAGTTCGAAAGCATCAATTCTTCGGCGCTCAGCCTTCTTTATAGTCCAGCTCTCACAGCCATACATTACTACTGGGAAAACCATAGCTTTGATTAGACGGACCTTTGTTGGCAAGGTGATGTCTCTGCTTCTTACTATGCTGTCTAGGTTGGCCATAGCTTTCCTCCCAAGGAGCAAGCGTCTTTTAATTTCATGGCTACAGTCACCGTCTGCGGTGATCTTGGAGCCCAAGAAAGTAAAATCTGTCACTGCTTCCATTTCTGCCCCTTCTATATGCCAGGAAGTGATGGGGCCAGATGCCATGATCTTCGTTTTTTTAATGTTGAGTTTCAAACCAGCTTTTGCACTCTCCTCTTTCACCCTCAACAAGAGGCTCTTTAGATCCTCTTCGCTTTCTGCCATTAGGGTGTTATCGTCTGCATATCGGAGGTTGTTGATAATTCTCCCAGCAATCTTAATTCCGACCTCTGATTCATCCAACCCGGCATTTCTCATGATGTACTCTGCATATAAGTTAAATAAGCAGGGTGACAATATGCAGCCTTGTCGTACTCCTTTCCCAATTTTGAACCAATCGGTTGTTCTATGTCTGGTTCTTACTGTTGCTTCTTGACCCTCGTACAGGTTTCTCAGGAGACAGGTAAGGTGGTCTGGTACTCCCATCACTTTAAGAATTTGCCACAGTTTGTTGTGATCCACACAATCAAAGGCTTTAGCGTAGTCAATGAAGCAGAAATAGACGTTTTTCTGGAATTCTCTTGCTTTCTCCATGATGCAGCAAATGTTGGCGATTTGATCTCTAGTTCCTCTGCCTCTTCGAAACCCAGCTTGTACTTCCGGTAGTTCTCAGTTCGCATACTGCTGAAGCCTAGCTTGTAGGATTTTGAGCATCACCTTGCTGGCATGTGAAATGAGCGCAATTGTGCAGTAGTTTGAACATTCTTTGGCGTTGCCCTTCTTTGGAATTGGAATGTAAACTGACCTTTTCCAGTCTTGTGGCCACTGTTGAGTGTTCCAGATTTGTTGGCATATTGAATGCAGCACTTTAACAGCATCATCTTTTAGGATTTTAAATAGCTCGGCTGGAATACTGTCATCTCCGCTAGCTTTGTTGCTACTAATGCTTCCTAAGGCCCACTTGACTTCACTCTCTAAGTATGACTAAATCTGGATCCAACCCGATAGGGTATCTGTTTTCGTTTTTGTTTTTTTGTAATGCAATATCTGAAGAGTCTTTCTCTGCCAGCACTGACAGGGCTAAAAAGAGCAAGAAAGAGGCATGCTCTGCTGCTAACAGGCAGTGATTCCATCAGGAAATGAGAGATCATTGACACCACTGGGTAATTACTCATCCTCCATTTCCTAGTGGGAAAAGCACTGGAAGGAGTACAGTGCAACTCTTCCAGTGTTCTTTTAGCATCACAGGCCCAAATGGGGCTATAAAGAGAATAAAGAAGTCACACTACTATCCCTCTGGTAAAGCCTTGATGTGGGTCTGGAAGGAGCTATCATGAGTATGGGAAAGAGTCCCATGGACAGCTTGATGGCTGAGGGGTGACAACAACCTGCAGCTAGTCCTGGAACCAAATGAATATCTTTTTCTGCTGTGATATACTAGGAAATGTATGAACGGCGTACAAACTATGGGCAGTATCCAATGGTGTCATTCCACTAGTGCAAATGAACTGCAGTAGCAGAAACTAGGTTCTGAACTATGCACACAGGGAGAATCTAACTAAAGTTCTGCTTGCACAACCACTTGAGGAATGGGTTGTGCAACCACTTTCAGGGGAGTGGACCATGTGCTCTGCTAGCACACTCTCCACTAGCGTAATGTAGAAGTGCTTGTGCCACTGGAAAGTTCGGTGGAGCTCCACTAGCAGTATTTGAGTTTGCAGAATGACACTATTGGATACTTCCCACGTTATGAAAATATTTGTAATGCACGTAGGAGTTTAAAACTAGCCTGTGTTACTGGAGAATATGTTGGTAAACTGACATTTGGTTCCAATCCACAAAACTATTTTGGTTTTGATCCAACAGAGCATGTGTGCAGCAGCCAGAGGACTGTGCACACATAGCTGAATAAAATAAGTCAAACCCCCCCCCCCCCATCAGCTATTTGCTGAGAAACGGGAAGCAGGGAGAAGAAGGAAATGAATCCAGTTTCCCACTTCCCCTCGTGATCAGTGACAATTATATGCACACAACACCTGACTGCTGGTGTGCTTTGGAGAATTGCATATGCAATACCTTAAGCCAGAGATATGCCTTTGGAAGTCTGCTCCTTGGATGTCTAGCCCCTACTTGGATCAGAGCATCTAATTTTAAAGAGCAGTATTACTGATAGAAGGAAAATGATGCTAATGATTGTGATGGAGAAGTGATATTAATGAACCCCATGCTATAAATCAACAGACACCTTAGGAGAGCAACTCCGTTGCAACAGGTTGTAGCCAGTAATTTACTAGTTTACAAACCACAACATCTCTTTTCAAGAATTGCATTTGAGTAGATAACAAAAATGTTATTTTTACAGAATAACTTCTTAGCTTTGCTCCAAACTCTCTCCACCCTCAGCCAGTTACCCAGAGCAATTTAAATTTTTGATTGGTTAAATAATGCAACATGGGAACAATCTAAGACCACAACGGGTATGCAAGTTGAAAGAAATGAACCAAAAAGGGATGTAACACTGCACATGGAAATGTTGTAGAAAAGAATCTTGCTATGAGTCACAAGTATAGGAATATTAATGCTTTAAATCACTTTATGTATTCCTGCCTTGTAACTGTCAACTTCTTTTTCTAATCTCTACTTTCCACCCCTTAATATTTTCTTTTCTTTCCATACAAACGAAACTCATGCACGTAATAAGTATGTTATCAATATTCTGCCATGCACTGCTGAGTGCATAATCCTTTTTGATATAAATTATGTGTGTGATAGTGAAGTAATGGACTGATTTTCTCTCTGAGATCTGGATTAGGTCAGGTGAGATTTGGGAGATGACATTTAAAGTGAAAACAATAAAGTGTGAAGGGTTATAAATGAAAGAGCTCCTCTTGCCCTGCAGCTTCCCCATAGGCAAACAAATGAATAACTAATTCACTGTAACGTCTTCATTCAACGTACTCAGCTGTTGAATATGTAAGTTCTCAAAGCTGGGGTTAGTCAGACATCTAACACATGCTAATGAACCAACTAAGTTCGTTTCTGCTGATGCTTCTCTCCCCCCTGCCTGGCTGCTGCCCCAAATCCCTTTATCTATGCAGCACAGGTTAGAAATGCAGAAGCAAAACTACAGGACTGAGCAACGAGAAAGCAAGTAAACAAAAATGCGATGGAAGATGGAAAGAAGCTAAAGTCCCATGGCAGAATGCTTTTGCCTTCAAGATAAAATAATTATCAAGTCTGCCAGTACAGGAGAAGAAAGCTTCTCGCTCTTGCTCTCTGTCTCCTAAGCAGGGTAGAATACAAAACCCAATGAATAATAGCATTGCTAGAATGCCAGTTGTATTTTAATAGTTTTTTCATCTCATTTGGGCTATTTTGTCTGTTTGTGCTCTTAAAAAATTTAAAGTGTGGGGATTGTACAGCATCTTCCTGTCATCAGGCCTGCACTATCTGAACTCATAAAGCTGAACACAGCCCACCAGATATGTCTGATAACCCTCCCCTCGTTTCTGCATTCCTAGTCAGGCAATAAGAACAGGAGGTTTGTTGAACCCCTGGTGGATCACACGATATGGCTGGTGGGCTGCGTTCAGCCACAAGTCATTTATATCTTGCTCTTTGTCCCGAGGAAGATCAGAGTGACATACATGAAAAACAGCAGAGCAATATAAACAAGCAATTGCAAACAGCAAAAGAGCAGCAGCCAAAATATCCAAGGAGGACTCAAAAGCCAGATTACAAAGAAGAAAAGTTTTAACTACCCTCCTAAACACAAACAATGAAGGAACCATACAGGAGAACAACAACAACAACACTTCTTCTGAGAGCTGATGTCACGGCATCCACCTTCCTTACCGAAAGCCAAGTTTCTTTGCCTTAGGCAGGGGAAGGAAGGAAGCAGCGCTGGGAGCAGCAGGCCCCTACAGCCCCTTGAATGCACACACAGCCTCAGCCTTTTCAGGGTGAGCGATGGGATGCCCATGTATAGTACGTAGAAGCGTGTAGGAGTCCTAACCATTCATCCACCAAAATTGCTGCCTATCAGGCCTACAAAATGTATGCTGAATAAACTGAATGACATCCTTCAGCCATTGATTATAGCTTGCAGACTTTGTATTGCAGTCCAAGTCATGGGGGAAATTTTTTTAGCAAGTCATGCTAAATTTTGTTAGCAAGGCCAGAGTGGGCCGTTGCACATGGCTGATGGGCTGTGTTCAACTTGCTGGTCACAAATTGTGCAGCCCGGCCTTATACAGTATTAACAGAAAGCAAGAGGTAGGTATAGCACTTATTTTAAGTGCATGGAACTGCTCCCAGTGAGACCACTGTGGTTTAAATATATGGGCTATCATTGATCAGGAAGGGTGGATTAAATTCCTGTCTTTTACTAACCACTAAAAACCCTCCTTAAAAGTGAGAGAGAAGTTCCCATTTTTGATATACAGACCAGCTAGAGGGGGAGGAACCAGCAAGGCTTGACAAGTTCTACCTTAAAGCTTGGTCGGCCTTGCTCCCCTTTTGGATTACCATCTGTTTTTTCTTTTCATTCAAACTGGAAAAGTGCACATTTCACAAAAGAATTTTTGAAAGTGCACACCGAAATATGCACTGTCCCCTCATAAATTAAAGCATGACAGTGAGTATTTTTTGTAAAATGCCAATTTTTCGAAAGCAAACAGAAGGGGACATGCAAGCTTTTCTCGAAAAGGTGGGCTTGTATTCATGTTCGGAGGTGTGAATGGGCCAAATCTGAGTCAAAAAACAAAGCGATATGAAGTTGTCGTACATCCCGAATGCCAACTAGAATCTAAGACTCACAGCATGTGCCACCAGAGTAAAACTATACGCTAACTAGGGCATTGTTATTCTGACCAGCACTTTGGAAAGAACAATTGAGTGCCCTGGAGTTAACTGGGAAATGCAAAAAGCAATTAAGAAGTGCATTGAGAAAGTATTTCTGTGAATGGTCTAGTAGTGGTCTGTAGTGTTATGATAAACTGTGAACATTTAAGTAACGAAGTCTTCTGCAAAAACTATTTGTTCCCCTCACACTGGGGTGGTAGTACTGATACCATTGAGAAGTTAACTTTATTATTAGAAGCAGATAATTAGAAAAAAAGGCAGAATTTCATTTTCCCAACGCAAAACAACTATCTACGCTGACACCAGCTAAGGCCTGCTGTGCCAAGATAAAATAAAGTAAGCTGATGAAAATTTATCCTACACTGGAGTCACCATTACCAAATGACATTTGAAAGTAGCACTATTAATATGGGTTGAACATGCATGCAAGCAATAAGCAATTCAGTAATGTCATGACTATGCCAAATGTACCCCCATAATTTTTTTAATAAGAGGAAAATCATAGAGAAAATAGAATAGCACAGTACTTCAGGATACATTTGGTTAATGCAATAGTCGTTGATAGTAGCATTTAAGAGTTTTCCGACTGCAGATATTAAGCGATTGTGTTAAGTCTTCAAGCCAGATCCTGTATCACAGATTGTCTTTTTATATCACATCCCAGTGTGCCACCCTGTGTTAAGTACCGCCAATGCGGTACGAAAGACTGATACGTGCTACTAGAAACATGATAACAGTATCATACATGCAATGCCAGTGAAACTTGTAGTTTATCACTAGGAATACCAAGGAGTGCTATCACATGAACAGGTTGTGTGAATAAGCCCTAGGACGCCTAAGCAAAATACAATATAATATTTTGTATGCCTTTAGAGATCACTTTCACTGCACTGTACCTAAGCTACATCAATAACTCACAGACCAAACCTCCAAGACTTTTTAATGTGCTTAATACTTTTCCCCCCTACACAGAGCCAGTGAAATGAATAGGACTTGTTTGGTAGAAGTTCTATGGATTGTGCATGAAGGTTTCTATATACTGTTGTGGAGAGGGTTGGAAAGAGATTATATGTTTAAAACAAACAATATTAATTTTGGTAGTTTTAACATATTTCAGTGCAATATAGCTTCAATGAAGGAGTTGAAATGAATGAAGGCATTATTACAAATATTTTGGATTTCTAGTTACTGGAGGATGCTTGGACCCCATCACATTTGGAAGTCAGCTTTATGGATAAATTATTTTTAAAAGAAGTCCTGCTAAAATGCACAAATACAAAGGTACCTTACCCTGGACCTTTCTTCCAGTTTGGTCATCATCACGACAGTTGCACCTCTTTGTTCCCACATCATTCTCCAGAAATCTCCAAATGTTTCAGGGAGAGCTCCTTGGGTGGCTATATAGGCATTCTGCTTTCTGTAACCATCTATGTAGTTAGCATTTATATAATCACTACCTGGTATGCCTAGAAAGCAAAAGGAAGACATATCCTTAAGAGTCCATATTGCTTCATGTTAATTTTCTGATCCAGAAGCAAAATAACTTGACATTTCAGTACTTTCCAATGTTTTCTGTTTTTTTCTTAGCATCTTAAGATGGTTCATTCAATTTAGTGTGGATTTTTTACGTGGCCTTAGTACTCTAGTATGCAATCTGTGATTATAATGATTTAGAGAAATTATAATTATCTTTGCATTAAATCTGTTTAGCCCCTAAACAAACCAGCGGCCCAGGTTCAGATGTCATGCTCCACAACCTATGAAGGAGCAGGTTGTGATGTAAAAGTGGAAGTAGCAGATGCACAGGAGGCAGCATGCTCACTTGCTCCCACTCATGCACAACAACCCATAGGTTGTTCAACCGACCGGTTGTTGTTACGAGTGAACCAGGTCAAAATCTGGCCTTCAATAAGGCATGCTAGCTAAGCTATGGTTCCAACCAACTTTCTTACAAAATCCAATTATCACCTAACCAATGGAGGAAAGTGCAGTGTGGGCAAAGCCGCCATGACTGAAATAGTAGCTGGAGGCTCCAGTCACCACCTCGGCCAGGAATGCTTTACCTGTCACATCCTTCACAATGGGGGAATGTGCAGCCCAGGTAAGTCCACTGTGATGTGCAAACAGACTCTGCTGGTGATGGGAGGAGAAGTTCTTCCCAGCTCTGTCCTAGCCACTCTACTGCCTGCATCCCACTCTTATCTCTGGTCTGTGATAGAAGATAACTACTGGGATTTTCCTGTGCATCACTCACTGTGCATCACTCAGTGGTGGACAGGGGAATCCTTGCTGTTATTTCCAAGATCAGTGTTAACACTGGGAATTCCTCTAGGGGGTGGGGCTTGGAGGTGAAGCCCCACCCCCTAATCAAAGGAGGCTCTACTGGCCAAATTGGGAACTTCCGTGGGCTGAATTAGGACCAGGAGTGAATTAGCTATTCACTTACATAAGGAGAGCAAATGGGTGAACGCTGGAAGGCCACTGGGGTGGGACAGGACACTACACTGCCACATGTCCCTTCCTCCCCTAAACTGTTTTGCAGATTGAAACCTGTTTACTTTGTCCCATGTAAGTCAATTGGAGCCTTTTAACTTTTATGGAAGCAAGTAAGGAGGTTGCAGTTGGGATCACAGTTTCAGGGAAGACAAATGCTTTCCCTACCCTAGACACTGATAGCCCCCAGTGACAGCAGTTGATAGCTCAAGGATAAACCAGAAGGGTGGACCAGCTCTTAATTTTCTTAATTGGTCTTCTGTGATCATGGTTCACTAGTGAGTTGCACAAAGATGGGATACGTTGCTGTCCCACTCCTAGCCATCAGCTGGCTCAGTAAATGAGCCCTTCAAAATAAATGGAAAATCTGAAAGTATAATAGAATAATCTCATTAAGATAACTTTCCTTTTGCTAAAAAAAATATTATTTTCCCATGTGCCTAATTCTTCATTCTACCACTCAATTATCTTTGAAGGAGACTACTGACCTCTTACAACCCCATTTAAATTTCAGTACAGTTTGGAAAGGATTTTTAAATTGTATGGATTATTTATGAAGTTTGCTTTGACCTGCAGTTTCATCCTTGGTGACCCTGAACAACCATAAAGACTTTTTAAAATCTGTATAAGCAGCAGCAAACTGCAACCAGAAATTGGACAGCTTATAATGCTGGGAGAAAAGTGATGACTATTTTCTCTCAGTCATAAGCTCTCTCTCTAGTTTTCAGAAGTGGTGGGGGTAGAATGCTGCTACAAGATCCCAAGTACCTAAGGTAAATAAAAAGGACTTCTGTGCCTGTGTTTACCATTCTCTCAGGGCCACTTCTCAAATTATTGTCTCCCTCTTTTCTAACACAGTATAGACTCTCTATATTATAGAGAAATGCATGTACCTTGAACTTAGGGAAGCCACATGAGTGTTAGTTTCAGTATAATTTCAAACAAACAAATCACAATAAATAGAAATTAAACATCAAAACACTTAAAATCTAAGGCAGTAAAAAACAATATTTAGTGACTGAGGAAACATCTGAGAAAAAATATGTTTTTAATATGTGCTGGGGGAAAAAGTGCATAAATGCAGTTCTTGCACAACACAGGAGAGACCATTCCAAAATGTAGGCGCCACCACAAAGAAAACTCATTTCTGTGCTGCCAAGAGATTACTATGTATGGGTCATGGCTTGACCAACAGTGCCCCCAAAGTTCTTAGTGATTATTAGTCTACACAGGGCAGGGGAAGGTGGTCTTTCAGGTAGTATATGTGTTTCAGGTAGTATATGTGTAACATCTGGCTAGATGCTGAGTAGCAGTACAAGTGTAAAGGAGTGGGAAGCCAAAACTCTCAACTATGATTTGAATCTAATACCAAGTGCTCTGGATAACCCCAGGTATGGTTGAAACAGTGCAATTCTAAGCATGTGTACTTTCAGTAAAGTGTGCATAGGAGCTTTAATGTGGAAGAGCTGCAATGTGATTTCCAAATATGTACTGAGATGTAGAAATC
Source organism: Heloderma suspectum (assembly GCF_057233095.1). Classification (NCBI taxonomy): domain Eukaryota; kingdom Metazoa; phylum Chordata; class Lepidosauria; order Squamata; family Helodermatidae; genus Heloderma; species Heloderma suspectum. The sequence continues at coordinate 107,176,943 of NC_139459.1, forward strand.
AGCACAAAACAATGGATGAGAGACCCATTTGCATTTGGGAATAACGAAGGAAGATGTAAAAGGTGTTCTGAGGTCGAGTTCACCTGTACATTTTGTATCTGTGATCACACTCGTGACCATCCCTTGTATTCTCACTGGCATGGAGAAAAGTAATGTGTGGACAGTGCAATCATGGTGGCTGAGAAAAGTATTGCCCAGGATTGTGGGAACCATTACCAGCCATATCTGTGTTTACCTGGTTCACACATTGCATTTGTCAATACCAGCCTATGTCCAAGAATGGCTGGATTTCTTATGTATAAAGGGAAAATGTCTTGTGTGAATCAGGCTGCAGTTTACAGAAGACAAGCAATTGCAATCTCCTTTTTACAAATTGACTTAGGCTGTAGTCATACACATAGAATGCATGCTAAAGTCCCATTGATTTCAGAAGGGAATTAAGTGTCTGCTTGTGAGCATGCATGGGACTGCCATTTTGGTCTTGTACCAGAAGCTGAACGTAAGGAATCACAAGGCAATTTCTAAGTACACTGGTATTCATGTCCAACATGTGTTATTGAAGCCACTGCTCAATACAAAGGCAGCTCTTGATGCTGAAAGAACTGCTCATGCTATTATTAAAAGGTTAAAACAAAGACAAATATGCCTACTTTGCAATCCAAATAGCCCTGATGTGATTCTGGGCATGGCAAATGCTTGTATAATGCTGAGCTGAGGCCCACATAATGGGAAAAACCTGATAACTCCTCATGCTACAAATTACTTATATATGAAAGGCACAGTAGCTATTCTACTTCAGGGGATCTAGTTCGCAAACTCTGCGTTAAGCCTTTCAGAAGAAGAGTTTATTATAAAGCAGAGAATTTGGGGTTCTCAAACTTTCTGGGCAGATGAGAAGCTTTTCATGAATTTCCTGAATGTGGAAATATGAGTTAATGATTCAGAAAATAACACTAGCCGGGCACAATGCCACACATCCTCCATTTATCAAAGATGATAAACCACTTCTGCACAAAGCAGATGAGAGGGAGAATGCGGCCAGAAAGAGAAATCTATACCTAGTGGGTATTATAACGGAAAGATGTGGACTGGGCATGTATAAAAGAAACATTTTTCTGCATAAATCAGAATTACATTTACTAATGTCTGGTATTGTTCTGTGATGCATGTATTATTTCAAAAAATAAAAGCCGTGGAAATAAAACAAAGAGTAACAAATGCAAACAAAGAGAAAACTCCTACTCCCATGCCCTTTTTGTGCATGAAGTGGCAGAGATTTTTGGGGAAGGCTGGCTTCTAGCCAAGAGAATGGATGTTTTAACATTATCAGCAAGGGAACATACAGCCAATGCTTCATCTAAGATTACTCTAATATTCTTTGAACCCAGTGCTCACTGGTGTAAGAAATAAGATTCAGAAGAAGCCTTTTCCAAGACGCCAGTTCCTCTACTTTAATCATGGTTGGGAAATGCGTGGCCCAAAAATCAGCCACAGCCTTTCCTTATGGTATTTCAAGAAGTCATAATTTATGGTAAGTGAACCTAAACTAAAAGCCCAGATCTAAACAGCCTCCCAGTACAATGACAATAGAAGTTTCCCATGCTGAATATGATGGCAAGGCCTCTTAGGGTTTTAGCTTTGATTACATCATATACAAAACCAACATTCTTGGGATTAAACTAGAAAATATAGAAAAAAATGGGTAGGCTTGTGGTTCATACAGATGAAGGATTTTGTGAGTATCATCCATAAGTCACATATGGCTGGCTACTGTTGGAGACAGACTTCTAGACTAACTGGACTTTTTTTCAGGCAATTATTATGCTCTTATGGAGATTGTGTTGAATGTGGCTAGTGCAAATAACCTAGCAAGGTTAGCACAGATGGCACATTACTAAGGCAAACATCGTAACACCAGAATGGTCTGAAGGCACATGATGAAGCAACCTTGCTAAAGCTTAGCAGATCTGGGCCTATTCAGTGCCTGAATGGGAGACCACCTGGGAACCCTATGTATACTGGCCTTGAGTTCCATGGAAGATGGGTAGGAAGGAAGTGATCTGATAAAAAGACACATTTAACCTCCAAAATGCAGAGCCTCCAAAATACAGAGCCTAAACTATATCACAAGGAACCTGATCATGAGTAATTGAAATGCTATTACTTTAAAAGGTAATAAGGTGATTTAGCACAAGATCTGCTGATACGAAAATTGTTTCTGGTTCATATAAACTATTTTCAGTTATTTTTTCTGCCATTAGCTCTAATACCTATTAGCACTATTCCATCCCCGCTTATTAAATTCAGTTTAGGAGTTGATGGGAAGAGCTGCTAATATGGAAATGTTTAAAAGAACCCTAGCACATCACACATTGGTGCTTCTGACTCACACCTAGAGACTGCTACATTTATTATCCACCCTTCCGAAGGGGGAAAATCACCTCAGGCACAATACCCTTTAGGCACATGCCTTGTCATTTTAATTGTCCACTACATATTATTTAATACTAAATGAAACAAAAAAATGGTAATACCTAGCAAACAGCATAAAAATGAAATGATGACTAATTGAATATAAATATAAATGTAATGTCATTTTATAGAGTTGCTTCTCCTACCAGAGTCCCCAATTCATGCTGGGCATGGGGGAGGGGGGGAGACCCTAGCCAATACTGTGTCACATCTGATAGCACAAAAACAATCAAATGGTGCAGGCAGTTTGATGAAAGCTGCATAGGTCCATAGCTTGAAGGCATCTTTACCCAAAAGGACAGCAGCAGTTGCCATCATTACTTAAATTTGGGTATAATGGACAGAGATGTCAATAATTTGGGTAGTTAGCTTTGTGTGTGTGTGCTGTGTGGGTCAGAAAAGGGACAATGAATCAAATTCTGTTCTTGAATTAACACTAATGAGAACCTAGTAGGGCTCTTCTTACAGCATTAGAGAAACTGGGCCTTGAGTTTGGCTCAGTATCTTATGCAGAGTGTGTGCCAATGAACATGTCCCAGATCTAGCTGTGAACTAATTTAAAGAATAAACTTCTAGTGACACAACAAAATGTCATTTCTATGAACCATTCAAACATCATCTCATTCTTCTCTTCATCATGGAATGAAAGCTAAAGAGTATTAGGCCATTGTCTCCAGGCAGTCCTCTGACTGCATAAACACACACACACACACATTCCATACTCAGTTGTTGCAGGGGGATCTGGACTTCTTCCCCCTAGGGTTCTCCATTTTTGTACATACATATATATGCATGTCACACTCACACTTATCCCCTCCTTCTGTCCTTCGGATTCAATCTGTTTTACAGTTTAACACACATGTGCATGCACACACGCTCGCTCGCTCTTAGGGATGGGAGAACCAGCAATTTTCAAGTTCACCTAAATTCTCTGAAAATCACTTCAAAGCTCATTTTGGTTTGTTCACATTTTTGTTTTTGACCTGTTTTGGGGCTCATTTGGATAGGAATTTCTCATTTCAAATGGGAAAATGTGCATTTCTCTGTATTTTTCAAAAGTGCACACTTTCCCTCCATTGACTAAAGTGTGAAAATGTGCTATTGTTTTTAATGAGCATTTCAAAATGCACGTTTTTTAAAAAAAGACACTTTTTTGAATGGGATCCCAAATTTGGGGCTTCGTGAACATTTCTCAACACCAACCAACCCATCCCGCCCATGCTCGCGTTTGGGATTACGTACAGGCCATATTCCCATGATTTACAAACAGACATGAAAGTCTTGTACATCCCTACTCACTCCATGGAGCATGAAGAACAAAGCAATTCTTTAGCACACATTAGATATACCAGGGATTGTGGTTGTATGAACTTCCCTTGCTGTTGTTACTGATTTACGACTAGACTGCTTTTATGAGCTGTACTAAAAATACACTAAAATAAACTGAACATTTTGTGTGTACAAAGGTAAATGAAAGAGTCTGGTAATGCAGACCTCAGCATTCTTCCTTTGATTCACTGAAGAAAGTTGTCATCTTAAATAGCTTTAATTAGACTTCATACTTTATTTGCAGACTGAAATCACATCATGAAATTGTTTCAAGTCTTGACAAAGGCTAAGTACTGCAAGATCTCCCTATTTAAGACAAATTAAACCATAAACCTTTGTTTCGGGGATGCTGTTCTAAAAAATGTGCAATTAAAGAATATTTTAAAAGAGAGTTTGAAGTAATAGGATTAAGCTCCAAAGCACTTGTAAACAATTATCTTCAGAAAATAGATGAATGCACAAAAAGGATGAAGATGTACCACTCTTGGTGGGAAACAATGGTTTGTTCGTTTTTGTTTTTTAACTAAGGGGTAAAGAAAGTTAAAGGAGACGCAAATAAGAATGTTCTTTGTGTTAAGGTTAGGTTAAAACAAGATACATATTGGTAAGCAGATTAATAAAATTAAAAGCCACCATGGTAACATATACACACACAAACAAAAAAATATTGGGAAAACTGTGCCATTGACGACTCCTTTAAATAATAAACAATGAGATAGCCTGAAGAACTGCTTGTACAGAATCTAGGGAAAATACACAGCTAAATCACATAACTGAAATATTATGGAGTACCAGAAACAGAGAGGAAAGGTATAAAGTTTTTCTTGAATTTTGTCAAGAAAAACTGAGTTCTTTTCATTTAAAATACTGGTGGGAGGTCAATTTGAAAGGGACTCATTGAGGTATTCCATACACTACAGACTCACCTTTATCATATCTATATCCTGACTTCCTCCAAAATGCACAGGGGAACGTATATAGGGTAGCCTATTTTATTCTTGTAACTATCTGTGAGAGGGAGATTAGGACCCAGAATAGTGGCTTATCCAAGATCACCTAGCGAACCTTATGGTTGAACAGGGATTTGAACCCAGATCTCCCTGGTGCCAGATCATCTCCTTATCTGCTATATCATACTGGCTTTCTGACACTGGCACAGAATAAAATTTGGCCCCAGAGCCACTGGCATATGCTTATTCCTGCTGCCCTCTAACAAAGTACTTAATGGAGAACTTTTTAAAAAATTCAGATGCTGACCCTATGAATATATATATATATATATATATTAGTAGAAAATTCTTGGAAGTATAAAAATAAATGTACCAAAATATGCACTCTGGGCCCAACATATTTGGCTACATTCCTTTGAAAAAATTTTCTAAGAACATCAAAGCACTAGTTTCCATGGTAACCCAAAAACAAATGCAGCTGTGAAATGAATGTAATGCTAGGCAGCCTATATATTTTCATATTTGGAATGTTTACTGTTTCTTTAGAAGTTGACAATAAAGTCTCAAAGCTAGGAAAAGACATTCAGCTTAAATATGGCATTATAACCCAGTGTTTTAAAATTCAGAATCTTAGAAACATAATAGGACTCCAATAGATTTCGAGAAAAAAATCTTGCAAAAGCTCTAACCAAAAAAGGAAGTGTAATAAATCTAACTGCTTTTCAAGAGACTGAAATCAAGCGCCCAAAACCGATCTGTGCTGATGTGACTGGATTTTTCAGTGTCAACGAAACTGAATGTCAGCCAAGGCTGATAGAAAAGCATGGCTAAAGGGGTGTGGGGTAGTGGTGAATGTTGCATTTAGAAGTAGGAAGGCCTGAGTTCAAGTCCCTGCTCAGCCATGCATCTCACTGGGTGACTTTGGACCAGTGACACACTCAGCCTAACATACCTCACACAGTTGCTATGGATACGTCAAGAGTGACACACTGTGAGTCATGAAGAATCTTATATTCTTGGCTTTCTACTTCCATCCTGTTAACCTGTACCCTACAGTTGCTCAACAGGAATGGCATTTCTGATATGGTGAAATCTTTCAAAACTGGGCGAATGGGCATTAAAATGGTAAATGCAGTTCAGTGTAAGCAGGTGTAAAGTGGTGCACACTGGGGCAAAAAAAAAAAATCCCTCTTCACATATAAGATGATGGGATCTTAGCTAGCAGTGACTGATCAAGAAAGAGATCATGGGGTTGTGCTGGACAGCTCGATGAAAATTATGACCAGTGTGTGGTGGCTGTGAAAAAGGCCAATTCAATGTTAGGCAATATTAGGAAAGGAATCAAAAGTGAAACTGCCAATACAAATCCACATTTGGAATGCTGTGTATAATTCTGGTTACCACACCTGAAAAAGGATATTGTAGAGTTGGGAAAAGTACAGAAAAGGACAACTAAAATGATCAACTCCCCTATGAGGAAAGGTCACAACATCTGGGACAGTTTAGCTTAGAGAAAAGGTGAGTGAGATGAGACAAGATGGAGGTGTGCAAAGTTATGCCGTGGAGAAAGTGGATAGGGAAATTTTTTTCTTTTTCTCTCATAATGCTGGAACCTGGGGTCATCCCACGAAGCTGATTGGTGGGAGATTCAAGACAGATACAAGGAATTACTTCACATAGTGCATAGTTAAACTATGGAACTTGCTACAAGATGTAGAGATGGCCATCAATTTGGATAGCTTTAAAAGGGAATTAGACAAATTCATGGAGGATAAGACTATCAGTGGTTCCTCGCCATGCTACCTCCAGTATCAGAGGCAGTATGCCTATGTGCACCAGCTCCTGGGGAACATGAGAGGCAGGGTGCTACTGCACTCATATCCTACTTAGGGGTTTCCCACAGGCAGCTGGTTGACCACTGTGTGAACAGAATGCTAGACTAGACGGACTTTTGGTCTGATGCAGCACGGCTCTTATGTTCTTAGATGACGAATGGTTCAAATAGAAGTATTGTAATGAGATTTGGGGTTGGTTTGGATGGCCCTTGGGATTTCTTCTAACCCCTGTGGTTCTTGACTGTAGTATTTCTGGGAGTAGAGTGTTCATTGTGGGCTGCCTTGAGGCAAGATCTCTTAACACCTGGAAGAAGATTGTTGATAGCTTTGGTAACATTCAGGTGATGTATTTCTATGGGCACTAAGATGGCCCAAGAATGCAAATGTGATGGATGGCGATTATTCCCTGCCCCTCCCATGCCTTTCTTCCTCTGTCCTCTCACCCACCCTTCTCTGGGGATGAGGTGATCAAGCTGTGTGTTTGTGAAGAAGCTGGAAACTGGGCGGGGTGGGGGGAGAGACTCAGAGGAGATCATGCTGGCAAGTGAGAGAGCTTAGTTGGAGCTCTGTAGGGATCTTTAGGGTGCACAAACTGCCCTGAAATCTAATGAGGGAGCAGAAATCTTCTGGAGTGTTGATGTGAACCTCCAACTTATGCTCAACCTATATACATGTGTAAATAAACCAGATGCCACAAGTCATTTATTCACTTCATTCAAAGGAAATAGAACCCTAGGTAAAACATTTGCACACCTAGAGCTTTCACTGTTCAGAGAACTGCTGTGCCATGGGCATAGGGAATTTACCAATGCAATTGATATGGATTAGGGTCAATGAGGGCCAAATCTTCTTATTTTTTACAAGGTAGACTTTCAACACATTTTCTTTGTTGTAAGGGAACTGGTTTTCTGACCAGTCAAACATATACTTAACATGTCAAAATTTTGACTGAACACTTCCTGGCACAATTAAAATTTCAAAGCTTGTCTAGGATGTGGTCAATCTCAACATGTGTCAAACTAATCCAAAGAGCATCACCACATACACAATATCAATACATGATGGTGTTAAAGGATTTGGATAATACATTGAACACTGTCTGGATGTGATTGGGATTAAATAAAAATGCAGTCTTATCATTTGTCATGACTCCCTGCATCTACACTAAAGCTATATTTTGATTGCATTGAAGAAGTTGAGTGGAATTCTTCATTGGATCAGAACAGCCTTGGCTGCCCTGTATGATGACCTATGCCAGGAGAGAGAAAGGAGGAGTGTGACCTTGTTGGTTCTTCTTGATCTCTTGGTGGCTTTCAATACCATCGACCATGGTACCCTTCTGGGATTATTGTCTGAGCTGGAAGTATGAGGCACTGCATTGCAGTGGTTTCGCTCCTACTTGGATGGTTGGCTCCAGAAGGTGGTGCTTGGGGAATATTGCTTGGCCTCGTGGATTCTCCACTATGCAGTTCCACAGGGGTCAGTTTTGTCCTCCATGCTATTTCACATCTACATGAAACTGTTGAGTGCAGTCATCCAGAGTTTTGCAGTGCATTGCCATCAGTATGCTGATAAAATGCCGATCTATTTCTCCTTTTCATCTTCTTCAGGTGAGGTTGTGGATGTGCTAAATTGTCACCTGGCAGCAACAACGGACTGATTGCCACCTGGCAGCAACAATTCTCCTAGAGCGATCTTTGTCACTTGAGGCTCAGATGGCCTCAGTGGCATGGAGTGCCTTCTACCAACTTTGGTTGGTGGCCCAGCTACACCCCTATCTAGACAGGGATAACCTGGCTTCAGTTGTCTACGCTCTGGTAATCTCCAAATTAAATTACTACAATGAACTCTACATGGGGCTGCCTTTGAAGACAGTTCAGAAGCTGCAGCTCATGCAAAATGCAGTGGCCATATTGATAACAGGGACCAGAAGGTCTGAACATATAAAACTGACTCTGGCCTGCTTGCACTGGCTGCCTGTATGTTTCCGAGCCTGATTCAAAGTGCTGGTTTTAACCTATACAGCCTTTCATGGCTTGAGACTGCAATACCTGATGGAGTGCCTCTCTCAACGTGAAACTACTCGTACCCTATGCTCAACATCTAAGGTCCTCCTCCAGCTACCTACTCTGAGGGAAGCTCGGAAGATAGCAACAAGGGAGACGGCCTTCTAGGTGGTGGCCCCCCAATTCTGGAATGATCTCCCCAATGAGGCCTGCCTGGCACTAACATTGTTATCTTTTCTTATCTTGCTTTGACCCAAGATGCAGTTTTTACAGCTTATACCACTATTCCACAGAAATGAAAAACAATTTAGAAATGCATACTAGGTTCAGCTATGTTCCTGAATTCCCCAAACGAAGGGCCATAATTGCACTGAAAGTGCAAACCCCAGTCACTTTGTCAAGGACTGCACCTGCAAATGTTTATTTTACTTTTTGGATAGCCAAATCTCAAATTAATATACAAGTGAAGTGGCATTTGGACTGGGTAGTTTGATACAAGGGAATATAATTGACACTGCTAAAATGCAGTCAGTATGAGCATTACAGGTGGAACAAATGTAAGCAGATTATTCCATGCAAATTTTTCCAAGGCAATCATTTAAATTTTCTAATATATCTAAAAAAGCTGTGTCTGTTATCAAAACCTCTGATATGCAGCTGCAAAAAATTACACACAGATGCAGGCTCAACCAGTGGGATTGTGTTTTTCTTCAGTAAGCATTTACTTGGCTTTGCATAGCACACTGGAGAACTGATTACACCTACAAATACAGTCATTGCTCTGTCCCATGTCTGATTGTATTGGGTAGTATAAGAGAAGATATTGTTCATGTAAGTGCAGATCAAGTGCTGTACAACTTAACATGTGGCATGTGAGGAAAGAAGGAACTATGATCTTCCATGCAAGTAGCTAAGCTAGTTGAAACATCCCCTTATGCCAAAAGCAGCATCCTTTATCTCTAGGAGCATTTAATAATGTGCTGGCTTTTGAAAAAATCCTTTGATGGATAAATCTCTAATGCCCAAGATAAGGAGTAGGGGGTTCTTTCTGCACTGGAAGTAGTACTGCATCATCTGGTCAATCTGGAAGGCAAGTTATGCTTAGGACAGAAATGAAAAGCAATGAAACCTCTGGTCAATTTGGATGGCAAGACCTTAACAGTGTGCTAGGTTCTACCCATTATCTATAGTGGTAAATCTACGCAGAGCTATCCAATTGATTTTAAACCCAGCCCTCCAAGGCTGTATACATTGGCTTAATGTAGCTGCATTCCCCGAGATCCTTTAACTAGTAAGATTTGTAATCTGATTTCAAACCTCATGCGTGCAAATAATGTGCTCTGAAACACATCAATTAACCCTCCATAAAAGATGATCACTGGATCTCCTTTATTGAAACTATGGATATAAAAGCCGCTTAATATGGAGCTGCTTAATGGTCCAGATTGTCCGGCAAAGTTGGGCCCAGCTTTTCAAGGTCTGTTCCCAGATGTCTAACTGCCCCCACCACAAAATCAGGGGTGGGGAGCAGTTTTCCTGTGGAGGACCAGATTTTCTTGGGGATAATCTATCAGGGGCCATAAGCTGGTGCTGGGTGGGACCAGCACCAAGAGTGGGCAAGGCCAGCCCCCTTTCTCTCCCTCTTTCTCCTAGCCTTTTTTTGCTCTCTCTTCCTTCCTACTCCGCGGGCTGCTGGAAGAGGAGGAGACAGCTCTTGCCAGAAGTCTGATGGCTTGCCAAAGACTTTTGATTGATTGCTCAGAGCTGCAGGTTGTCCTCTCTTGCCTGAAACGGAGATGTAGGGGATCAGTCCTATGGCCTTTCAGGAACATGCTCACAGTTTACACAGCAAAGAGACAGGCTTTATTCCAGACAGGTCACACCACACCACATCTCAAAATATTCCCATAATCTTATATAACATAAACAGCTGAAGTTCACATGGTATCTATTAGTAACTTGCAAAACATATTTGCTCAGTATATTTTGTTATGTAATGCTTTTAGAAAGATCTGAAGTCTCTGAGGAAGACCAAAAAGCAAAAGAGTGTTCTCTCTGGTTCACAGATTATCACTAGAAGGAAATACTGTTCAGTTAGCCTTCAGTTTTCTCAATTGCACTGACAGTCTCTCTCTCTCTCTCTCTCTCACACACACACACACACATACAACAGTGTTCCTTAACTCATTTGCTCTGAGTTAAAGAACTATATCAATGTACCATTCAAGTTAGTTTAGCATGACATTTTTTGTAATGAAGACTTTCATGTGATTAATTGCTGATATCATAGAAAAGATCCATATTACACGTATTTCAAAGCTCTGCACTTTGGTTGAGTCTCATCCTATGGAAAAATGAAATTAACTGCTGTTAAGTGACAGTGTTTTCAGGCTTACTTGGTTTCATTTTCAAAATGTCTTACCTTCTATTGCTGATAACAGAACTCGAGAATGGTCATAAGCAATAACATTCGCATATCTATTCTTTGGTTTATTTACTTCCAGGTTAGAGTGTTCCCATGTGAATTGCTGGCCTGGGTCAATTGACTTTAAAAAGAGAGAAAAAGAGTGGGGACATAGAGAAGGGAATAGTTGTTATTAGCCAAAGAACCATTTTTATTCTGGAAATATTTATGTTTTATAAAATGTTTCTATGTATTATATAGCTTAAAGCACTCAACCATGGGACCCGCTCCACTGTTAGCTGTCGTACTGACACTTACTGATAATCACATTGAGTCACTTGGCTTGCACAGATCTCTATTTGTTCTTATACGAAATGAGACAATAATCAATGCAGGAGATGCTTTATTTTGTCAAGTAATATGGAGGTAGATGTGTGTGTGTGTGTGTGTGTGTGTGTGTAGGGGAGAGATAAGAAAACTAAGATAGAGAATAACGGAAGGCCCATAGTGATTTAGCCATAACATTGGAAATTTAACCCCAGCCTTTATAATTAGGATACACAGCAGAAGCAGCTCATTCTTGTCTGTGTATAGAAGCGAGAGAACAAAATTCCTCTGTGTTTCAAAGAGATCCATTTTGCCATGAGGGGTGGGGGGGCTATAGTTAGGGATTCCAGAGTAATCCACAACAGAACCAAATGAGTTCAGATTTTCATGAATTTGACCTGTGGATTCTGCAGTGGATTGGCTTTCCCCCGTTGGGCAGATTCTGTGGGCTTGCAGATCATTTTTCTAACTTTCCCGAATTTTGTGAAAATTTTGTTGTAGAAAAATATGGTTTGTTTTTTTTTTTAATCCAAAAATGTGCATTTCCCCCATAGGCTAAAGTGTGAAAATGCACATTTGGGGGGAATTTGTGCGTTTTTGCACATGCAAATTTGTGCAAATGCGCATACGCGCAAATCCAATTCTGTCAGTTCCATCGATGGATGGACGATGGATCGACAGGTGCCTGACAATATGCGAAACACCAAAGGAATGGATTTTACACAATGTGTACATCCCTAGTTGTGGTTAGAATCTAAAATCTCTAACCAAAAAGCCATTAATGCCCCTCTTTTTAAAAAAGCTCATGCTGCTAGCCTAGGGAAGAGATGATATTCCTGTAAATTCTGTCTATATTACAGAAATCCCATCAAAACAATGTATGTGTTTGCACAGGATCCAGGTTAAGGAACATATTGCATATATAGAAAGCAACCCCCCTCCCCCAATACCAGTAACGACAACTGGAGTGCACTTTCTCAAACAGGCAAATATGGCAGGCAGCAGTTGTTTTTTCTCAATGGTTACAAACAAATACAAACAAATTTGAAATGTATAAAAGGAGATGCAATGGGAGAATCACCATATTTTCAAGTTATTTCTGGTGAATTGTGAGACTGATTTAGGCTGATGTTTACTTCAAAATGCAAATCAATCACTCCTGAAGATGCTTTATAAGGAAGAAATGGACATCAGGCTATTGTTGCCCAAAGCTGTGTTTTAATGTGTATTCTTGCTCTTAGTATATTCTCAATTCTATCTATATGTTAGAACCTGGTCCTATCTCCTGCTAAGACTTGTATTAGTAGGACAGTGTTGCATATATGTCTCCATGCACTGGTGCAGTGGAAGTAATCATTGCATTATGTTGTGCTAGAAGAAGGCATCTACGCCATGCAGCTATCTCTGTGCTGCAAAACTAGATGGAGAAGGGGGTATAGTGAAGTTGTGGCAGGGGGGAGGAGAGCATCCTTTTCAGCAGGAGTGGGTAACTTGTGGCCGTCCAGATGCTCTGGCCTACAACTCCCATAATCCCTCCCCATTTGTTATGCTGGCTAAGGCTGATGGGAATCGCAGGCCATAACATCTTGAGGGCTACAAGTTGCCCACCCCTGCTTTTTACCTTCCAAAGACTGGGACTATGCCTTATTTATTTATTTGTTTGTTTGTTTGTTTGTTACAGTTATATACTGGCCAACAGCCAGGGCTCTCTGGGCAGTTCACAACAATTAAAACCATAACATACAACATGATAAAACCTAATGTAAGACTTTAAATGTTTAAAAGTAGTATGTAAAACCAAAGTAAAACCCAACAGCAGTTACAGCCCAGGGAAAGCCTGGGTGAAAAGGTGGGTTTTTAGGAGGCGCTTGAAAGTTGCCACCACATTTTCTGCCTCCCAAACTGCAGTACACCTTGCACTGATATAATGCTGCCTACAGAAAACATTAGTGGCAAGTGGAAACTTAACATTATACCCAGTACACAGTCCTGCAAAACAGCTTTTCCCCTCCATCCGGTCCCAGATGATTAGTTGCAATTAGTTTAATAGCCACCAGTCAGAGAGGCCCAAGCACAGGGCATGGGGACATATTACTCTGCTCCCACAACTATAGAACTGTGTGTGTGTGTAGGAGGGGGGGGGGAAGGCGAAAAGGACAGAGCATTAAGCATAAAGGGAAGCACTTGCACATATAGGTCTCAAATGCCCAGGATCAAGGGACAATAAACTGTCGAAAATCCATAAACACAAAACATTTTCAGAACCTTGGTAGTTGGAGCCATGCCATCACAATGGGTTGGATCCAGATTCACACTGGATCAATTGTGGTGGCTGAAGAGGACTTCCCTGCCCCCTCCCTCCTTCCCATGGCTGTCTCTCCAGGCCCCTTAAAATGTGACACATAGAGTCAGGAGACCCTTCTGAATTGGGTGAGCTGTGGAGTGTGGTGAGGGAGATCCCCCAAAATCAGGTGGAGGGACTTTCTATGAGTGTAGCCTTTCCTCTCATAGAAGGCAAGTCCTGGATCCAACCTAATGTGAGGTTATTTTCGTATAGTAAGGAGCAGTTCTGATGTCACCCATGGTGAAATTGACCTTCAATCATATACTGGGAAAAGGCAGAAAATTAGTATTTTTAAGGGGGGAGGGTCTCAAAGTGTATGTTCTGCTAACTCATTGGTTTTCCAATCTACCTGAAAAATTTGGGATGGAGGAGAGAAATGTCTTTGTATGTTTCTGAGCAAAAGACTTCATTCATCACAAATATTTTTGCAACTTCTTATGCTACAGTCCTAAGCACACTTCCTAGAAAGTAAGTCCTAATTGACTCAATGGGATTTACTTCTGAGTAAACATGACAAATCATGCAATTTGTCATCCAAAAGTAAAATCAAAAGTATTCTGCCATTATATATACTACAAGCAACATCCCTTAGCTGTCTCCGCTCTGTGGGATCACACCAGTATATGGAAGCACAGCATTTTCCTTGTGAAAACAAATGCAATAGGCTCTCCCTAGGTCTGAGGAGGAAAGTGCCATATACAGTTCACAATTAATTGTGCAGATATCCAGGAGGAAATCCAAGACAACAAATTCCATTATTAGATGGGAGACGTTTGAGGAAGTGATTACTGGCAGCAAGAACAGAGTGCGAATAAGGCACTTCTTTATAGAATAAGCCAGTCCTGTGATCATTTTTCTCCACTGAACCACTTATGTGTGACCAATGTTATGAAGAGAAAGCTTAAAAGATTAATGTTTTAACTAGAAGATAAGGAAGAGTTAAAAAAAATGCCTGTCCTTCCTGTTCTCTTAAGCTTTAGTGGTCTATTTAAAAAAACAATTACAAGGTTGTCTTTTTCCTACAGAGCAAAGAGCTTTATATGCAGCTACTCACTTTTTTAATTAACCATTTGCACAGCTGAGGATCTACTGACTTCAAAACCTGGCAGTGCACCATTTGTTTGGTTTATTTCCTGCATCTCCATGTGTTGTCCAGTAACAAATGAAGTATGCCATTTTCTCGGACTGGTCTTCCAGCTCACATGGCCTCGTTTTAATTGACACAGTCACTGTTAGACAAACTCCACGCTCTCAGGTTAGAAATCTGCCGCAGAACATCTTTGAACACTCAGAGCTAATACATCCATTTTGTTTCTTTGCAGACCCTCCAGGCTAGATAAGTTGTGTTTACAATCTAGACAACTTATATCACTGATTAGAGGTAAGGTACAGCTGCAGCTTAAAACAGTAGTTGCCTCTTGGCACAACATCAAAGAGATAAACCATAATTGATGCGATTTAAAGCTCCCCAGGGCTCGACTGTGCACACAGAACATTATCTGAGGGGCTTCCCCATTCTTATTAGAGCCAGGAAAAGCTCCACATGCACGGACAAGGAGGTGTTACCAATACTGTAAATAATAGGGAACCACCTGCCCATGTAGGGCCCCCACAGTGTGCATCAGAGCCCCTGCAAGCACACGATAGCTATTACCCCACAGTTAATGAGTTTATAAGCCCGCAAAGTACAGGTCGGTACTAAACTAGACAGTGTGTAGAATATCAAGCTGTTTGAAAAAGGTGGATAGAAAGTGTTTTGTTCAATTCAGCTTAACCTCTTGGGGCAGAGAATAGTAGCAGTTTTTCCATCTATCCTTGTTCATTCCACTTCTAGCCTACTAATCCCATGACTCCAGTCTTGATCCGTAAGTGTCTTTAGCTGTCCAGCCCTGATCCTTATCTTTTAAGTGGCTCCAACTGTCACAGACTGCAGCCAGTAAGCTTGTAGATTTTTACCATGTGAAATAAAACCCCAGGATCTTGCAGGTTATAACAGGTAAAACTCACTTGTATGGTGAATGGGGAAAGAGCGACAGTGACAGAGACTAGGCCTATTCAGGCATTCTGTTTTGGAGTGAACACACATGCGAGGAACAGGAAGATGAGCATGGTCGCTCTGCTCTCCTCAATCTCCTCTCTTGCTGCCCTGATTTTTCAGGCTTCTACATCTTGAAAGAGTCTGCACAGATACAAGAGGCTCCCTGCTGCAGATGTTATCCCTCAACATGTGGATGGTGATGAGAATGCGGATGCAGGAAGTGGATCTAGGGTGCTTTGTCCCCACTCTCCCACCTCCCGTGGGTGTTAAACTCAGAAGCAGAATTCCTGAACAGGACGAAGGAGGTCACTGCATCGGCTCATAGGTTACATATACACTGAACACAATCAAATGAGACAGCTCAATTTGACCACAGAAAGCAGGCCTGTCCCACTGCTGATAATGAAATAAAAAGCAATCCCAGGTGATAACTGCCCTCCACCCTCCACAGGCAGCAACGTGAGTCCCTTGGGGCCAGGAAAGGCAGCAGGCACTTGATGCAAGCGCCTTTGTGCCTTTTGCAAGCACAACAAAAGTTCAAGCTTTTGGGGGTTGAATGATGAGATGCTTGTGTATCTCTAACCAAGGGTGTTTCCAGATGAGGTTTTTATCACACCATTGCCTTGGCTCATTCATGGAATTTTATGGGGGAGACAGATGTTGTCTTCTACTCGTAGCCCTCAGTGTTTTCCCACAGCTTCTTCCACCTTTTCTTTTACCACAGCAAAGGAGAAAAAGAGAAAAGACAGAATAACTGCATAGTACCATCTAATTGGTAGGAGCCTTCTGTCTGGATGGAAGCACCTTAAGTTTAAAGAACTGACGTAAAAATTTTTTTAATGATAAAATAATGCCATCAAATAAATCAGCTAATTAAAATGGGAGAGAATTATGCATGCTTGCTTCAGGAACATAGTCAAGCCACATCAGTTGTGGCTAATCAGAACACAAAAGTTAAATTTGTTTTGTATTTTGAAGGGATATGTAAATTAATGATGGCTATTCAGCACTGTGCCAGCTCTGCAAGAGGTAATGTTGTATTGTATTGGGTTTAGCAATGTAATTGAAGGATTCACATTGTCTGATCTTCTCCTGCAGTACCAACTGTCTAAGTATCTTACAAATTACTTTACAATCTAAAGTGTCACTTATAGTTCTCTCCTCATTCCTGACAAGAAAGCTAAAATTCTGTAGGACAAACTGACTGTAACAGTGCCAGTGTTTTCTTATTTCTACACCACAGCTCTTTTAAAAGTTGTCTGAAACATGATTTCCTATATTTGATTTTATCTCAACAGTAACTTCAATTATCTTTTTCTTCACTGTGGAGTCGCCTTCTTAGAACATTTGCAAATCTCTTTTTATAAAAATAGTAAATACATAATTGATAATTAGAAATTTTCAAGCCTCCTTTTTTAAAAAAGTTATAAACCATAACTTCATTCAAAAAACCATTTCAGGCTATATAAACAAAAACCAAATATTCAATGCAACAAAAGATTGTTTCCACACAAGCAGTATAGTCAAGAATTGCCATTCTTTGTGAACATACTTTTATTGAAAATCCAGATAACTTTGTTGCCAGATCATTGCATTCCAATGTTTTCTGTGTTTGTCCTTCCATACTTTTTCAGAACTAATTTGGGGTGATTTTCCTGATTTAAAACATAATTGCTGCACTACTCTGTCCATTGTGGACAGGTAAAATACTACTGAGGCTTTTCAGCCTCCTGTTCCTTTAATTGAACTTGCTACCTGCATGTTGTGCTCTTTTCACTGCTTCCCAGAAAGCATGGTGGTGGGATTTTGATTGCCCCTTCAACAGCTTCTCTTAAAATCCCTTAATGTCACTTTGAACTCACTACAGGGATGGGATGGGATATTAATTTCTAATTTCCTCCCATTATTTTCGTTCTTTCCATTTTAATACAGCTATTACACTGTACTAAAATGAAAAGAAACAAAATAATAAGAGTAAATGGATAATTAACTCCCACTCCATGGTAACAGGAACTGAGAGACTATTCATTAGTAATTCTGCTGCTGGTGTGCTCAATAGGAAGCAATTCAAAGGGCAAAACTGGACCAGGAAGCTTTTAATTAACATAGGAAGGGACCTTTGCTGAATGGAACTGACTTCTGAATGAAGATGCTAGAATATTCTTAGCCAGGGGAAAGGCACTGTTAGATAAAATAGTACTATATTAAATCTTGTCTGGAACCACCATTCTAATTCTCCTTCCAGATCATTATAGAAAAGGAACTGGGGAGAAAAACAATCATTCTGAGGTTCAACATCCAGCACTCATATGTCCAGAGCAAAATCTCAAGATCATGTAACACAGGTTCTTTACCCATTAATCATAATGTTGTGCTCACTGTCAAGATAGTTAAAGGTTGTGATTTTCCTCCACTGTTTTGAAGTGTGCTTGACTGAATTAGGGATACTAACTACATTAGTGATAGTGAGTATATGACAGAGAAAATAATGTACATAGTAGCTAGAGTGATCTCTCTCTTTTGTCCATGGTAGTAGAATTTACATGAGGCGGTGGAGGTAGGGAGCTTGCAGAAGCAAAAAACAATAATTCACCAGTAAGTGGGTGATGGCTTTGAGTCACTCACTTCCTTGGTGACATACAGTATCAAATATAGAGCTTTTTCATACATATTTATTGGTGGTATATTACAATATGCCTTTCCTTAGATGCAAGTCATATTCCCCTGAAGATTTAGGGAAACATGCTTGGATCCATCAAATAATACTTAATCCTGTATATGAATACTGTTACCACCATTTCTGTGAAATCTAGGAAAATCAACTGTAATCTTTAGCTTTGTAGTTTCAACCTAATCATATACCAGCAAGGACCTGGCTAGAGAGAGAAAGCTAATCTACATTTCCTGGGTCTGAATAGTCATGCTTAAAACAAAGAATAGAGTAATATTGGCAGAAACATCCTACAAATGTGAAAGTCCAATAACTCAGGAACAACTAGTCTGTGCTAACAGTTTTAATGAGTGCTCTAACGGCTAAATGGACGACACTTAAATGGGATTCCGAGTAGATTCATTCTGAAAGCATGTCTTCAATAAAGCTGTCATTAACAGAGGAATTGGATTTCCTCACAGTAAATTCATGTGTAGAACACTGAGACACTGCAAACCATTTCTGTAAAAAGGTATTTGCAATGCTGTTGCAATATTTGTATGTTCTTACTAAGGGTTTGGCTACTTTTTCACCCCCAAAATTGCATGCCTGTAGAAAGCAGGACTGGATTTTTGTTGGCTGCCATTTCACTCACTAGACCAGCCTTCCCTAACCTGGTGCTTTCCAAATGTGGCAGGACTACAACTTCCATCACCCCTGGCCAGCACATCAATTGGCTGCACTGGCTGGAGATGGTGGGAGTGGTAGTCGCGATACATCTGGAGGATGCTAGTTTGGGGAAAGCTACACTAGACAAAAGGGTCACTAGAGGCATGGAATTGAAGACTCTCCTATCAAGCTTCTGCACTGGATATTATCTATCCACATAATAAAAGGCTGTAGACCATGTTAATCTCGGAGGGCATTCCACAGCACATTGTGCCAAATGGTCATGAAACTGGAGAAAAAGGCAAGTCCAGCTAGCTCAAGCAAATAAGCCATACTACAAAATGGAGGAAAATAGGAAGATACAGAGCTATTGGCCAGATATGAAGTGAAGGAAAACTCTTTTTTAATAGCAACAAGTGAAAGACATCCATCTTAGAATAAAAATCAGTGCTGTAATTCCATTAAATTCACTATGGGTATGAATTGTTTGTTTGCCAAATATTGTCATGCACTCTTTCATATTCCCACCTTTTCCCAGTAGATCTCTTATTCTGTTTCCTACAACTTTTTTCAGCAATGTAACAAGATCATCCACTTCCAGTTGCTTGAAACTGTAAACAAGCTTCCAAACATCCAGAACTTAGGGTGCAATCCTATGCATGTATAGACAGAAAAAAATTCTACAACTCCCAGCATGCCACAACCAAGAATACTGGTTGTAGGAGGGTTTTTTTCCAACTATACTTGCATAGGGTTGCACCCTAAGTTCTGGCTGTTTAGGGAGCTGAAGCTGACAGGCTTGGAATGCTGGGAGTTGTATGACTTTTTCTCTAAACATGCATAGAACTGCACCCTTAAATTTTTTTCATACCTGAATGTTACAGAGGAGTCAACCACTAGCTCACAGTTTTACTGACTGGCGAACGCTCCAAAGGGCAGTATCCAATGTCAGTCCTACATAGAGAAGACTAATTGAAACTAATCAGACTTATGTTAGTCAGAACTAACTTAACTCCAATTTATTTCAATGGGTCTACTCTGTGTAGGACAAACACTGGATACTACCCAGAATTAAAGTCTTTTCCCCAGATGCTTTAAAAACAAAATTAAGAGATAAAAGTGGCATTTGCATGTTGGTCAAACACAGGGTAGATAATACTTCTAAAATCTTGTTTGTTATGTGCCTATATATATAGCCAGGTACACATTTAACAAAATCACATTGTAGAATCCATTTAGGACTTATGACTAACACATTGAAGGGGTAGGGGGAGAAATTCTGAGGCTCAGCCTTCCCCTTTGATGTGTTAGTTTTTTCCAGAGAGCATTTAACAAGAGAGAACAATCAAATGTGCAACCCTTAGCCTGTGGTGCAATCGCTAGAGAAAGGCAAGAGACATGCGACATTGCTGAACTTGTAGATCAGCTCTAAGTGTCTTTTTGAACTAAGGAAAGGCAACAGAGATTTTTTTTAAAAAATACACTTTATGAAGAACAATAAAATAATGATCCTGGTAGATGTCAAAGCAAATAGATAGTGTGGAACTAGAGAATCATTAACTGCCTATGAAAATGGATAAGTTGACCCTCTTTTACCAATGTCAGCTTTTGTTATGAGAATTTCATCTTTTGGCTGAATCTCTAATAAGATGCTATTTTATTATTCAGGCAACTTGCCAGTTGAATGAGATTTACATAGTGCATTAGCAAAACATGAATGCTAAATACATGAACACTGATACATCATCATGGGAAGTTGCCAGCAGAATTACATTTTCCTACTGCATTAGTAGGACTCGAGCATCAGAAAGTAAAGAATAACTTATTAGAGAGACTATGTACCTCATACTCACATATCTGGCAAAGGTCAACCCTTTTCCTATTTTTCCATTTCAAAAGTTTCACAATAGGAGTAATATGAAAAATGTTTCAATGTTTATTCCTGCTTTCCCCAATTTAAGGTTCATAAGGAGTTTTAAAGGAAGGTTCTCATCCCTTCATCCTTGTTTGAGGATGGATGTGCTCTGACGAGATGCTTCCCTCTCCCACATCTACCATTTCTGTCAGAATCTGGGGAAAATGTTAAGACTCACAGATATAGTCATGGGAAGGCATCAATGATTGGAATCTATGGAGCAGAGAAAGAGGAGCAGTGCTAAGTACATAAATCTCATCCTATAATCTCTGTAATCCTCAACTCACACTTTTTCAAGCTTCCCAAGTGATATGAGCTGAAAACAAGAAAGGACGCCTAAATGTCAACAGGGCACCTCCACACTGGATGAGCAATGAATATTAGCTAGCACAGATTTACAACACAATCCTGTGCATATCTACTGAGAAGTGAGTCTCTCCAGGTTCAATGGACTTACTCCCAGGTAAGCATACCTAGGAATGTACCTCAAATGTGTTTCATTGCCTTCTTACAGCCTTGGACAGGGAACATCTGAATAATGGCAGGAAGGAAGAGAACTCCCTACTGCTCTCCCGATGTACGGGTAGGTGGGAGCACGACACCCTTTCTGCCAGCAGCTGTTCATGTGGGCTCAACTACTGTTTGCCCAGTGTTCAAAGTGGACATGAGAAGTGGAGGACACTTCTTCCCTTTCAGTTCAAGTAGGGATGTACGAAAGTCACTTACCTTTTCGCAGCTTTGATTCGCGGTGGGGGTGAGGTGCTCCGTCCCTCCCCCCAGAATCTTCCCTGGGCCAGCTCTGCTCTGCGGCGGCTCCATGGAGCTGCCGGCCAGGGCTGTCTGCAGCCAGAGTTCCGGCCACAGCTGGCTGCTGCGGCCGCTGTAGAGGCTACCATTTGCATCCTGCCAGGCTGCCATGATAGGCTACATAAATACTTACGTAGCCTATCACTGCTGCAGGGCTGCAAATGGCGGCCACAGCAGCCCGGCTGTGGCTGGCCGGGAGATCAGCCGCCGGAGCCACCGCATCCGCCCCAAGTAAGTTCCGTCGCAGGGGGATTTCGCGGTGGGGCGGGGGGCAGGAGGCTGTTCTGCCACAGGTTCCAGGGGGGGGGGAATTCTTTAGAATCTTCTTTAGAATCCGGCCTCACTGGAATCTGTGGCGGAATTCTCTGACATCCCTATCATGGACAATGCAAAAAATTGCAATCCCATTTTTCCAGTAATGTTAACAATAGTAATAATGATGCAATACCTGTTCTCCACCATTACACAGCTGCATCTTGGGCACTCTTACTGTAATGATGCAATATTTCCACCATTTGAAAAAAAAACTACTAAAGAGGTTTTCTTCTTATTTGGGCCTTTCCAGTGTCCCAATTAGGTTCTGAACTGTTATAGTGGAGACATTCAGTGCTTGCCTCCTGTTGCTGCTACTAGTAAGGACATTCTAGGCTAGGGGTGGGTGTGCCTTTCCCCCTTTCATCTACACAACTGTACAGTTCTTTTGCCATGGTATTTGGAGGCCTCCTCGTCCTATATTATTTATTATTACTTATTTATTGCATTTATATCCCACCTTTTAATTTTATTTTATTTATTTCATTATTTCATTTCTACACCACCCAATAGCCAGAGCTCTCTGGGTGGTTCACAAAAATTAAAACCAAAGAGCACACAATAAAACAACACAAAATATATAAAACATTAAAACCACAGTAAACAATACAACCAGAATAAAACCAGAATAAAACCTAGCAGCAATGCAGGGATTTAAATACAGATTTAAAACAGCAAAGCTAAAAGTCTAAAGTGCTGAAATGTTGAAATGCCTGGGAAAATAGAAAGGTCTTCACCTGGTGCCGGAAAGAATACAATGTAGGTGCCAGGCGAACCTCACTAGGGAGCTCATTCCACAGCCGGGGTGCCACAGCAGAGAAAGCCCTCCTCCTAGTAGCCACCCGCCTCACTTCCTTTGGCAGGGGCTCACGGAGAAGGGCCGCTGACGATGATCTTAAGGTCCAGGCAGGCACATATGGGAGGAAGCGATCCTTCAGATAACCTGGCCCCAAGCCGTTAAGGGCTTTGAATGTTAACACCAGCACTTTGAATCGGGCCTGGAAATGGATCGGCAGCCAGCGAAGCTGGAAAAGTACTTTTTTCCTCTTGCAAGGAACCCAAGGTGGCTTACATTATTCTCCTCCTCTCCATTTTATCCTCACAACACCAATCCTGTGAGGTAGGTTAGGCTGAGAGTGTGTGACTGGCCCAAAGTCACCCAGTGAGCTTCCATGGCCGAGTGGGGACTAGAACCTGGATCTCCCGGCTCCCAGTCCAACACTCTTGCCACTGCACCTCACTGGCTATATCCTAATCTCCTAATGAAACATTCCTGCCACTTTTCTATATGCTATTGCTAATATGGAGAGTATGAATAATTGTTGAGCAGCCCAAACTACAAGTTACTATATATAGCTCCTAGTTACTTCACTCTTTCTTTTTTCCTCTCTCAGTACCACTGAGCATTAAAGCTCCCCTACCCACCACACTAGGGTCCCAATCCCGATCAGACCCCTGTTCTGATTTTAGAGTAACAAAGACATGCTCTTTGCAATCCAATAATTTTCTTTTAAACTCTGCTGAATTTTGGTAGAGTTGGGGCCAATGAGAATTTTTATCTCTCTTTTTTAACCCCTCTGGGGGATGGGTGCGTGTGTGTGTGTGTATAATAAAAACAGGAGGGGGGAAAACTTAAATCCCCCCTCCTGAATTACCACAGTCCCCATCTGAATTGAGGCCATGTGTGCTTAACTCAAGCTCTGCTATGCATCGTTAGCGGATTGTTAAGTGAATAGCTTAATGACTTGGGCCCAATTTACATGGGGAATTTACTGCAGTGCTACTGCACCTCACACAAAGATGTGACACATGATGTTACCCCCAATCTGTATCAGTCCTGGGTTTTCTTGCATTAAAAACTGCATTTTCGCAAAGTCCTTTTGTGATGGATTTTCCGTTTACCGTTGACTTCCCTGTGTTTTGGGACTTAGTGTATCCTAAACTTGTGGTACTACTCTGGGGGGAGGAGGAGTGGCTTCAGTGTTGCAAGGAGGAATGGAAAGTTTCATCAGTGAAGGGTGGACCTGATAGAAATGGGAGGAGTTAACCCTTCCTGTTAGTTTTATCCTCCACTGATAGATTTTTTTTTTTTTTTTAAATAGTGTTTGCTAATGCGTACTTGTGGAGAAGGATTAAAGTGCTCTGTGCATGATTGTGGGGAGGAGTGGGTTTGCTGATTTCCCTGCAGCTGAAGGCTCCTCCCCTCCATGCATGCTTTTCCAGAGAAGCCCATTCTGGAAAACCAGCTGTTCAAGGATATATAGGAACACAGAAGGGAGGCAGAAAGACCCTCAGAAGGGAGGCAGAAATATTTGTAAATAATTTATCTCTTCCATCACAGATCTGATGATGCACTGACAAAATCTAGTAAATCTAGCAGTGCTACAAGAGCTTGGCAAGGAGCCAGAACATGACTTCACCTTCCCTAATATTAAATGTTAACACAAAAGGCTGCCTTATACAGCAGAAAGCTTGATGAGAAGAACCATTAAAATGATGTGCAGCCAGTTTGGCAGGCTAGGTTAATGCATACTTTTTTCCTTATGCTGCTGTCTCTCTGGGCCAGTTCGTATGCTCACTTGTTCTTTTCATGGCTGAGGAATAGGCACATGGGAACCTTTATGAGGGAGAAGAATTCTATGCATCACACCTTCTGCATGCAGCTATATGCGCAGATTATGTCTTATGTTATGTGTACATCCACTCACCCATCTTGCAAAGATTTGGTGAGTGTATGACCCAGCTTCTGTTTTTCAGCTGTATGCACACCTACCTGGATATATGCAGCTGCTTAACACTGAAGCAAGAGCACAGACAGCATCAAGACTCAAACACATGGAACAGAACAATCCAGGATGATCCCCTAGGGGTCTGCCCTTTTACTACAGTACAGCCACATTTGCATAGCTTGTCATGCTAGCAAAGTGACACTGAGCTGAAGTGACACTGAAATGCCATTATTAGTATTTGTTATTAATGTGTGTTACACGGCAGGTGCTCAACCTCAAAACAAAAGCCTACACTTTCACAATATTTTCTGCCTATATCAAATATCTTAAAGCACCAAGATTGTGAAGTGTCAAATAACTGATGATTAAAATCAAGAGACTAAAAGCCTCAGAATAAAATGCTCTAGAAGCAATTAAGAACTAAGTGGGTATTTGATATAATGTTGCACTTTGCATGTTACAAGGTGCTGGAAAAACCTGCTTCAGGTTATATTTGGCATTCTGTATTCACTGGCAGTGTGTGTGGGCTCAATTCATATCACCATATTATTGTTAAATGTCAAAGGATACAATTCCAAATACATAAGCCCAATTGTTTAACAGCTGTCAAATCCATATATTTGCATTGCCAAAAAATGTGCACTGAAACAGTGAGAAAAATGCAGAAAACAGTAGAAAAGTTTGCTCTGCTTGATAAAATTAGAGAAAAAGAATAACACAACATATAAATTGCAAAACTGTAATCTAGTATATCAGAAAAACCATCCTTCTTGAAGGTTGCTAGTAATGTATTTCCCCCTCCCCCACCACACACACACTATTAGCATAATAATACCACCATTTTAGAGAAGGGCTGTAGCGGATCAGGTAAGGCAGGAAAAATATTCTTGCTTCAAATCTGGGAGAACCTCTGCCAATCAGTGTCAACAATACTGGGCTAAATGGGCCAATGGCCTGACTCTGTATAAGGCAGCTTCCTATGGTCCTAATCCATACTGCTTAAAAGACTTTGGTTAGAAATATGACTAGGGTATACTGGGACATGACTCCTCCACCCCTGCTTTGGAAGTCTGCAGATTAAAGACCAGGATACAAATCTATATAATAAATAAACAAGCAAGCAAACAAAAAACCCATGCAATCTGTTGAGAATGTACACTTCTTATGCCATCTATGCATGAAGTGTGGAGAGCAGTGAGAGGCCTCTCAATGGCTATTTTGCAATGATGGAACTTCAGAAAAACTCTTGGAAGCTTTGTAGGTCTTGCTACTGAGGCTGCCTTAACGAATTAGTTGAGAAGGTAACTGTAGTAGATGTTATTTAAGCATGATCCTTAATTTGTATTTTCTTTCTACTTCCCTGCCTTATGAGGCAGATCCTTGTGAGTTCTTGTTGTTTAAATATTATTTATACTAATTTTATTAATGCATCTTTATCTTAATGGTTAGCTGCCTTGGAAGTAATTCTATCCTGAAAAACAGGATATAAATAATGATAAGAAAGAGGATGGGGTAAACTAGAACTTATGTTCAAGGACTGTGCCAGTGATAAGCTTGAGTATAATTCTCTCTTAAGGCAGGCATGGCAAACCTTCAGCCCATGGGCAGGGGGACCTTCTATCCATGGGGGATCCTCATCCAGCCCACCAGCTTCTTCCCCAGTGCCCACCCCTTCTCTCCAGGCAAAAGCTCTTATTTCTGATCAGCAGCTAATCATAGATAAGATCTTTTCCCTGTTCAGTGCTGAGAAAGGCTCATGTATGTATACGAACACTGTACGTGGGTGTGAACATGCACACCTGTGAACGGTGCTTGTGTATGTATGAACAGTGTTTGCGTGCGTACGTGTGTGTGTGAACAGTGGGATTTGAATAAATGGTGTTGATTGTTTCTGTATGAATGGTGTGTGAATGGTATGTACGTATCTGTGTATGAACAGTGTATGTGTGCTTGAGTGAATGGTGGGGTAGACGTGGGGTAGACGTGGGGTAGACGCCGGGTACACCCTCTGCTGGCATGCACCCCCTGGGAAGTTTCTCCAGCGGTAAATGGGCCCTTGAACTGAGAAAGGTTCCCTTCTCCTGTCTTAAGGCATCAAAACCAAAATCAAGAGAGCATTTATATTGTACAGTCAAACAATTCCATTTGAAATGAACTTCACTTTGTGTGTAAAATCTCTCTTGAAATTGAGGGGAATTTCAAAGGAAATGTGTGTTGTGGCATGGGCATCACTTGGAAAAAATAAACCAAACTTGCTTACTTAATGTAATCCTTTGAATCTTTGTTGCCACTGTGCCCATGATTGCACTCTTCATATCACAGGTGGGAAACCTGTGGCCCTCCAGATGTTTTGGCCTAACAACTCAAATCAGATGGGAGTTGTAGACCAAAACTTCTGGAGGGTGACAAGCTGCCCACCCCTGCTTTATATGATTTTCTTATATTGTTTTACAGTCCTACTTATTTGCTCTAAAATTCTCTAAATTACAGAGTCACAAAACTGTTTACTATAAAGTAGAGGTAGTTTTACCTTTATTGATGCATATTTAAGCTATCATTTTAAACATACCCATTATGAATAAGGGTGGGAGAGAGAGACTAATGACTCTGAGATTAACTGTTTTAAGTGACACTGATGTCATAATTTAATACTGTATAGAGATCTTCAGGTAAATTAGTACTATTCACATTTCATTTGACTGTAAGGAGTGGATTGTTTATTTGTGGAGGTAATCGTTTGTCAGTACCTTCAACAATTTTAACTTTTATAAATCAGTTCTGTATGACCTTCTATACAAAAAGAAGTTCTGTTCAAAGGATGTAGAGCATAAATATCTAGTATACTTAAGTATCTTAGGCAGGAGAGGTTTAAATAGCAGTTGAACATTTACCGTTACAGTACAGAACTCCAATTGCATATCATTTAATGATGCCATGTTAGAGAAAGTCTTAAACCCTATCTGAAAAATAATCTCATTACTGTCAAAGATGAAAACGCAGTCTCTGGTACTCACAAAAATATGTTGACTTGAAGGTCATTCTAGGGTTTAAAGGTATACTTAAAACACTTCAGGAGTGATTTTCTGCCAATTGTATGTAATTATTTAGTGTTCACAGTCACAAAGATCATGCTATAGAAACTGCACACAAAAGTATTTCATCTGCCATTTACTGGCATTCAGTTTTTGTTCATGTATAGTTACTTGCACAAACATCACAATATTCCTTCTGTACAGTGTAAATTCCTAAACATACCACTATCAATTCCTTTTGCTGTCTACCTAAATGCAGACAGTGTCAATAGAATAGTTGTTATCAAGAAGTAGAGTTTGAACTTTCCCAACCTCCTGCCCTCCAGATATTGTGGACTGAAACTCCCATTAGCCCAAGTCAGACTGATCAATGGTCAGGAATGATGGAAATTGTAGTTCAAAAAATGTGGGAAGCACATGGTTGAAGACAGCTGGTCTAAAGATGCACAACTTTTTTGAACCAAAGGGTCCAAAACACTGCCTCACCCAGTGTGGGAGGCAGGGCAGGAGCCTGACATGCACTCATGCAGTCATGCATGCATGCGTGCGTGCACATGCACGCACACACACAGAAGGATTAGGAGTAGGCTTTAATCTCACCCCCATCCCAGCAATCATGCGCAAGATCGCTGGCATGGGGGAGGACTACTTCGATCCTGAACTGGATTGCTGCTTCTGTGCCCCCATTAGCAGCATGGAAGCAGTGATGCTGGCTGCTTTCAGATCACTAGGGGGAGGAGGAGGCTTTAGTCTCCTTCTCCTTCCAGCAATCCAGTCTTCACCACTCCTTTCCGCTGCCATTAGTGGAGTGGATGCAGCGATGTCAAGTGCTTCTGGGTCGCTGCAGGGGGAGGGGGGGAGGCAGCTTTAGACTTCTGTCCTCATGATGAGTCTTCTCTCCTTCCCAGCAACACTGATAGGCATCACTGGTTCTGTGTCGCAATTACTGGTGTGGAACAGAGGCCCCGATCGTGGGTGGAATTTGGTGGGGGGAGGGGAATGAGGGCTGCACAACAGGCCTCTGGGGGAGCATGGGCCCAACAGCTATAGGTTGTGCACTCCTGGCTTATAACTGCTTGCAGTTGGCGCAATGCACACTACCCTGTTCACCATAATCCAGAATTCTTTAGCATTCTGGTATATTTTGATGTGCTAATGTGACATTTGTGAACTTGTAAGTAACATAGCTGTGACACAGTTGTGAACTTGTACTTTAATATGGTATATCATATGATGGGCACCGGAAACAGTAGAGGAAGTAGTGGGATGAATAGGAAGGAAGAGCGACAGAGAACTCTTGGGGTAATCAAAGAGACTACTGAAGAAAAGGTTTGTATTGGAGTCTTCATAGCTAATGATTTCTGCTATGTCCAAGTATTCTAAGAAATGGTAAAGCCACAGATGCAAATGATCAGAAATGGACCTCAATGTCAATGACTTCTTGAGGAATATTTAATCCCTGGATCCCTGGAATAACAGCCATAAATACTGTAGTGGAATTCTCCTTTCACATTTGGGATGTAGTATCTCTTTTTTTGCATGATAGACCGTATTGTCCTTTTCAAGATGCAGTAATAGTGTATAGTGTTTAATGGATGAGGTCCAAGTCCCTTTATCTAAAACTTATTGATGTGAGAGTGATGCGTGTGTGTGTGTGTCAATGTGTATCTTGGGGGTTGCTATCCATAGGATATTAAAAGGGTATTTCATAAATGTTTCCTGTTATGATACCATTAAAACCCACAATTCATGAATTATTGATGGGAGAGGTAATAACGGCTTGGCGATGTTATAGCCTATACCAACACTAAACAGAATCCTTAATCTATGAAAAATTTACTCAGTGGACCAACACATCTTCCTGAGGAATTCTGACATAAGGTAATGAAAAGAGCACAGTTCTCTATTAGTCAGTATCATAAATCATTAATTAATTGGACACAAAATTTAAGTGACATAGATGATTAAATGAAATCATGATTTAGAAATATTCACTTGCTTTTCAATTTTTCTGTCCAACGTTATTAATAGCAGAGATTTTTAGCTACATTAAACTAAACTGTATTTACTACCTCTTTCACAGAGTCAAAGCTAATGTGCTGGAAGTCAAAAATTGCACAATTGTGCACTTCCTTCTTTTGGATGTTCAAAGAGTCATAACTTCATCTCTGATCTGAAGTGTTTGCTACTGAATTTCCACATTTTTTGAAGTATTATACTAAATGTGCACAAGCACTCAGCAGTGAGTATTCCCAAGACAGATGTTTTAGTGGAAAACCTCCCTAAGGTCAGCATTCACACTCCTTGCACACCCAAATGGAACATTAATTCATTGACAAGGCAATCCTATATTTCTGAGGAGAGCATCCCAGGAACCACAGGATTTTATGAATTCCCATAGACATTCCTATGACCTTGGAAAGGGGACTCTGAGTTCTGATCCCTCCCCGTGCCCCATTGCCGGTGCTGTGGAAGAACTAGGGCAGCTGTTTCCTGAGGTTGCATAAGTGACTTTGAGGAGGTAAAAAAAGGGGCAACCCAGTGGGTGGGGAGGGAGGGAAAAGGAGAGGCTGGGATCTGTGGGATCTTGGGGCCTTCTTCAGCCCCAGTTCTGCCCCCAGCAGCGCAACCTCTCTAGATTCCTGTCTAGAGGAAATAAAAACAATGAGGAAGACAGAGAGGAGAAAATCACCTCCATCACTCCTGCTCTGCTGGCCATCTGCCGGCAGAGCATTGGCTATTTGGTGCACTCCTTCAAAGGGCATATGATTGCACCCTTAGAATACTTCCTTATCTGAACAGTATTT
This sequence comes from Heloderma suspectum, assembly GCF_057233095.1. Taxonomy (NCBI): domain Eukaryota; kingdom Metazoa; phylum Chordata; class Lepidosauria; order Squamata; family Helodermatidae; genus Heloderma; species Heloderma suspectum. The sequence continues at coordinate 107,207,569 of NC_139459.1, forward strand.
TGACTCTTTAAGAGGTTGATCTAAAATTCAGAATATGTTCAGAATTCTACACAAATAATGAAGGCTATCGTCTTAAATATATTTACAGGGCAATCCTATGCATGTTTACTCAGTAAGTATCCCACTGTGTTCAATAGAGCTTACTACATGTGCTTAGGATTGCAGACTTACTTGGATGAAACTCGGCTGACAGGAGGCTACTTTTTTGTATGTTTGTTTAGGATTACAGCCTGATTACTTACACCGACTTGACCTACTAATAACTACATTACTCCAAATGGCCAGGGAATCAGTCTCTAAGGAACTTGGGGAAAGTTACCTCGTATTCTTGGGAAAACTTCAAGTTGTCATTAGCCTTCAGCCTTTCAATGTGATCCGCTAGTTCCAAAATAGGTATTGGAGGATGGCTAGCCATACCTGTTGATGGAGAGAGAAATGACAATGGCATTGAAAAATAATAAAAGAGAGCTGTGAAATCCAGACTTAGAAAATACAGCAATTAGAATGTCTATAAAATGTGTAAATAGTAAAGATGTTGTAAGGTGACAGAAGCAGGCAGATAGTTTAGTCACTCAAAGCAAGACATGCTCTGAAGAGATGAGCTTTGAAGCCAAATTACTAAAAATAACAAAAAACATAAAAATCACCAAGCATATTCCCAAAGCTAACATTCTTAGTGTTAAAAGAAACAAAAGTTATTATGCCAAGACTTAATGAGGTTAGCTAGGTGGGGAAAAATGAGACAGTTAGACCTGATGTTGACTTCTGCTTTGAGTAATGACTCTTATGGTCATATCAAATCTCCTTTCCTGTGCTGTATGAAATGGAAACGGTGTTGGGGTTAGGTGAATAAAAGGTGACCTGGGGGCAGGGAGAAGCCATTCAAAGAAGCCTAAAGGGATACAATAGTACTGACAGAAAATAAAGTGACTTATGAGGGAAACTAACTTGAAGAATGTAGGTTACTGGGGTAACCAGAGACACTTGATTCTGCGAAAAGAAATTGTAAAAATAAATAAAACAAAACAAAGGAGGGGGGGTAAGAAACTCATTCATAACAAAATAAAATAAATAAATGGATAGCTTGATACTTAGAAAGTGATTACTGTGTTTTGGGGACTGGAGAACTGGCTAATATGAGTTGACTAAATAAGACAGGGAAAAATCTAATGATTTTCCCCCAAAAAAATATTGTATAAAGTTTAGGACATTCACATGCAATTATGGATTGCCAGAGTAACATGCACTGCTGCTTACAGACAACAGTCAATAAAGACAAGATTAGACATCAGACATTTTGAGCTTCAAAAATGTTTTCACTAGTAGCAGATTGTAGAGGCAGGGGTTGTACAGACTCAGTTCTGCTGAACACAAACACTGGGCTTACCCTAGAACCTCAGAGAAAAGATCTCAACCCTGTCCCTTTATCAACCCCCAGAAATTACCTACAATCTACTTCAGGTGTAAACATCTTTGTCTACCAATGGAAAAATGGTGAATACAGAGAAGACTTAGGGCAGGGATGGGAAAGAGACCAGGAGAAGGAGACAGCAAGGGAAAGGAAGAGACAAAGGGCAAAAGAGGAAATGTGGGGTCAACTAGCATGATCTGCCAGCTGAAGATTGAGGCAAGTCCACTCTTTGTGGGTATTTCTTTTCAACCAATCAATACGGATGGTTTTCCACCCACTTTTTTTTTTTTTTTTACATTATTTAAGCATGCCTAGAATATAATAGCTTGTTGCAGGGAGACACATAGTTGGCTAGAATTTTTTAACTAGTGAACCCCATGATGTATTGAAATTATAAAACAAAACCATGGTCACTGAAGGGAGGAGTAGGGGGGAGGGCTCAAACTGGAAGCCACGTTTTCGACAGTTCAGGCTGTTTCACCACCATGAATTTGAAGGGTATGCTCAAAGAAAGCTAGCTTGCCATCGTTGTGGCACAGTTTTATATGACATGACCAAGAAATGATGATATAGACAATTCATAAAATTGCTTTTGTTACATTTTTACCTATCTTAATAAAGTCCATAGGAAGGACCAGCAGCATATCATTCATATCTTGTTTGTGGCACAGAAAATAGTACTGCATACTACTGTGTAGCCAAAGTAATTACATACACAATAGTTCTTTTGATTGCATGGTCTGTCTGCTTATATTGTAAGATCAAGTGAATCAGAAGAAGCCCCCACAAATTGTGGAAACTACTTCTTGGAAGGGAAAGCTATATGAATCAGTTTTTATATCTCCCATTTCATCATATGCAACATTTAAGCTGTGTGATTTTTTTAAAAGTAGCCATGAAATATACTTGATCCAGATCCAGATCGAGCACCCCAATGAAAAATATAAAAGGTTTAAAAAGGCACAAGAAAATGCTAGGCTTATTCAGAAATGGAAGTTGAATGATGGAACATCTAAAACAGTGATTGAACAGAGAAAATAATAGAGACAAAGATGTTTAGACCTTTTCGAGCGAATCGTGGGAGAGAGTTATTATCATATAAGGACTGAGTGGTAGTTTGGCTAGAGAGGGAGGACACAGAGCCAATCAGGGAGGCGTAGGGGACTGAATTACTGCTCAAAGCTGTAAAAAGTAAAGCCAATTGGAAATGGGAAAGAAATTAGTAACAGCAGTAAAACACCATCATATTCAGTTTTCACAAAGACAAATGTATTGTTTTGCATGCACAATCTTTCCGTGGACATTCAGTATTCGGGCAAATAGGTAGAAAGATCAGACCACCTTAACATATCAACATATAGAACCATAAAGCTGAATTCATGGACATGTTTACTGCAGAATTAGGTTTCAATATGGTAGCCACATGACTATGTTGTTTAAGTATTAATAAAAACAGAGAAATCAGAAAGAAATTATTAACAGCACAATATGGTGAATGTTTACTCAGAAGTAAACCATATTATCTTAAACTGGGTGCATAAGATTGCAGCCTAAGAATGTTATGTAATAAAGTTCTGTTTCTCCATCAGTTCAGTCATTGATACACCCATAATGAAAGAAGCACCCAGCCCAAACATTATGTCTGTGTTCTGCCATTTATATTTATTAGCATCCTTCTGCAGTTAAACGTTTGAGGCTCATCAAAAGGTGGCATAAAATCTTTTTTTAGCAGAACAGATATAAAAGCCAACATCTTCTAGAATTAACCATCTGGTGATTATTGCAGTGCAACAGTCTTAATTTTATAACTAATACAAATGGAATGCCTTTCAATAATGTTTCATAGTAATCTCATACAAGGAAATAATAAGTGTATAGGGTTTTTTTAAAACATCTATCAGGTGATACCCCACCCCTGGTAAAAACTTGTCTATTCACTGTTTGTGAAACTTAGTACTCATATATGAATACCACTGTTATGTGTTTTAGTTTTTGAAGATTTTTAAAAATTATTTTTCTACCGATACATATTAACACCAAATACTGCCCTCAGTGTACGTGTGAGATTTCAACCAATGATCATGGACTGTGTGTCCACACATCGAGAATACTACACAAAATGCAGAAGAAGTTATTTTATGGATCTACAATGCATCCACATGTTGATATACATTCACATCTATGTATCCTAGGAGCATTTTTATTAAAACATATGTGTACAAAATAGATGAAAAGGCCTCCTACATGTCAGTAACTCAACATGCCTCTTTTTTCTTTTTACACACAGAAATGTGAAATTATGTGGATCTCAAGCCAAAAAGCAACAAAAACATACATATATATCTAAGCTTTCACTGGCAATAACCCCTTGAGCTCAGTACAGCAGAGTAGCACAACATGACAGAGGCATTCAGCTCCACAAAAATTAAACCACGTCGTATGTTTCCATTGTTGTCTTTGCCTGGAGAGGGTGGTAATTTTACAGTGAATTCAGAGGAGCTATGCTATGTTCAGCAGTACCAAGGCACAACAGTGAGAGCAGGCAACATTTATTCCATTTGTGAAAGATGCATCAAAGTATTACTGCACCTTAGTTCTGACAGATAAATATTCACATTTGCTCAGCTCCCACTGAGGTATATATCTAAGAAAGCAAACACACCTTAAGGATCGATTCACACTTTACACGACATAATATGTTTGCTGCGTATACGCCAACACCTCCTGGTGAACACTCTAAAGTGTGAAGAGGAGGCACACAGTGGAAATCCATGACTAGCCACAGCACCCCGGCATGTGTCTGCTGTGTGTTATAAACACATGTCTCGAATTCACTCTTCAGAATGCTGACCAAAGCAAGTGCTAAAACAGAAAGTGTGAATTAAGACATTACAGTTGAACAGGAAAACACATTTCCAGTTTTGGGTGTATTTATTTTATATGGGCCACAAATGAAAATCTTATCTAGTTTCATCTCAAGGGACACATTTCATCTTAACAGAGCAAGTGGCTCAAGTGGCGTTCGCAGCTGAAATTTTCTTACTTCTAGGGTATGAGGCTTTCTCATGCCTTTAATATAGTCAGGGCACAAAGGTTTTCAGACGTGCTCAAGATAAGAATATCCCTTGCTTAGAGTCCCCTCACAAATATATTGATGTCGATTTGTAAGAGCCAAATTAGTAAAACAACCCCCTCCCCATCTCTTTTCACACAAGAAGCTCATTGAGATAATTATACTGCATGCTAGCTTCAAACAAATAGTCATGATCACGGAAGACAGAACACTTGTCCTGTGATGCTTATTTTTAGAGGCCAGCTCAGAAGAAAGCAATCAGTTTGTACTATGATGTGATACAAGCACAGGGATTAGGAACCAATAATGATTACATTATTTTCTGTCTGAAATGTATAAAGAGAAACATATGCATAATTTGAACAAGGTGAATACAGCAGATGGAGTGCCCAACTGCCTTCTTATGCCATGGGCAAAAACTCTTGAACCTCAGAAATATAGATGTCCTTAATGCATTATTAATCAACTCTGGTCTAGTATTGCAGAACTAGGGAAATCCAACAAAAGTGTTCCTCTCTCTGCAATGGAGTAGCTTATACTATATATTTATGTTATATAAACATTTCTGTTTGAGGCTGTTTTTTTTTTCTTATGTTCTGGCTATCTTTTTTAGAAGGTAGTGAACGCTAATGGTGAAAAGAAAATCTGATGCTGTAAAGAACAATATTGTTTAGGAACATGGAATGTCAGATCAATGAATCAAGGTAAGCTGGAGGTGGTCAAACATGAGATGGCAAGATTGAACATCGACATCTTGGGAATCAGAGAACTAAAATGGACAGGCATGGGCGAATTTAATTCAGGTGACCATCATATCTACTATTGTGGGCAAGAATCCCTTAGAAGAAATGGAGTAGCACTCATAGTCAACAAAAGGGTGGGAAAAGCAGTACTGGGGTACAATCTTAAAAATGATAGAATGATCTCAGTACGAATCCAAGGCAAACCATTCAACATCACAGTAATTCAAGTCTATGCCCCAACCACTGAGGCCGAAGAAGCTGAGGTTGATCGGTTCTATGAAGACCTACAACACCTTCTAGAACTAACACCAAAAAAAGATGTCCTCTTCATCATAGGGGATTGGAATGCTAAAGTAGGAAGTCAAGAAATCACCGGGATAACAGGCAGGCATGGCCTTGGTGTACAAAATGAAGCAGGACAAAAGCTAATAGAGTTTTGCCAAGAGAACATGCTGATCATAGCAAACACTCTTTTCCAACAGCACAAGAGGCAACTCTACACATGGACGTCACCAGATGGTCAATATCGAAATCAGATTGATTATGTCCTTTGCAGCCAAAGATGGAGAAGCTCCATACAGTCAGTCAAAACAAGACCTGGAGCTGACTGTGGCTCAGATCATGAGCTGCTTCTTGCAAAATTTCGGCTTAAATTGAAGAACGTCGGGAAAACCACTAAACCGTTCAGGTATGACCTAAATCATATCCCTGATGAATACACAGTGGAGGTGAGGAATAGATTTCAGGGATTAGACCTGATAGACAGAGTGCCTGAGGAACTATGGACGGAGGTCCGTAACATTGTTCAGGAGGCAGCAACGAAATCCATCCCAAAGAAAAAGAAATGCAAGAAAGCAAAGTGGCTGTCTGATGAGGCTTTACAAGTAGCTCACGAAAGAAGGGAAGCGAAAAGCAAGGGAGAAAGGGGAAGATATACCCAACTGAATGCAGAGTTCCAGAGAATAGCAAGGAGAGACAAGAAGGCCTTCTTAAATGAACAATGCAAAGAAATCGAGGAAAACAACAGAATGGGAAAGACTAGAGATCTCTTCAAGAAAATTGGAGATCTCAAGGGAACATTTTGTGCAAAGACGGGCGAGATAAAGGACAAAGAAGGCAGGGACCTAACAGAAGCAGATGAGATTAAGAAGAGGTGGCAAGAATACACAGAAGAACTATACAGGAAAGATCTGAATGTCCCTGATAGCCATGATAGTGCGGTCACTGAACTTGAGCCGGACATCCTAGAGAGTGAAGTCAAGTGGGCGTTAGGAAGCATTAGTAACAACAAAGCTAGCGGAGATGACAGTATTCCAGCCGAGCTATTTAAAATCCTAAAAGATCATGCTGTTAAAGTGCTGCATTCAATATGCCAACAAATCTGGAACACTCAACAGTGGCCACAAGACTGGAAACGGTCAGTTTACATTCCAATTCCAAAGAAGGGCAACGCCAAAGAGTGTTCAAACTACCGCACAATTGCGCTCATTTCACATGCCAGCAAGGTGATGCTCAAAATCCTACAAGCTAGGCTTCAGCAGTATGCGAACCGAGAACTACCGGAAGTACAAGCTGGGTTTAGAAGAGGCAGAGGAACTAGAGATCAAATCGCCAACATTCGCTGCATCATGGAGAAAGCAAGAGAATTCCAGAAAAACGTCTATTTCTGCTTCATTGACTACGCTAAAGCCTTTGATTGTGTGGATCACAACAAACTGTGGCAAATTCTTAAAGTGATGGGAGTACCAGACCACCTTACCTGTCTCCTGAGAAACCTGTACGAGGGTCAAGAAGCAACAGTAAGAACCAGACATGGAACAACCGATTGGTTCAAAATTGGGAAAGGAGTACGACAAGGCTGCATATTGTCACCCTGCTTATTTAACTTATATGCAGAGTACATCATGAGAAATGCTGGGTTGGATGAATCAGAGGTCGGAATTAAGATTGCCAGGAGAATTATCAACAACCTCCGATATGCAGACGATACCACCCTAATGGCAGAAAGCGAAGAGGATCTCAAGAGCCTCTTGTTGAGGGTGAAAGAGGAGAGTGCAAAAGCTGGTTTGAAACTCAACATTAAAAAAACGAAGATCATGGCATCTGGCCCCATCACTTCCTGGCATATCGAAGGGGAAGAAATGGAAGCAGTGACAGATTTTACTTTCTTGGGCTCCAAGATCACCGCAGACGGTGGCTGTAGCCATGAAATTAAAAGACGCTTGCTCCTTGGGAGGAAAGCTATGGCCAACCTAGACAGCATAGTAAGAAGCAGAGACATCACCTTGCCGACAAAGGTCCGTCTAATCAAAGCTATGGTTTTCCCAGTAGTAATGTATGGCTGTGAGAGCTGGACTACAAGGAAGGCTGAGCGCCGAAGAATTGATGCTTTCGAACTGTGGTGCTGGAGAAGACTCTTACGAGTCCCCTGGACTGCAAGGAGGTTAAATCAGTCCATCCTAAAGGAAATCAACCCTGAGTGCTCATTGGAAGGACAGATAATGAAGCTGAAGCTCCAATATTTTGGCCACCTAATGCGAAGAGAAAACTCCCTGGAAAAGACCCTGATGCTGGGAAAGACTGAAGGCCAAAGGAGAAGGGGACGGCAGAGGATGAGATGGCTAGATAGCATCACGGATGCAATGAATATGAACTTGAGCACCCTCCGGGAGAGAGCGCAGGACAGGAAGGCCTGGCGTGCTATGGTCCATGGGGTCACGAAGAGTCGGACACGACTGAACAACAACAACGAACGCTAATGAGATAAAGATTTTCTTACTGCCAACTTATATAAATCCCTTCTGGGTGCAAAACATTTGGTGCTTCAATAAGGATGATCAGGGGGTCAGTTTCAACTAATGTCTAAATCCTATTCCCCTAAATGACAAGCAAATTGGAGACATCCTGTAGCTTGGAGTCTAAGAAAATCAATTCACAAAACGTATAAAATTGTCCTTTCAGTTCTTTGAAAACCCAAGTGGACTCATCCACTTCACGTGGATTTCACTCATTTAAATCTGTGTTTAAATTAGGAACATGTAAGTAAAACTTTATTTTTTTGGAAAATAAAAAGCAAAGGAAGACATGTTGGCCCATAAAAAACCCCAGTCAAAATGTCACAAAATAATAAGAAAGTTTTTGAGTTCCCTAGAACTTTTCATCAGGCTGTATGTTAGCCCCCCCGCCCCAGTTGTGGGGACAGCAGGGAACAGGGCTGAAGCCATAGAGTCTGCCTTGGTCACAGTTTTAAGATGAAGTGTAGGAAGAGGTGGGAAGCTTAATTTAAGCAGGCTCTCCTAAATGCTATGCAGATTTCAGATTATACCTAGGGATGTTGGGACAAAGAAATATTCAGTGGCTGATTCCAATGGCTGATTCCACATTTTTTAAAATATAAAATCCAGCAGTTACCTGGATCTGTCTCCAGCAAAAAAACCCAGGTTCTTTGTTAGGTAAAGAGAAACATGTCAATTCAGCTTCTATTGCTCTTCTTTCTTTTTTATGTAGGATACTACCTAAAACTAATTTCCATACAATCAGCCACGTTCCTGTTTAGTAATTGCATTAGTCGGTTAGCTGTTATGAAGGTAACAATGACCTAAAATGAACTAATATTATAAAATAATATGGTATCATATATTATATTAAAATATAAACATAAAGTATTCAATCTGTTCTATAAACATATATACTTATTTGCACTGATTTCCATATATCAGCCCAGCCTACTCCGTAATAGAGATGCTGGAGAAATTCGAGATGGACCAAGATGAGCTCTGATTTCTAAGAATCCAACCTGCGGAACCTGCTGCAAAGTGACCCCCTCAGGCTGCGGGGACTTTGTGGATTCTCGGATGTTTTATTTACTTTCCTGAAATTTATGCATATTTATTCGTAGGAAAATACGCACGTTTCTGCTGAGGAAAAGTTGAATGGAATGGGGGACAATACGCTAAATGTTACGTACTAATGAAAATTATGTAAATTGTTATGAGACCTCTTATGTAATTATTTGCATATTTTTCTGCATGCTGAAAAACAATTTGCATCTGTCTTTGAGTGGATGACGGAACAAAAGGCACCTGACAATCCGCAAAATCAGATGGAGTGGATTTTATACAGCCCGTACATCCCTACTCCTAAGGCTCAGAGCAGATAACCTCACATCTGCAGATCTGATGTGTCCTCACAACAGCAGTTTGAAGTGGTTTCTTATATTAATAGATAAAGCACTATGGCTGGCTGAGAAACAATGTGTCCAAGATTCACTGACTCTTGTCACATAGGGTGACCAGTTCACATACGGTCTATCTGTTCACTCCTTTGAATGGTCTCTCCTGTATATAGAAATGTATAGAGCAATTCCGGTGCAAAGTGGTTTTTCATTAATATAGCCAACATTATCTGTTTCTGAGACTGTGTGGAGGTACTACTTCCAGCTGCAGTAATCACGGAAAACTGCTAGCTGCTGCATTATTTTCTTCATATAGTAGTCTGAGGGTTCTTCACAAGATCATAAGTGAATGACATCATGGCTAGATTGCATGTGTGAACCAGCCTTATGGATCACAACTAAGTGCATTTAGTATAGGTGTACCACTGTGGTACTTGTAAAAAAGGGTACTGACTTAAGTTTTGGAGAGTCTGTTTATTGGTCAGTAAATGTAGCACTATACAATGTAGCCTTTATGAACAAATATCTCTGCTCTACTCAGACAACATATCCACAAATAAAACAAATGCACGTGGGGACTGGGCATCTACTGTCCGTGCCTGACCTTACATTCCTCATAACTTCTGAACAGGTTTGGCATGGCTCAGATGTAAAGGTAACCATGTTTTCCTTAGCTTCACTCTGGGTTGTTTGTATGGCTGAACCTGACCAGGCCCACTCACTGTAGTTTGATTAGGGCCAACAAAAGAGAATAATAAACCACAGTTTCTTTCTGATGCACAACTTCAAGTTTGTTAACAGGGACTGACCAACGAAATCACATTATTTCAGTACTTTTCTGGCTGCACTGGCTGCCAGTCCATTTCCAGGCCTGATTCAAAGTGCTGGTATTAAAATTCAAAGCCCTTAACAGGTTGGGGCCAGGTTATCTGAAGGATCACCTCCTCCCATATGTGCGTGCCCAGACCCTAAGATCATCCTCAGCGGTCCTTCTCCATGAGCCCTTGCCAAAGGAAGGTGGGTTACCACCAGGAGGAGCACCTTTTCTGTGGCACCCCAGCTGTAGAATGAGCTCCCTAGAGAGGTTCGTCTGGTGCCTATGTTGTACTCCTTCCAGTGCCAGGTAAAGACCTTTCTTTTTATTCTCCCAGTATTTTAGCATTTTAGCTTCCTAGTCTTTTAGCTTTAGTGTTTTAAATCTGTATCTTAAATCTCTGCTTTGCTTCTAGGTTTTATTCTGGTTGTACTGCTACATTGTGGTTTTAAGTTTTCATATTTTATATTGTTATAATATATTTAACAATATTTTATATTGCTTCATGCTGCACTTTGTAGTTTTAATTTCTGTGAACTACCCAGAGAGCTTCGGCTATTGGGCGGTATAGAAACAAAATAAATAAATAAATAAATAAATAAATAAAATTTGTGTTAACTTTCTTTGTCATTGTGTCTGAACTCAGTATCCTAATTTAATTCTGGTTTGTTGTGTCACTCTGCCCCCAATGTCCACCTGACCATGGAGACACAAGGGAAGAACAGCTTGAAAACAAAACCACCCACAGGGCTAAGAGACTATCAGTAGCACGCAGCACTTTCACAAAGCTCTCCCTTCCTTCTCTCTCTGCCTGGCAACAGGCTCCTCTCCTCGCTGACAATCTGTCCCTCTCTGGCTCAGCTGCCCAGTTCTACAAGCAGTCTTGTGAAGGGGTGTGTGTATGGAATTAAAGGGACCATATCTAACAAGGGATAAATTTTTAAACCAAACCTTTGGTGTTCTGAAGCTATACCAACTGTTCAACAGATGCAATCTCACAACTGTCACCACTCACTCACTTGTCCTTGAACTCTGTTCTGCAGTCACCCACCCACCCTTTTATATTCACAAATTACTGTGAATGATTTCCTTGCTTTCGAGCCTTTCCCCTGCCTTTTCACCCCCGCCCCCATCTTGTACATGGTTAAGGGTTACAGTGACACCACCATGAACCATGGCTAAATCTAATCAGGTTTCTATCTCAAGCAGGATTTTGCATATGAAAACACAGAAGTTGGAGGGAGGACGCACTAGATTGTCCTCAATTGATTAAATTGTCCTCAATTGACTTATCCACACCAACTCATAGATATGGACTTCGTAAAAAAAAATGCCCATTGAGAAAGAAACATAATTAATTTGATGCAATTATCTAGCATAAGCCCAACAAGAAATATGTACAACCTGTAAAGCTCCAAGTGATTGATTTCTGGGAATGACAAAAGTAGAGAAAACTGACTGTGTCTTGTCTTCAGAAACCAAAATAAGGTGTTCGTCGTAAGGTGAATTAAATCATTTGATTTAGTTTTCTTCATCTAATTTATATCATACAAAATTATTCAGACTCTAAGTAGACACTTTATAGAACTACAAATAGGAATGCCTTGCATCTTACCTGGAGTTTGAAAATTAAGGCGCCGCAGCTCTACTGGATCTGTGGGATGGTGGGAAGGAATCTCCTTGCTGTTGGGTATGCTGCTCTTTCTAGAGTCCGTCTCTGCCCTTTTCCTGTATGGAGAAAGTGAACATACTCATTAAGACGATGAATCAATAACTTTACTAATTAAAAGAAGTACATCTATCCTACTGTCCTCTTTTGCATCTACAGCTCTGTACTTTTAAAGCTCCATGGGGACACCAATTTCTGTACAGTCCATGAAAGAAATGTAATATCTTTAACAGAATAACCTGTATACAGAAACATACATGAAGCTATAAGTAGGATATCTTCATGCAGCCAGTACCTACTGTCGTCATTACAATAACAGATTTGCTTGGAGGGAGCTAGCACAGTTGAAAGTTAATACAGCATGCCTAAATGCTGTTGCAATTAACGGCACTCAAGCCTACAGTTAAGTGCTGAACTTTCACTAATTTCAATGAGATTTAGGCTGCAATCCTAAACCCACTTACCTGGGAGTAAGCCCCACTGAATTCAATAGGACTTACTTCTGAGTAGCCCTGTATAGGATTGCGCTGTTAGGCATGTCTAACTTTTCCTGGAATTCTGAGCCCAGTAGCTGCAATCCCAGGACATGTGGAACATCCTTATAAAAGCAGGGTTTTCATGGGGAGGGAAGAACTTCTTCAGCAGTATTTCCCAATTGAATATGGGACTACAGGAGGTGAAAGGTACTAGCCAATTCCCTTGCAGCTGCATTTTCTGACTAGCACCATTTCAAGTGAGTTCCAAGAATTCTTGTAAATTAGTTTCTTGTTAGCTATAAAATGAAAGAGGAAGCAAATATGAAAGACTGAAAGTCATTTTCACTGGTAGCCCCAAATAATAAACATTCAATTTCGAATCCTGCTTTAAGGCATCTTCACTCTTTATTCATCTGGCCAGGTTCATTTAGATTGGGTTTTCAAACAGAATGTTTGCCAATCAAGCTATATTTTCACTATTTTGTTTTCTCATTTCCCCTTTTCTGAGGAAACAGAAAACAATTGTTCTTTACTTCTCACCTGTCGGGTTTACTGCTCCATTATTATGCAGCAAAGAAGGAGGGAAAAAGGTTAAATGTTAGTCGGCCAATGGCAAAAGGAGCAACCATTACAATAGGAAATGATGTTATGACTAGGATATATGCCTTATTCAAAGAATAATCTCATTAAAACATATAATTTTCTCAAAGAAAAAACTAAGCACAAAATCTATATTCATAGGAAGTACTTCATGGCTGAAGAAACTGAAGCAATGTTTTTATTAGTTTTGTTTGGGATGGAGGATGTATCAAAATCACTGACTGTGTTAAGACAACATGGTAACCCACACTCAAGTTTGAGTATGTGTTGAGTGTGGGTTGTTGCTGAACCATGGGTTGTTGTTGAAATGTGGGTTATCATGTTGTCTGAATCCAGGCACACTAATAAACCATGGTTTGTTAACCATGAACAACCCATGAAGAGAGAACCCTTGGTTTGGTGTTGGTTTGTGAACTGTGGGCTGTTCGTGGTTGACAAAACATGGTTGGTTATTGTGGCTGTGTTCAGACAACATGATAACCCATGTTTCAACAACAACCCATGGGTCAACCACAACCCACACTCAATCCATATTCAACACTCAAGTGTGGGTTATCATGTTGTCTGAACTCAGCCATTCTCTCTTTAAGCCTTCTCTGAGGCGGAGGCAGCAGTGGGGGGATGGGGGGGGTGCCATAATCTACTGAATATCAGGAGGTAGGAGATGATGAATGTATATATTTTATGGATGCATATAATTTGGAAACAAGATGTCTGCATCTTTGGACACAGAGATATCCAACAAATGCTTTGTTGTAGAAAAGCTAAAGGTAAAAGTATGAAATACACTTTAAAACCCACAGCATTTTCCAATATAAATGCTTTGAAATGCTTCTTTTTACTTATCTGGGTAGAAAAACAGCTCTTAATCACATCTAAGAGAGGTTAACGGATTAGAAGAAATATTCTCTATATGGTTGAACTATGAGAATGAGATAAACTAGAGGGGAAAAGTTTACCTCAGTGGCCAGATCACTGAAGTATTTTCATAGTCTAAAAATACAGCATCTGTATCTGTTTCTCTCTCTTGCCATGTTTCATGTTAATATGGGATGCTACAAACATTTTGTTTTCGTGAAAAACATTTCTTATAAACACAAACAAAAAGTTTGAGTGCCAACCACGATATTTTAAGAGGGGCACCCCCCTCTTTTTACTTCTTAAAAATCCCAAACCCTGACTGTCCACCAGCAGAATGGAAACTGCTGGCACAATAGTTTTCCCTATGGGTTATGAGCTATCCCATAGGGGGTATGGATTAGTCCCCCCCATACCCCCTAATCTGGTCCAGAGGGTTGGGGGACACTCTGGACCAGATTTGGAAAGTGTGTGGAGGGCTGCAGGTGGGAGGAGAGCAAAGGGAAGTCCACTTGTGTGATGTTCTGCTCCCACTCCATTTTTTTCTGCTAGGAATACATAGTATTTCCTCCGGTTCAAAATTGAAGTGTTTTTTCCAGCCAGTTCTCAAATTTTACATGAGAAACTGAGTTAATAGGCCAGTTTGCATGATCAAAACAAGTCACGTGGCTTTGCATAATCACCGCCCGGCTGCAGCTTATCGTGTCATCTGAATCCAGGCAGTGTGGCTTGTTGGAGGGTAAAACAACCCTCAAATAACCCTATCGGATGCCACAATAAGCTGCAGCTCGGTGGTGATTATGCAAATCACACCTAGCAAGCACCATGGCTCACAACAAGCCACCATGGCTTATTTAAGTTACGATGGCCTGGTTTTATCGTGTGAACCAGGTCACTGAGTTCCAAGAATTTAGAGACAATTCATACAGCTGAAAATAAGCACATGTAATAGCTTACATGAGTGATGGACTTATAAAAGCATGAATGGAAGGAATTCACACAGTACTGTATGTACCTTCCATGCACAGGTTGTACTACAAAACCAGAAATTCCTGCTCATGCTAGTTAATTGAAAGCAACTGTATGAGTATGAGATAAGTAATGGAGTTGTTAAATGTGCATATCAGTTTCCAAAACTAATATATGAACTTGTCCTTAGTGTTCCATGCTACATTCAAATTGTGCCTCATACTCCTGAAAGAATTAATTGTTCAGTTAATGGTTTAACTATGGTTTAACTATGGGTTGATAACCATGAAACAACACAGAGTTCACAACCCAGTCACAACTCATGGGTTCTCTTCCTGGGTTGTTCATGATTAACAAACCACAGTTAAACCATAGTGCAGATTCGCCTGCAACAACTCATGATTCAGCAACCCAAGATTCAATGGCAATCCATACTCAACCGATACTCTGGGTTGTTACATGTGAACTAGGCCACTGTCCACCCACTGCTACCCCCTCCCCCTTTCCTTAAAAAAAATCCTTGCCACCTCTTCCCCCCACCACTTCCCTTTTAAACTCAGTGGGGGCTACTGCTGTGTTTGCAGCAGAAGCATGGGAAATGGCGGCATTTCTGGGGCCATCCCCATAACTAAACTGTACTTGCCATTGCTGCAAAAGCAGCAGCAATGGCACTCCATGGTGGGTGTTACCACTAGAATCTTCATTATGTGATGGGTGGAAGGGAGGCTCCTGTAAACCTTAGGAAATAGTATGCCTCAAAATTGCAGCTACTGAGTGGCAGGACTCAGGCACTGCATTGAGAATTGATTGCATGGAAAGACACTCAGGGTATTTCTACACCAGCCTAAAATCCTGCATTTAAAACAGGGCTTTCTGCTTCCATTTTAAATGCAGGATCACCACTGACCCCCTTTCCATGAGCTTCCTCCCCTCCCCCCCCCACATATGAGTCTTGCATTATCTTTCATTGATCTCACTCCTCTTCTTGCCACTTCAAGTCTTTTCATGGAGGAAACTGAAGCGGAACACAGTGGTGTAATTTGATAGCTCATTATCTGCGATCTATTTAAAACGGAACAAAGGGCATTTCGTGCAGGAGGCTCATGGCAGGGTCACAGTGTCATGTGAAGAGCTGGCAAACTTCAGTGAAGCAGCCATCTCAATCGCAGGATATAAGCTCCGTGTGATGACGCCCTAAGTCTGCATAACTCAGTAGAGATTATTTACATGGTTATGGTTAGCTGTAGAGAGTTTTGTAATTATGGCTGCAAGCCTATATTCTCAGGAAACATTCACTTTCCTGAGACTAACCCTCCTTGGACTCAATGATACTTAATTCTGAGTAAACAGATATAGGACTGTGCTGTATATTTGTATACTGTGCTGGAATTATTCTCTTACCATTTGTGACTGCCTCAACTACCCGAGGAAGAAAGGGTTTATTATAATCAAGTAAAACATTTCTATATCATTTACAGGGTGGTTTGCAAAACTGCAAACTGAAATACTACAATAAAGAAAAAACATAAAGCAATAATTAAAACCAATCTTTAAAACATTTCTTGGCTGCCCTTCAACATCAGTTGTATACCAGACTAGAATGACTTCTCCTAACCTCAAATAATACTGGAATATAGGCTGAAAATTTTGGAAGACAAACAGGAGAGGGATATACTTGTTTATGAAGTCTGATAGGTGTGGTGGGTCATTCAAGTCTGGAAATATGAGAGTTATTGTAGTTATTAAAAGTTACTTTGTTGTGATGTTATAAAGGTATTGCTGAAGACATGAGCTGACTACTGAAAGGAAGAGCTTCTGTGACTATATTTCTGTATCAGTACTTCAGAATGCCATATTTGCTAAAATAATTTCCTGGGGTGGATCGCTGGGCACTAGGACATTGGACTGTTGCTGTGTGGCAAGCCACCTGTGTCAAACCAGCTTCATCTTACCAAGGTCTAAATCTTTGCACCTAGCCCTTGGTTCTAACAGACATTGCACTGGCAATGGGACTACTCTCGACCCTGGGACATTATTGGTTCCCCCCCCCCTTTTTTTTTTTTTTGCATTTTGTGGGGGTAGAGATCTAAGTGAAACTTCCAGGCTGGAGAGAAGCCTACTTTTGACAAGGGTGATACCCCCCTCCCTCCTTTGTATTATAAAAGCTTGTAATGTAATAATTTGTAGTATTCTTAATGGATTGACCTTAAAAAGGATGAAAAAAACCTCTGTACAAGGAACCACTTCTTTAATGCCCCAAGAATGTCTCAGCACAATCAAAATATCTAAAGCCCACCCTTAATTCGTAAACTATTTTGTAAACTTACCTTTTATAAAGCAGTATAGCTATAACAATACAGATGATAAACACAACTGCAAGAACTGGTCCTACAACCCAAATCAAGCCTTCTTCTTCCTCCGTAATTGGCTGGGGATTAAGATCTACTGACACAACTGTTTCAGAATATGGGCTGGTTGCATACATGGTCTAGAGGGAAATAAGATTCTTATTTAGTAGCAAATATTTTTAAATGCTATAAGAAATCGGTTTCATGTGAATTAGAGCTAGGGGGCATTCAACATTTTCCTTTTCTCAATCAACACTTTTATTCCTGTACTACCTTTGCAACAGTTTCAAAATAGAAGTAGAAGAGGGGCACCCAAGATGTTCATTGTCAAACACAACTTCAAGTATAGAAGCAGACTAAACAAAACCTCCTCTTTGCAGTTAACTAGACAAAACTCTTAAGGAAAAAAGAGCTACCAGGAAACAAAGACTTTTTTTTGACTCAAATTAATTAAGTTCAACAGACTCAGCCCAGCGTGCACACATGGCAGGTTTAAGAGCCAGTTAGGAAGATACCAAGTAACTTGTATGTTAAAATGTTAATGTTTGTTGCTACACCTTCCCACAATCCTCTTTCCATTCCTGCTTAATTATTTTTTAAAATGGTATTACATGCAGTTAAAACAACTCAAGCATAAAAGGGACATAACTTATAAGAGAGAGACGAATTACATAAGCGCAAAAACGCAACTCATTATTTAGATCACCTCAGGAATTCTCCTGTTACATCATTTTCTAATTCTGTTACATTTCACTGATAAAGTCAGTAGCAAATCACTATAATTAAAGAAGCTAGCTGTGCATGTCCTTGATTAGTTCCCTTTTGCCCAAGATGTTTGGCAATGAGCAACACTGTCTGAGCAATACGTCTTCAGACAAGAAAGAACCTTCTTTTCAAGACCTGATAGGATAGCACTATGAAGTTCATGCCTCAGTAGTAACTCTCAGAAGTTTCAAGAAATAAAGCTTATGACCTGCACAGGATATGAACGGCAATGAGTAAGATGATGGTTGTAATTATAAATACATAATCCTTACTACTTAAAATTACGTGGGGGGGGATTACATATATCTGGTGAATGTGTACTGGAATACACACCTGTGCATTGCCCCTGAAATTATGTTAATATGCAATGGCTAATAGAGCTCAGAGAGGCAAAGTCCACGGTGGGCGCAATGTTGCTGCCCCATTGTACACTGAGTCTGTAACATGCATACAGAAATACTTAACCTGGAGAAGCCACTGGAAATAAGTCAGGGTTTTCAAAAAAACATCACTTTACACAGTATGTAACTGATCTTATAGAAGGTGACAATAAAATACGGAACGTAAAAAAAAACCCACTACAGAGTTCAGAGAGGCACATTTTAGGAACACATCAACAACTTAAAACCTGCAGTCAACTTACAGATTCCGAGTGTTCCATAACAGCTAAAATGAAGACAACATATTCTTGGCCGTTTTGGAGCTGCTTGTTCTCAAAACCACCATACTGTTTCTTGTCCCCCAGGGTGAACTCAGTAGGAAGAACTTCAAAGTGTGCTGCAATATATGGCTTTAAATCTGCTTCTCTCCCCAAACGAATGCTTCTGCGTTTCCGTCCTATCTCCTTAAGTAGCTTTAGGGTAGGAAAAAAGAAAAAAAAAATATGAGGAAAGAGGAAAACCAGAAAGATAACTGTAAACAACATTAATGTAACTTATTGAGAGGCAGATAAAAATAATTTAGTCCTAGGAACTACGAAAATACCACTTATTCTCACTTAGTCACAAACCTCAGTTATATTTAACCTGCAATTCTGAACACACTTACCTGGGAGCACGCCCTATTGATTTCAGTGAGGCTTACTTCTGAGTAGACATAGATAGAACTGTGGTATAAACTCATTAGGACTTATTCTTTACAAGGAGTAATCAACATCAGATATGGAGCACAGTTTAGTTTTTAGTTACTGATACCGTGGCCTGTTCTAATATTTTTAAAAGGGGAAAAGGCGTGCAAAATAAAGATGATCAAGCACCTCTGATATGCTGCCAGTTCTTTTGCACAATGATCGAGGTCAGAGGTTGGCAGAGCACCATTTTTGTGGTGAAAAGGCAGAGTACAAATTGAATGAATGAATGAAGGTAGATCTCTAGATGTTTTGGAGTTCAAGCCCCTCTCAGAATGGACAATCATATGAAATCTGGGAACTGAAGTCCAAAATTACATTTTTATTGAATCAGTGTGTCATATATATGTATATGTATATATATGAGACAAATATGATAGTTTTGATAATAAAAGGAAACTACAGAGTCATGGACTGAAATTATGTTTTAATACACGTATACACTGCTATGTTTTTTGGGCTATGCTAGTCTCTCAGGCTGAAATATATCGTATCTGTGACTCCGCATACCAATAACCAATGGAATGTGATGTCCAACAGCTTGATATTCTGCATAGCTCCTCCTCCCCAAATCCTTCCGTTTAAAAAAAATATTTCACTATCATCAATGAAGTCACCTATATCAGAATATTCTGATGACTGGAAGAAGAAACATGCATGTTCATTATTTTTCATGGGTGTTGAACAAATACTAATGTTGCTTGCTTAGAAAGCACCTGATATTTTTCTGTTTGTGAATTCACAAGCAGCTAAACCTGTTCTGCCACTTCTAATTTTTCACATTTGAATCTTACATCACAATCCCAAAGGCATCTCCTTAGTCCTTAGGAGCAGGGAACCACAGATTTTGATGGACTTAATTCTCTGTGTGCTGAAGTTAGCAGCCTTATTTGCTTTCAGTGAGAATCAGGCCTGATTGATGTTACCTGCTGCAGTAAGCATACAAATTGCAGGACCCATGTGAATGGCATTTGCATATATAAACCACTACCACATGCAGCCTGATCAGTTTGCAACAGGTAATATGTGAATCAAGTACCAATTTGCCACATTGCCCTAAGGGTACACAGCTGTTGATGGATTTACTTTATACAAAAAGAACTAACACAATGCAAAAGTGCTCCTTCCTTTATTAAAAGTCTTACAGGGAAAACTAATGAATAAAACAACTAAAAATATATATAATGTCAATGATACATTCTAATGTTAAATAATGTGTCAGGTGACAGGAGTGATATTCTTCTTTGAGCTCTGTGAGGTAGATATATAGTAAACAACCCAGAGAAATAAGTACTTGCATATACTTTAAACTTTGGCTTCATCCGCTGATCTCAGTGGGCAGGCAGAACATTATGGGAGAACATGTTCCCTCAAGTAAACTGGTCTCAAGTTGTCTAGGGCTTTATACACTAGTAGAGCTAAGTAGGTACCATCAACATACTGATGACACTGTGCTCCAAATCTCCTAATGACCATCCTAATGCTAGCCCATCCCCCTTTTGTGCACAATTCCACCCTTTTAACATTATTTGATGTTATGTCTGCACTGATCTTAACCAGAGCTAACTCTTATCAGAGTGAATTCATAACTTCAGAATTGAAGCTGGCTATGAATCCTGGGTTATGAGATAATCCCAGGTTAGCGCAAACCATGGATACATTATGTCAATGTAGACATAACAATGATCCAGTTATGGGTGGCAGGAGGCAAAGGTTTGGAGGAGGGGAGCAGGAAATCCAGTTGTTCATTTCTGAACCCTATAGACCAGTGTGGTGTAGTGGTTAGTGTATTAAATCAGGGCTGGAGAGACCTGGGTTCAAATCTCTTGTTCAACCATGGATTATCTCTTGTTCATCACTGGGTGACCTTGGGACAGTCACTATTTCAGCCTAACATACCCTCTCAGGGTTGTTGTGAGGATAAAATGGTGTGGGAGGGATGAACACTGGCCTGAGCTCCTTGGTGGAAGGGTGGGATAAAAATGTAATCAAAAACGCTTAACCATGGTTAAGGAAATGGAAACATTCTGTCTACATGAGTCCAAATTGTAACTTCGTTAGAATGTGTTCATGACCTAGCTATTGAAGTCACAAATCATGACATTATGCCTATCCTGGTGAGCTATCCTGGTGAGCACATGTAAGATGTGAAACACTGTTTCTGCTAGTGAAATGTTAAAATGCTACACCAGTAAGCTTCTGAGTATAAGGAGCGTATATGACCTTCTGAGTAGAGAAAATCTTTCTATGGAAAATGCATTTAAAAATGAGTTTTTTAAGTTGATATTTGACAGTTAAAGCCAGGTAAACTTAGGTTTGTGGTTGTGTGTGTGTGTGTTTGCTCCTCCACAAGTGAGTAAGAGAAGATGGAAATTTATATATATCATTTAATTCACTTGAATGAATCAATCTGAAGTGCACCCCTTCCTTCATTCATATTTTAGATATAGATGATACTGTTGTCATATATTATCAACATCACATATGTCCCTTGAGGTGCTTCCCCCACCAATCAAGGATAATTTGAGAAGCAATGAAGTCATACAAATCTGCTCCCAAATACCTTTCAAATCTAGTTCATAATATATTCTCCTTAGTCTTGTAGCTTTTACAACATGTAAAAATGCATTTTATGTTACTGTCAGCTCTATCTTAAACATTTTTTAAAACTTAAGAACACAAGAAGAGCCATGCTAGATCAGTCCAAGCATCCATCTAGTCCAGCATTTTGTTCACAGCCGCCAACCAGCTGTCGACCAGGAACCCACAAGCAGGACATGAGTGCAACAGCATCCTCCCACCCAGGTTCCCCAGTAACTGGTGTACATAGGCCTCTGATACTGGAGGTAGCACATAGCCATCAAGACTAGTAGCCACTGATAGCCCTTTCTTCCAGGAATTTGTCTAAACTCCTTTTAAAGCCTTCCAAATTGGTGGCACACTACATCCTGTGATAGCGAATTCCATAGTTTAACTATGTGTTGTGTGAAGAAGTCCTTCCTTTTATCTGTCCTGAATCTCCCACCAATCAGCTTCATGGGATGACCCCGGGTTCTAGTATTATGAGGAAGGGAGAAAAAGTCTCCCTATCCACATTCTCCACACTATGCATAATTCTCTACACCTCTATCATATCTGGAGAATGCTGGGAGTTGTAGGACTTTTGTCTTTCTAATCATGCCGTAAGGGTGCAATCTAGATAGGTGGCTGCCTCCGACCTCGGAGGCAACCACCTATCCAAAGCAAGGCAGGAGAGGCACAGGGGGATTGTTCCCTCCGCGCCTCTCCTGCCTTGCTCTTTTTTGCTAGACAGCTGTTTTCGTCTCTCTAGTGGCAGAGGGGCTGACCAGGAGAGGAAGCTGCTGTGCGACACACAGAATGTGTCGTACGTGCAGCTCCACTCTCCCTGCCCTGGAATGCCCCCAGCCCTGCCCCTTTTCAGTCACTCTGCGCTTGTCTTCTGAGCGCGGAGGATGGGGCATCTCTGCGCTGCCTCCAAGGCAGTGCGGATGAGGGGGAAGGTCAGATTTCCAGGAACTGACCTTGGAGTGTGGGCTCCGAGATTCATACCTGGAACACAGCATATCCTATGGCCCTCTAGACAGTGTCTAGTAGCCATAGGATTGCTCCCTTAGAGTCTTATGTGACATATTACCTACTTTATTGTTGCCTTGTCCCATACTTTTAAATGCAGGGACAGGCAATCTGATGTCCTCGAGATGTTTTGGACCATGACTCTCTTTGGGAATGCTGGCTAGGGCTTATAGGAGTCATAGTATAAAACACCTGGAGGGCACTAGATTGCACACCCCTGCTAAGATACTAGGATGAGTTTGTGGAACTTCCAATTCTTTGTGAGAGAAATAAGGAAGGCAATTCCAGAGAAAAGGGATAGTGTGGAAGTAATCTTTGTGCACTGAAGCCAACAGATTCACAGATAGTGTAGCTTGTCACGTACATGAAGCTTTAGACCCAAAAACAACAGCAACTTGTGTATATGCCTTATATGGGGACAGCTAGGGATGTATGGATTGTGTAAAATATGTTCTGTCTGTGTTTCACGGATTGCCAGGCACCTTTTGTTCCATCGTCCGCTCATCGACAGAAACAGGTTTTTTTTTAGTTTCCAAATTTGCACAAATTCACATCTGTGCAAATGTGTGCCTGCAAAAATGTGCAAATTCCCATAAAATACAAATTTTCACACTTTAGCCTATGGAGGAAATGCACATTTTTGGCAGTTTTTTAAAAAGTGTGTGTATTTTTCTATTACTGAATTTGAATTAAATTTCCAGAGGCTAGAAAAATGGTCTAAGTCGGTGGAATCCGCCCAACAGGGGGAACGCTGGTCCACTGTGGAATCTTCAGGTCGGATTCATAAAAATCTGAACTCATTTGGTTCTGTTGCAGATTTCTCCAACATCCCTTGGGGCAGTACTGAATACAGTTTCTCAGACAACAAAGCATTTCCCAATGGCTTCATTTTTGGGAACAAATGTATCACTAGTGCACAGCTGGAACTCGTGCACTGATAACAGGGTTCTTGCTTGTACAGGCATCCCATATGCACAGTACTACCCTACATAGCTTTAAGCAGGCTGTTCTCTTATAAATAAGGAAAATCTAAGGCATCAAAAATTGCACAGTCAGTGAGAACAGTCACCCACTTTTGATATCTTTTCTGTCCTCTCGATAGTTACTAATGGAGGCAATTCTGAAAGATATATGAAGGGTTTCAACTCTCGATCAGAAACAATTTTCATTTTCCAGTCAATGCATATCGTATTTCTTCCACCATTAATTCTACAGTGCAGTCTCAATTGTATCCGTAAAAAAAATGGGAAAGAGCCCATCCTGACTCAAATGTTTCTGAATTAATAAATGTTCTTTATCAAAGTATTATACAGATTAATGCACCACAACTTGCACAATTATTAAAATGACCATTTGTTATGGGAAGCAGCACCACAGACCTGAAGAACTTAATTGCACAGAAGTTCAATGTCATTTACAGAATTCAGACTGCAATTTGTTGATGTTGCTGCATTTGACTATGTAGTTTTGCAAATTAAAATGGTCTGGGGAAAGGCAAATGTCATTTGTTATTACTGAATTTTAAAAGTATTTAACTATATATGATGGCAACTAGAGCTTAGTACAACTCCAAATATTTTAAAAGAAAAAAATACATTAAAGCAAGTGGCCCCCATATGTTGAAAACACAAAGTGAAGTAATGCGGTTAGCTGATGGCTTAATAGAAAAATAACAGATAATACCAAATAAATGATGAGCACGATTCTAAGCATCCAGTTCCTATAGGTCTCAATAGAGCCTCTCTTTCCACTCCTCCCACCTCAGCACATGTACAGGCATTTGTGCCAGAACATTACAAAACTAAAAGTAACTAGGGAGTATCACACACAGAAAAAGTTGTAAATAATGATATAGGACATATACACAGACTTCCCACTCTCCATAATGGGACTTGGTACAGTGAGGGAACAGTGATGACTGGGTTTTACTGAGCTTTGTGGAAATCTGTGCAGACATTATGCCTGAAGTGGGACTGGATTGTATTTTTATTAGGGTAAGTCAGAAAGAGTAAACCATTTAGATTTTTGGATGAAGAACTGCTGTTCTCTCACCATCTGAAATAATTTGCATTAGTTTTTAGAATTCTAAGCCAAATTAAGACTGGTGCTGTTGTTTAAGCAAGGTAGTCAAGAGCATCTTTTTATTTATTTATTTATATATATATATATATATATATATATATATATATATATATGGTATGTATGTGTGTGTGTGTGTATGTGAGTGTATAGATAGATAGATAGATAGATAGATAGACAGATAGAGATATATAGATATAGATAGATATAGATATGGTGTATGTGTGTATATATAGATATAGATACAGATACAGATAGATATAGATATGGTATATATGTGTGTATGTGTAGATAGATAGATATAGATAGATATAGATATGGTGTATGTGTATGTATGTGTGTGTGCACATATATATACATAAACATACATATACATATACACACACACACACACACACACACACACCCCTGCATGGAAGCTACTTGTGAAATTTCCTGAAAAGCAGCCCCTACAAGATGTTTCTTCCATCCACAGTGCAGACAAAGTTGAGAAACTTTTACACTCTGAACACAGGCATCATGTGGCGGACTGTGGGGTTGGATGGGCATATGATCCCTGAATGAATGAATGACTCACGCAGAAGGTATTAAAGAGACTGGTTTACAGCAATAGTAGGCATAATTGAAAAGTATCCATCTTATTCAATTTTCCCCCTGGATATTTTTGAATTGATCTAAAATATAATGGCTTGGATCCTAAGTTGCTTTGTCATTTACATAAAGGGTGGGATATTTCCACCAATATCCCCTGCATCTACAGCCCCTCCACACCATTATCTCACACCATTCCTAACGGTCCTCCAAACCCAAAAGGAGACTTGGGGGGGGGGGCACAGAGGGATGCAGAGGGAAGTGTGAGATGGGAAAGCACCATTCCATAAATGTTGAATTTGTTCTATTCATAGAAGGAAACTTAGGATCCAAGTACATATATTTCTATTTATACATGCTAGTAAATACAGCTTGCATTTTACAAACATAAATATATTCTTGTATGCCAAACCAAATTCTTCTTTCCCAATGTGAGGGTCCTTATGTTTGTGTAGGAGCATCTAAGCCTTAGTTTGTTGTATCTAAGATTGCCAGTGGCTGTTTGGAGGCAGACTTAAATGTCCTGGATTGGAAGGACAAAGGTAAAGTAAGAATGTTTTGGTATTTATAGTCATCGAGTTGTATTGGAGTACATGTGTATTTCAGCTTTCTATCTGCTGTGGAATTTGGAACAAAGTACTTTAATGATATTTATATTCCTGTCAGTAGGTCAGTGAAGCTGAACCACATGTGATGCGTAATATAATATTTAATGTATATTAAATATTATCACATATTTTAATCAATTTCTTGCTCCTCCAATATTCTAATCCGGTACACTGAAGAAGGTCCACAATATGTGAACTGTTCTAACAGGATAGACTATATCAGGGCCGCAAAACCTACTGAGGCCATCCTGGGACCCCTTGCCCCTCCCCCAGAGATTCTTATACAAACTTTTTCCCTGGTGCTACTAGCAGCGAGGAAAGAGCAATTTGTTTTGGGACAGCTGAGAGATTTGTGTGCATGTGTGCATGCATGCACAGCCCCTGATTCCCAAGCCAGCATCACGTATTGCCCTTGGGGCTGAAAAAGTCATGCACCGCTAGTCTATATCACTTATATGATGGACCACAATCTATGAAGGTAATTTAAACTCTTCCAATGGCTTGCATGGGTTGAATCAATGTTTTACTCTCTTTTAAAAAGAACACTCTGCATATCATACTGTAAAATGCTGTTGAAACTCAATTAAGTTTCAAACATGATTTATCACATAGTATAGGATGTTACTGTCTGAGTAATGCAAGCTCAAAGAATCACTGGGTCTATGGAGTTATTTCTTTTCATTGCAGTGCGTGTAATCAATTTAAAAATCCAAGCTGTTTGTTGCATCATGCAAACCCGGGCGGTGTGGGCTATGCGAGGGTTAAACCCAGGCATCATGCAACCCATGCCACTGGGTTCAGATAACACATCAAGCCATGGTGTGCTTGCATATTAAAAATAGCAGCCAGCATGTATCACCACCACTGTGGCTTAAATAGGTCATGGTGGGTTGCACTGTTCGTGCAATATCAAAGACATGCAGATAAAAACTGCAGAACTAAATTCAAATTTCTTAATTTATTTTTCTTAACTAGGGTTTTACACAAACAACAATTCAGAACAATTGAAAAATGGCTTAATCAACTTTTCCAATAAATTAGTGATCTGACAAAAATTACTTTTAATCATAGAAGTGCGTTTAGCTTTCACATTCATATGCCAACTGAGCACCATGTTTGGAAAGTGATATTTTTCTCGCCTACCACTAAATGACTAGTGTATCCTAGATTGTCACCCAGATGGTCTCTTCTAGTGATGTGCATTTATTTCAGATGAAGTCCGAGCAGAATCAAGCCACTTTGATCTGGTTCTGTTGCTTCCTGAGTTGAAGCGGGCTGTCCTCTGAAGGCAACAGAACTGAACCTGATCCAGATTGAGGCTCCACTAGCAATTCCAGTTTAGGAGATGCAGTGACATTGTTTTTGAAGGAGACCCCAAAAATAGTGGTTTTAAGTTTCATTTCTCTAAATTGCTGAGCAGTGGGAAGGAGGATGGCGGGAGTGCAGCTGAGTGAGTAACAGGTTCACAATCTAATCCTAGGGCACGTTTTACCAGGAGCTCCAATCACTGGGCTTTTCGGGAGGGATTTAATTTAATTAAGTGTTTAAGTAACATTCTTGCTGATTTTCATTTCTCTTACTGCTGCACTGTAGCTGCTTGGGAGTAGGAAGGGAACTGATCCATTTTTCTTGTGAGGTGGGGTAGCTTTGTTTCAAGTTTGGTTTGTTCATGATTTCATTCTTTCAGTTTTAACTCAATTCTTCTCTTACACATTTCCCTGCAAAATCTTTCTATTTAAGAAAACCTATGATTATCAGACTTCTCAAAAATGGGAACCAGTCTCTTACCATTTTTACCACTTGCACTTTTTTTTACCACTTCTACCATTTTTCTACAAACTGTATAGTATTCCATTATTCTGGAATGAAGCAAATTTCTTCTGTGTCATGTAGTGGGTAAATTTCAGTTATTCATCTAGCTTCTGCAACACTGTCTGTCAGATCCTCTGAGCCCATAAGCCTATGGAACACAGCTGGTTCGGGAGGGCCTAGTACATAATGCAGTTCAGCCAGACTCTGTTGATAGCTGCTGCAGGGAAATTATGATCAATGTGGTCTATTGTTTAAGTATTACACTTTGGCCAGGGACATCTGGGTTCAGTTTTCTGTTCAGCCATGAAACTCAATGGGTGACTTTGAATTTCTCAGTCTTACTTACTCACACCTCTCAGCATCACCTACTTACTGAGTATCTGTGTGGGTAAAATTGGGGTGAAAGCACCATGTACACCATCCTAAGCTCCTTGAAGGAAGGTTAAGCAAATAAATATTCTCAGAGGCCAATGAAAATTTCAAGCATGCCACCAAAGTTGGCTGCACATGGATAATGATGAATTGGTGTGGAAAACTTGAAAAAGAATATGTGGAAGTAAAAGCAGGCAAGTGTAAAATCAAGTTTATTAGACTGAGCCAAAATTAATCCCAACGTGTTTCAAACCCATCAGGAGTAATGGATTTCTATTAAATTGCTGCATAGACAGAACTCTGAGTCTGAAGGCATATCCACAAAAGGCAGCTTCCTATTACCTCACTTTGTTGTGTTAGTTTCCAAGTTGCCGAACGGGAAACTCACAAGCACATACCATATGCACATACGTCTTCTCCCAGCCACTCCAATATTGGCAATGCAAAGCATGTTAGGTAGATTACACTCTCTATGCTGGTCCCATAAACACCACTGTAAGAGGAAGGGGGCCAGTACAGGTTGAAGTCCCTCCCCTCCACTTCCTTTCCCTGCCTGTCAATGTGCTGAATGAATGCATGTGATCATAGAGAAAGCTGCTATGCACGTTCATCTAGGGAGGACATTTAAGATGATTTTCCATGTAGGATAGGATTTATGTTCTTGTACTCTCTTTCACATTATTGTGTCTGGAGGTACATAAAAATGTAATCTGAGAACCAAAACACATAATTCTGGACCTCAGGGAAAGCTGATGATTCCAGTATCACATTCTTGTGTCCATCTGTACTTAGTACCTAGGATGGTGTATTTTGCATTTCATACTACCCTTTCAATTGCCTTCAGAAAGGACTGTAATTCTCAAGTAAAATGATAACCCAAAGCTCTCTAAAGAGTAATACAAGAAGCTGCCCTTCGAAGAGAAGTATTTAAAAATCTAATTACCTCAAAATGTCACATGTATTGAAAATGCTGGAAGATTTTAAAATAATGGACTAATTTGCCTATATGCAAGATATAAATTGACTAAATGTATGTTAATTGTTCAACAGCTCAGTTATTATTCTGTGAATATGCAAGGTGTTTTTCTCTTGTGCTTAATTCTGGAGTACAGACGAAAAGAGCTTGAGAGACAGAAGAAAAATTTTCTAATTAGGAGTATTCCAGCATGGGAGAAACAGGTAAAGAGACTGCGAAGGAGGTCAAATGTTAACCTGCAGAGCAAATTGCAATTTAGCATTTGATTCAGCTTTAGCAAACACCCCATTAATGAACCAGACCTTTATTGGAGTTCATATCAATGGTGATTATACTTTTGCTGACAACTCATTTCACCTTCTGCATTACGCCTTACAATCGGAAAGGAATAAAATATTAATGCCAACAAAGATCAGACAGTTTGTGTGCCTCATTGCAACTTAATGTCTTTTAATTTAAGTAATTAGCTTTTTGTTTCTGCCCCCAGAGGCTAACTCCAATACAAAATGATAAGATATCAAAAAAAAAAAAAAAGAGTCAAACTTGCTGACATGGGTATGTTAATTGGACACAATCATTAAGATTGCTTCTATCACAAACATTTTTACAGAAAAAAAGAGCTAAAATAAGCATACGGTACCTCATCTAATTCCATTTCGTCTGGACTCTCTCGTGGTTTCATGAATTTCCCATCAGACTTCTTTATCAAAGGCACAATTACTATATAATAACCTCTGCAAAGGAAACAAAAGATAACAATAAGGGCCACATAAAGGGAATAGTGTGTACGCATAGGTTCAGTTTAAAGGCTGCTTCTGTATGGAATAACCGCTAAACAAAACCTCTGTGCCCTCTGGCAGAAGCAACTCTACGCAACACTTGGGTATGAAAACCATGCTATATCATGATGTAGTGTCATTCTGGGGCACTATGGGGATTAAAATATGGCAGCTGGCAACATGAAGGAGGCTGGAGGAGCATTGGTGAGTTTCACTCCCCCCCCGACTCATCTTCAACCATTGTCCCACACACCGATAAATAACCAGAATGCCCCCCTGACATTTTCAACCTGCCAGGAAGTCCACTTTGCTACAGTCTATGTTATGAGCGTATTTGTCCAATGAAAGAGAAAACTGTATAAGCAGCAACGTTTAGTCATTAGTAATAGTGAATAGCTTTGTTTTTGTCCAAAATAAGAAGCTGTAAATAATAAAAATTTACCATATAAGTAGAGCACAACATATGCGTAAATGTATGGGAAGAGCCAAGTAAGCCCAGGTTCAAAAGACTAACTATACCTTCAGGGTAGGATACTACTGAAAAAGCACTTTGAAGGCGGGGTGGTGGTGGTGTCACTCTTAGTGTGCAATGATATGCACTTTAACAGCTTTTTCCTTCTAAAAACTATTACATATCCGTTATCTTTCTTTACTCCATATCAGTAGTTAAAGTAGGTATATGAGAACTTTTATTTCTTGGCAATGACTCCCTACAACCTGTTTTCAAAAACAGCAGCAATTCATCTAATGGAACCAAATCACTTGCAAAATCAATACACATAGGTAGCCAGGTCAGATTACAAAATTTTATTACTTCTCATCCAGGAAGTCATTAAAATCTCTTGAAAGTCCTGCTCAAAGATTCCATACAGAGTAGACACAGTTCTAAGTACAGGTTTAAACTGCACATAAAAATCATGAAAAATCATTTAAAAAGTGCAGGCATTTGGTGTACATTCTAACTATTTACCTTCTTTATCCTAAACGCAGCAGCAGTGAAAATGGCTCTCAAGTCTGCGTCAAAGAAAGATCTGCCCTCATAATGTGACTAATAAATTTTGCTAAGTGCTGACGTGATTGTTTCATGTTCTCAGTAATACCATTTTCAATTAGAAAAGAAAACTGAGACTTGAAAATTAAAAAGAACCAACACATTGAAAATAAAGCAGTACAAACAGTGGGCCAGTTCACGATTGCCACAGCCCACCGTGAATTATTAAGCCACAGTGGGTTGCGGCGTGTGATGGCAGCCATTTTGAAACTGCAGTAAGGGTCGGTTATTGGCCTGGTTAACAAACCATCTCCAATCCTAAAACAGCCCATGGTTTGTGGGTGGTTTGTTAACCAGGTCAAAGATTTGGCTCCAGCACAAATATCAACATGTTAACAGAACTGACATTCATTGTAACTGCAGTGCTCATATTCAAAATCTACATTTAAGTGCAAACATTTCCACAACTGAAAAAAAGTAGTTAACTGTTCTTGCTTTCTGAAACAATTCAAGTGGTTACAGTTTCAACTGTTTTGTTTCTGTTTTCTCATTTCCCAAATACAAGAAAAGAACCTATTGTGCCAAATGTTATTTTTGATTACACAAGAAGAAGTCCCTATTACATGCTGAAACATTGGTAGCTCATTCTAGGCAGAGAAATGAGTATTCAGTGCATCATAATTAACCAAAATATACTCCTATTCTCTTTTTTAAGGGTAGAAATGGGAAACAAATTTCCTGAATAAAAAAAATGCATCTACAGATGAACACACACAAAGAGAGAGGTCAATTATAGAAGTTGAATTGCATTCTCAGTGCCTTGAAGTCTTCAACATTCAGCAAAAATTTCCTTTGTGAGCCTGTTCAGACATTACTTGGTTCCCAGGATTGCATCTGGGTGAGAGTGTAGCAGGGTTCAGTCTCATGTGCTTCGTTTCCTGGCCCAATCGCCACATGGAATGGCAATGAATGTACCAGGAGTGTACCAGTGTACTTAGCATGGGCATCAGGGAGGGGAAGAGAAGGAGGCTGGGGATAGCGCATATCATTACTTTCCCAGTCCCCTCCCCTCTCCGCCCATGGGAATGCTCCCTTTCTGTCTTCTCTGAGGTCGCCTTTGTGACCGCAGAGAGGCAGTTGCCTCCAAGTTGGGATAGGCAGTTAATTGCCTCCGAGTTTGGAGGCAGATGCCTATCCCCATGGGATTATGCCCTTAGAGAGCAAACCTATGGGCCCCCCAGAGTTTGGGGGGCCCATAGGATACTTTGGATTCCTGGAACCGAGGTGCTCTGACCTCAGACCAGGAGTCTGAGCTCCCTTCCCCCTCACAGCCAGTGCAGGGAGAATCATGCCGGCTGCCTCTCTGAGGTCACAAAGGCGACCTCGGAGAGGACTGAAAGGGAGCGTTCCCATGGGGAGGGAGGGGACTGGGAAAGTAGTGATATGCGCTATCCCCAGCCGCCTTCCCTTCCCCTCCCCGATGCGTCAGCTAGACAGGTGAAAACACCCGTCTAGCTTAATAGCAGAGTGTATGTGTGGGGGGACATGGAGGTGCAGATCGCCTCTGCCACTCCTCCCATTCTGCACTGGATGGCCGTAAGCCTCTGAGTTTGGAGGCTTACCACCATCCCCACAGGACTGTGCCCTTAGTCACTCTCTTCATCAAAGTCATCATTCCCTAGTGCACTGGAAATGCTTACGTATTATGCCACATTTTAGCACTGTTCATGACACCCACACAGCTCAATACATGGTAGACATGACATACATTCAGACACACAGCTATAGAGCTTGCATACAAATGTTTCTAAAGCCTCAACTGTTTCATCTCAAGTGAGCCCTACTTCATGGCCCAAACTCTGAAATGCACAAAGAATCTGTGGCTCAGATATCAGAAATATTGTGAAGATGGTACCTTTGCCTATGTCAGAAAATTTTCTGGTTGTATCAGCACTAGAGACTGTATGAAAGACAAGAAGAGCCTTGGCTCTTTCCTCACCTAGGGCTGATTATGTGGGC
Organism: Heloderma suspectum; assembly: GCF_057233095.1. Taxonomy (NCBI): domain Eukaryota; kingdom Metazoa; phylum Chordata; class Lepidosauria; order Squamata; family Helodermatidae; genus Heloderma; species Heloderma suspectum. The sequence continues at coordinate 107,240,416 of NC_139459.1, forward strand.
TGAACTGGATTAGAATTCTTTAAAGGGCCCTTTCCTGTACTTAACTGGGTGTTTAGGCAGAACTCTGGATACCAATGCACCAGCAACAAGGAGACACCAGTGCTGCATGAATATATGTATGTCCAACTCCCCTGAAGGGAATTTTTTACTCGCATTGATGCCATGAAGAATTATTGTGTCAGCTTCCTCCTGGTTGTGCTGATGAAGATGTTCAGGCAGCCCCGCCATGTCTGCAATGTGCTGTTGTTCCTGATACAAACTGTATGTAATTGTGATTTGAAAAGTATAGCAGAGATTTCTCAGCTAGATACTTCATTAGTTCAGCCTTTGTTTCAATGTGAGACAGACATTCAATGGAATGTTACTGATAATTGTGTTGTCAGCCACATAGTACCCTACCTCACTGCCACCTGTGCACTTATTCCTCTTTCAGAAATTCTTGCTGATAAAATATCAGTCTCACGTCATGATAACCATTTCATACATGGACATCCTTGCTACAAATTTTTCAGCAAAGTCATTGCACGTTTTCATGTGATCAGTTCTCTGTGTGGTATTTACAAGTGCCATTCCATCCAGCGGTATGATCCTTTTCTGAGAATGTGCAGGTGTGGGGACATGCTGGTCATCTGCTGATTGGTGGAGATGCATGACTTTTGAGTTCCCTGATGCAAGAAGAATGGTTCCACCAGGAGTGAAAAGGGATCTTGTAAGAGCTGAGAACTCATACTTCTCAAGTGCCTCTTTGAGATCAATGTGTAGCTGACTTCTCATTACAATGAGGAATCTAGCTAAAATAATTCTTTCTTATCAAAGCTCAACAATGTTGTCCTTAATCTTGATCTTGATGCATTTGAAAGAATCATTAAATAGCTTAAAGGAGGTTTTTTTCATTGGGGACTGGACTGGCTGCTGTGCTGATTCTTTCATACACAAACAATTTTGTGTAGATTTGCCCCAATGAAGTCCCTGTTAAGAATGTCATGGGACTTCACATATTTCCTGGCATTACTGCCTTTGTCACAATACTCACAACTTCATGATACTAATCATGAAATGGGTGCCCATGTTCTGGAATGATTTCATTTATCATTGAAATACTGATGCATACTCTGTCATGGACCCTGTGAACTCATGGTACTTGCTTTCTTCTTCTTGGCCTGTCTTGAACACCACTGAGCTGTTCAAATTCTTTAGCCAGTCTGAAGAGCTTTGGTACTATGAGAAAAAAAAAATCTATCAAGGGTAGCATCTGATTGGATAATGCAAGTTAATCCTGCAAACACCTTTGTGCCCTGTTTCATGATCTATTCCATTATCAGGACCAATGGAGCAAAAATGAACTTCTGTTCACATACAAGTCTCCTAATTCAAAAGCATGCCATGTGTCAGCACAGTACAACTGACTCAGATGAGGCATAGCTTATGTGGCTGTGAGCAAAGTAGTACTTTAGGCTGAAAGATGCAGTTTCCAATCTGCTTGTCTTGAAGCTCACACATGTTGTAGGATAGTTCTGAATTCTCTCATGTAGTTCGGAAGAAACCTGGCTCCTTGGCTCTTGCTCTTAAACTCCTGCATCTTGTCAAGTAGATTTGTCCTTTCTATTGTGCCTGTCATGTGCTTACGCATCATGAACTGGATAAAGCATTTCTTCTGCCACTTGGTTGTAGATGTCTCTTTTAGTGAGATGTCTTTCCATACTTCACTGATGAGAAGATCATAGGCTGCCATTACCAAATGTGTTTTCACAGAATGCTACAAGTGCCTGCTCTCCAGTATTTGATGGGACTGATGTTTGAGAATACTACTTGTACCAACAACTGGTCAAGTTTTCTCCTTTAAGTTATCTGCCCATGGCTTTTAGGGAAAATTTGGTTTTCCAGTACAAAGTACAAATTTACTTTTCACATCACCTCAGCACATTTTTGTGTCTTTTCATCAGTTGCAGATCCAAGGCAAAAAGTATAGTTATATCAGATCAGTTATAGCAACACTGAGGTTCTAGGCTCTCATCAGTGCAGTGTACAGACTAGGTCCCTGCACTGGTGAACATCTTATGATAGGAACTTCAACAGCAAAGTTGATATTTGTTTAGTACTACATATCAAAGAACTGCGTGCAGCCCATGTGGGCAGGTTTCTATGGCGCTTGGCATTTCTGTGAACTTGCTCAGTTGAATTCATATTGTATTCAACTGGAACATCAGTGGTTTCAGACATTTCTGGATTCAACCCACCCTCAGAAAAGTCATTCATGTATTTTGTCACATGTGAACTCTCTTTACTATCCTCTGCAACAGGGTTCTGAAACTGATCATGGCATACAAAAGTCTATGCTAGTTCATTCCGCTTTTTGAGATTTTTAAGTTAGAATGTTGCACAGAAAGGAATTTTGGGGCAAGGTCCTGCAGTAGGTCCACTTGCAGTGGTTCTGTCATAGCTGTGTATTTACTGTGCAAATCAAGAGTGACGATTGACACCATGCTACTTGTTCTAGGTACTCCATTCCTTTTCCATTCCCTTTTCCTCCCTTATGTTCCAAGACAGTAGCAAATCAAGGAGCAGGAGCATGTGGGGCCTCCCCCTATTTTCCTCATTTTCCCCACATGCTGATAAGCAGCATGTTAAGAAGCAAAGGGTGCTGAGAGATGTGTTTTCACTAGGGCTGTTGCAATTTTGGAACTCATCACCCAACAGTGAATGACCTTTGCTTCAGCATGTGGAGAGGAGGAGGCCAACCTGGTTTCCCTCTGGGGCTTAGAACTTTGGGGTTTCATCTCACAGGAATGTGGCAGTGGACTTTTCCTCATGTAGAATAATTGCTCTGTATGATTTAGAGGTGGCCCAAAGCTTATTGTGGGGTATACACACCCAGTTGCTCATTCATTTCTACAAATACTGGCTATTATTGGCATCAGAAGCCAAGCTTGACAGTGTCATGTGTACCAACAAAGCTTTGGCTCAGGTGCAATGCTATGTCAGTGCAAAAAGTACACTCTCCTGGAGCTGTGGGTGTATGATTTGGGGTGGCACAAAACTTACTGCAGAATACAAAACCCCAAATCAAACAGGGGCTGCTTTTGGGAAGTTGCCTATCTTTAATTTTTATTTCATTTGATTACAAGCCTATTAAATCTCCAAAATGGCAAAATAAAAATGACTAAACCCAAACATTTTCCTCTAAAGAGCCCATACAACACATTTCTGCAGTAAAAACAATTTTATTATCCTATACACATGGAACCAGAAATACGTATATAACAGCCTTTACTATAGGGGTCCCCTTCATGGATCACTGCCTTGTTGTGGTGAAGGGGCTTGCGTAACTCAGTGAAGCCATAAGCTATGCGGTGAAGGGCCACCCAAGACGGACAGGTCATGGTGGAGAGTTCTGACAAATGTGGTCCACTAGAGAAGGAAATGGCAACCCACTCCAGTATTCTTGCCAAGAAAACCCATGGAACGTATCACAAGGCTAAAAGATACGACGCCGGAAGATGAGCCCTCAGGTTGGAAGGTGTCCAATATACTACTGGGGAAAAGCAGAGGGAATTTCCAAGTAGCACTAGAAAGAGTGAAGTGGCTGGGCCAAAGCCGAAAGGACACTCAGCTGTGGATGTGTCTGGTGGTGAAAAGAAAATCTGATGCTGTAAAGAACAATATTGTTTAGGGACCTGGAATGTCAGATCAATGAATCAAGGCAAGCTGGAGGTGGTCAAACATGAGATAGCAAGATTGAACATCGACATCTTGGGAATCAGAGAACTAAAATGGACAAGCATGGGCGAATTTAATTCAGGTGACCATTATATCTACTACTGTGGGCAAGAATCCCTTAGAAGAAATGGAGTAGCACTCATAGTCAACAAAAGGGTGGAAAAAGCAGTACAGGGGTACAATCTCAAAAACGATAGACTGATCTCAGTACGAATCCAAGGCAAACCATTCAACATCACAGTAATTCAAGTCTATGCCTCAACCACTGAGGCTGAAGAAGCTGAGGTTGATCGGTTCTATGAAGACCTACAACACCTTCTAGAACTAACACCAAAAAAAGATGTCTTCTTCTTCATAGGGGATTGGAATGCTAAAGTAGGAAGTCAAGAAATCAACGGGATAACAGGCAAGCATGGCCTTGGTGTACAAAATAAAGCAGGACAAAGGCTAATAGAGTTTTGCCAAGAGAACACGTTGATCATAGCAAACACTCTTTTCCAACAGCACAAGAGGCGACTCTACACATGGACATCACCAGATGGTCAATATCGAAATCAGATTGATTATGTACTTTGCAGCCAAAGATGGAGAACCTCTATACAGTCAGTAAAAACAAGACCTGGAGCTGACTGTGGCTCAGATCATAAGCTGCTTCTTGCAAAATTTCGGCTTAAATTGAAGAACGTAGGGAAAACCACTAAACTGTTCAGGTATGACCTAAATGATATCCCTTATGAATATACAGTGGAGGTGACGAATAGATTTCAGGGATTAGACCTGATAGACAGAGTGCCTGAGGAACTATGGACGGAGGTCCGTAACATTGTTCAGGAGGCAGCAACGAAATCCATCCCAAAGAAAAAGAAATGCAAGAAAGCAAAGTGGCTGTCTGATGAGGCTTTACAAATAGCTGAGGAAAGAAGGGAAGTGAAAAGCAAGGGAGAAAGGGGAAGATATACCCAACTGAATGCAGATTTCCAGAGAATGGCAAGGACAGGCAAGAAGGCCTTCTTAAATGAACAATGGAAAGAAATCGAAGAAAACAATAGAATGGGAAAGACTAGAGATCTCTTCAAGAAAATTGGAGATCTCAAGGGAACGTTTTGTGCAAAGACGGGCATGATAAAGGACAAAGAAGACAGGGACCTAACAGAAGCAGATGAGATTAAGAAGAGGTGGAAAAAATACACAGAAGAACTATACAGGAAAGATCTTAATGTTCCTGATAGCCATGATAGTGTGGTCACTCAACTTGAGCCGGACATCCTAGAGAGTGAAGACAAGCGGGCCTTAGGAAGCATTAGTAACAACAAAGCTAGCGGAGTTGACAGTCTTCCAGCTGAGCTATTTAAAATCCTAAAAGACGATGCTGTTAAAGTGCTGCACTCAATATGCCAACAAATTTGGAACACTCAACAGTGGCCACAAGACTGGAAAAGGTCAGTTTACATTCCAATTCCAAAGAAGGGCAATGCCAAAGAGTGTTCAAACTACCGTACAATTGCGCTCATTTCACACGCCAGCAAGGTTATGCTCAAAATCCTACAAGCTAGGCTTCAACAGTATGTGAACCAAGAACTACTGGAAGTACAAGCTGGGTTTCGAAGAGGCAGAGGAACTAGAGATCAAATCGCCAACATTCGCTGGATCATGAAGAAAGCAAGAGAATTCCAGAAAAGCGTCTATTTCTGCTTCATTGACTATGCTAAAGCCTTTGATTATGTGGATCACAACAAACTGTGGCAAGTTCTTAAAGAGATGGGAGTACCAGACTACCTCACCTGTCTCCTGAGAAACCTGTACGAGGGTCAAGAAGCAACAGTAAGAACCGGACATGGAACAACCGATTGGTTCAAAATTGGGAAAGGAGTACGACAAGGCTGTATATTGTCGCCCTGCTTATTTAATTTATATGCAGAGTACATCATGAGAAATGCCGGCTTGGATGAATCACAGGTCAGAATTAAGATTGCCGGGAGAATTTTTAACAACCTCAGATACGCAGACGATACCACCCTAATGGCAGAAAGCAAAGATGATCTAAAGAGCCTCTTGTTGAGGGTGAAAGTGGAGAGTGCAAAAGCTGGTTTGAAACTCAACATTAAAAAAACTAAGATCATGGCATCTGGCCCCATCACTCCTTGGCATATAGAAGGGGAAGCAATGGAAGCAGTGACAGATTTTATTTTCTTGGGCTCCAAGATCACCACAGACGGTGACCGTAGCCATGAAATTAAAAGATGCTTGCTCCTTGGGAGGAAAGCTATGGCAAACCTAGACAGCATAGTAAGAAGCAGAGACATCACCTTGCCGACAAAGATTCGTATAATCAAAGCTATGGTTTTCCCAGTAGCAACGTATCGCTGTGAGAGCTGGACTATAAGGAAGGCTGAGCGCCGAAAAATTGATGCTTTCGAACTGTGGTGCTGGAGAAGACTCTTACGAGTCCCCTGGACTGCAAGGAGGTCAAATCAGTCTATCCTAAAGGAAATCAACCCTGAGTGCTCATTCGAAGGACAGATACTGAAGCTGAAGCTCAAATATTCTGGCCATCTATTGCGAAGAGAAAAGTCACTGGAAAAGACCCTGGTGCTGGGAAAGATCGAAGGCAAAGGAGGAGACAGCAGAGGATGAGATGGCTAGATAGCATCACCAATGCAATGAATATGAACTTGAGCACACTCTGGGAGAGAGCGGAGGACAGGAAGGCCTAGTGTGCGATGGTCCATGGGGTCATGAAGAGTCGGACACGACTTAACGACTGAACGACAACAACAACTATAGGGGTGGAGAATCTTTTTGAGCCCCATGGCCAAGTTGCAAAATGGGAAAGATCTGTGTGTGTGTGTGTGGGGGGGGACATTCCATCTGTTGTCAGGGCCAAAGGTAGAATGGGCCAGCCAAACGTGATTATTATTACTATTTTAAGCCTACTCAGATTATGAAGGACAAGGCTTGTGCATATCTACTCAATCAATCTATGAATCAATCAGCAGCACTTTCAAATAGCATCCCAAATACAAAGCCTCTGCATGTCTACTCATAAGCAAGCAAGTCTTATGTCTGCAAAAATGCACATCTCAGTTTTGTGCAACTGGTCACCTGCTGCAAAATGCTCACCTCAGTTCTCTGCAATGGCTCTCCTGCCTGCAAAATGCACAGCTCAAAATCTTTACAATAGCATAATTCTTCCCCAGGTATTTAAAGGTTAATTGCTTTTAAATACCCTCATCTCCAATCAGTGATGAAGATAACACCAAAAGGCACTTGCCCCTGGATGGGAACACACCCACCCACTTGTTGCCTATCCCTGCCTTACTATAACAGAAAACAAGTATTTCTCAACTTCCACTCATGACATACACATAACTAGATGCAGAATGAGATTAATAAGGACTGCAGAAGGCAGACAAGCAAACAGACAATTACCAGACGATCAAGTAAATGCTCTTCTATTTAAAAAGATACAACAATCAGTGAAGAAATATGGTGGGTCAAATACTTATGGCAACTTGGTGAAAATTAATACAATGGGCAGAATCCAACAGGGTGCTTTCGTCCCCACTGATTCTCTTCTCCCCTGCCGATTATATTGTGCAAGTAGTTCCCACCGCTTGCGTAGTGGTGATTTAGTGCTTATGGGGCCACCCAAAATGAGCGGAAGTGCTCGTTTCTGGAAGAAGGCGGGTCAGCGGAGCTGGCATTAAAGGAGCTATGTTCACCTGCTTCCTTCCAGAAAGGAGCATGATTACAAGCAAGAAGACAACAGAACGCAATCAAAGGCATGGCTGCTAGTTGTAACAGGTTACTTTGACTGTAGCTAACCAAGAGAGAATGGTAAAATAACTGTGAGATATTTTGAGAACTGAGTGTTTGGAACAAAGCAAGACTAGACATTCTGTCACAACTGGGAAACTGATTGTAATAAGATATTATTGGAAGCGAGTAAGTATTTATGTTAGGGATGACGGAGAATTCTGCCACGGATTTCAGTGAGGCCGAATGCACTGGCATTCGAAATCCATGGCGGAATGGCCTGCCACCCCCCACCCCCCCGCGGATTCCCCCTGGGATGAAGCTTACTTGGGGCGGATGTTCCAGACGGCGGCGGCTCTGGCAGCGGCTGGTCTTTCGACCGGCTGCCACAGCCGCTATTTGCATCTGCTGTTTGCCATGATAAGCTATGTAAGTATTTACGTAGCCTACCATGGCAAGCAAAAAAACACACAAAAAACAACAGCGTATGCAAATGGCGGTGGCTATGGCGGCCGCCGTTTGTGTTCCCTATTTTTCGCCGTTTTAGCCTACGTAAATATTTACGTAGGCTATTATGGCGAAAAAAAGGGGAACGCAAACAGCACAGTGGGCGCTATTTGCGTTCCTTTTTTTTCACCGTAATAGATTACGTAAATATTTACGTAGGCTAAAACGGTGGGGGGAAAAAAGGAATGCAAATAGCGCCCACTACACTCTTTGCGTTCCCCCTTTTTTTCGCCATAATAGCCTACGTAAATATTTACGTAGGCTAAAACGGCGAAAAATAGGGAATGTAAATGGCGGCCGCTGTAGCCGCCACCATTTGCGTACGCTGTTTTTTTTTTGCCTGCCGTGATAGGCTACGTAAATACTTACGTAGCCTATCATGGCAGCCCGTCTGGACGCAAAAGGCGGCTGCTATTTGCATCCACACCAGCCAGTCCGCGGCCGGAACTCCGGCTGCGGACGGCCCTGGCTAGCTGCTCTGTGGAGCCGCCGTGGAGCGGAGCTGGCTGGGCAGGATTCCGGGCGGGAGGACCGGATCGCCTCCCCCCCCCGTCGAGGATTTCGGAGGGAGGGACGGAGCGCATCTCCCCCACCACGAATCAATCCGCGAAAAGATAAGTGACTTTTGTACATCCCTAATTTAAGTAACAGGTTGGTCAGACAATTATCTGCATCTATGTACCTGTCTTCTTAAAAAGATATACTGAAACTTACACTTCAAATATATGGTTGATCAGAATCTGGGGTAAATCTTTCCTGATTTTCTGACTACTACATTAACTACATTAATAGCTGTAGTTTTGTATATCATAAAACTGAACCTTGTTGTACTTACTAACTTGCTGTAAGTGCTTTTCACTGCAAAAGGGAGGTGTAAGATCCATGGTCTGGAAATCTGCAAAGGCAAGTAGAAGCGAACTGGGGTCTTAGGGTAGTACCCAATGTTAGTCCTACTTAGAGTAGACCCATTTAAGTGAATGAGACATATGTCAGTAACAGCTAACTTAAGTCTCATTTGTTTCAATGGGTCTACTCTAAGTAGGACTAACATTGGATACTACCTGGAGGGAGCAATCCTATGGCTGCTAGTCAGTGGCTAGACGGCCGTAGGATATCTGGTTTTCCAGGAACTGACCTTGGAGCCCACGTGACCTTGGAGCCCCCCACTTCCAGGCTGCCTCACAGGCATCGCGGAACAGCCCCGTGCACTGTGTTCGCAAGAGGAGTGAGGAGGGGCCAAAACGGGGCGTTCTGGGGTGGGCGGAAATGCCAGTACAACACATCCTATGTGTCGTATGGCAGCTTCCTCCCCCACTCCGCCCTCCTAGACAGCTGATATCAGCTGTCTAGCCAAAAATGCAGGGCAGGAGAAGCGCGGAGGGAATGATCCTATCTGTGCTTCTCCTGCCTTGCATTGGATAGGCAGTCGCCTCTGAGTTCTGAGGCGGCCACCTACCTGCATAGGATTGCACCCTTAATCCCTAGCAGATTCATTATTTCAGCTCCAGCAAGATGAAGAAATGGTTGCTATAAAGTTCACAACTTTATCATGAAAAGTGAGTAAAGTTGTGACATAATAAAAGTCCTGGAAAAATCTTTAAAGTCCAGCTAAGGCAACGTTTTTACAGTGAAAAGGTTCTTAGGCACCTGGAACCTTTCCTGTTTTCCCTTCTGAGCCCTCTCCAAACCTACATCTTTCATTATGGGTCAACATTCCCCAAATTATAAATGAAATCTCAAGGAAATAAATGCACTTGCAGAACTGGGCAGCCCTCAGACCAAAATAATTTATATTTTAATGTTTTCAATGGTTTTTAAGATACTGTAGATTTTCTAACAGCTAACTAGATATGGACAAGGCCTGGCTTGAAATCATCAGAAGAATTCTGTTCCTAATTCTATTTTCTAAAATCTTAGGAGTGGAATTCTACTGAAGGAATCAAACTGGCTACAAGATTATTTAATGCTCGACTGCAAATTCTAGAAGTTGTCATACATGTGTATTTACTTGAGACTGCACGAAAGATGTAGTATTTAAGTTGTGTAAATACATCATTATTGTTGATGTGACAAGACAAGAGTAACTAATATGAACTAATATTGGTGCAAAAGGGTCAGACCGACAGATGTGGACTGATGAGGTCATTTGCTATGAATTAGTGTGAATTTAATTTTAAAGGAAATATCGCAAAGATATAAAAATAGCTTTTCAATACCATTATCTAAGTTCTACCAAACTGTCTCTTCCTGAAGACTTTTAATACTACAAAAAGTTTGCCTTGGTCATTTGATGCTTCCTTCAAACAATTTTCTCTCTATATAAGTGTGTATGTTAGTCCTTACTGGGTATTATTGGGGACTGGATACATATGGTACATATCTCACATCTTATACATTAACCCTGTCCTTGAGGCCACCAAACCATGTGCTAACTGTTGGATTTTGTGCTCCTGCTAAAGGAGCTAATAGGTAGCTGTGCTAATATTTGTGTTCAAATAACCACTCCGTAATGTGTACAAAGCAAGGCATAGGTTTAGTTACAAAGAACGTTTACAATAAACCAGGAAATTAGGGTGTTACAAATAAAACAACATAGAAAAGAATGCTTACGCATTCAGATTGTTAATGGGTGCATCTATAAACTTCAGTGGTTTTGAACACTGCACTTAACAAGTGAGAGATCTCTCAGAAGAAACAGGCAGAATAGGGTGAAATACAAGACAGAGAAAAGAAGGATGAGGTGGACTGAACAAGGCAACCAATCACTGAGGAACATAAGAGACTCCTGGACTCTAATAGCCCCCCAAACTGTCACTCTCAAGTACTTAAAAAAAAAAAATACAATCAACAATACAAACTTCAAAATAGGGACACAACTTGCACTACAGAACCCCATAATACTAGCCATGTTATCTATCATAGGCTTCATAGATAGGTATTTCCTACCATTCTTCTGATATGGATATTAGATAATGGTCAAGTCTGTATGTCCAGACATACTGAGACACTTCCCTTTGTTTATCATTCATTCACTGTCTCTGGATGGGTTCGCACAATTGTGGGGGCAAAAGAAGCCATCGTGGCATCTCCCCCCACCCCTGTGAGGGCTGTGCCTGCACTGATTATTTATATAATTACCCATGCTGCAGCGTGTGGCACGGTGGGGGTGGTTTGTACTCACCATACATCCCATGACGTGCAGTAGGGGTTGTAGGGTGAGTGTGAAGCCACCCTCGACACACGGTGCACCAAGTTCAGATGACAGGCCAACCTGCACTACAGCACGGGTAATTATATAAACAAAGGGTGCATGTACCGCAAGCGCAGGGTTGGGGGGAGAAGCCACGATGGCATCTTTTACCCCTGCAATTGTGCAAAGCCAGTCTCAATCTGTCTTTTTCACTTTTCAAACCACACATCTTTTATCCACTTCCATGTGGGTAACTTCAAAAATGTATTTTGATTTCCCCATTCCTAATCATTGTCATTAGTTTCCTCATTCACAATTCTTTTTAATGCTGAATAGCATGGCAACAGTCCAGCTTCCAGAACACGGCTGCATTGGCAGTGAAATCTCATGCACAACTACTCAGGGGTAAGACCCGCTGAGTTCAGTGGGTCCTACTCTAACTTTCTCCCTGTTGGAAACTGTGCACTTTATGTAGAGATCCCTTCCTTTTCCTACTGATTCTCTCTTGGGTAGGGATACCAGAAATAATTGTGATATTCTGCTCCTAAAGAGAAATAATATATTTGCTGTTGCAGGTTAATGCCTTGACTAAATTATCTATCCTGAATAAAAAGTGTAAACCAATGGGACGAATTCTAAGGGCAGAAAAACCAGCATTTGATCATGACAAGTTAATCATGATGGAGACCTAATGCCCTTAATGTGTAGAAAAAATGGCACAGATATAAATTTCTGCAATTTAGCCTCATTTTTCTCTCAGAATTGCAGCCAAGGCATGGATCCTCTGGAACTTGGGACCCAGGTCAAGTGTCTCCTTCTCCCCCACTGCTTGGGCCTTCAAATGGAGAGACGCTAGGCCTCAAGCATGCCTTGAGTCACGACAGACTGCTGTGGGCTTCCTGAACACCAACATGGCTTCCTGAGAGCTCTACTCCTTGGTAGGCTGTGTTTACTCAGTGGAGAGGGATGTTCACAGGCATTCTTCATATATTACTTCAGATATTCCAGCTTTGATATTGTGGCTAATCTCTGGTAAGTCACAGCATAAATTCAGCCTTGCCGCCAACATTTCCACGACTTATGAGGGTTATTGTTTTCTCTGTTGGTGTTAGCTACTGCTGTTTTTCTGGCTCTTTCTTGTAATTGCTTTCCATCTTCAGACCTCCTTCTCCATACCTCTTACAAACCACATCTTTATTTAGTTGATGGAAATGGCTTTATTTTGCACACTTTCATTCCTATTAATACTCCAGAATCATTTCTTTTAATGTCACCTTATCCTGTATTCTTCAATCAGCAATAAAAAGGGGAACTGCAATTTACAAAGCCCATGATATGAAAACTCACCTGAGAAATGCCAGGTTGCATCCCCAACAATATTTAACAACCTGCTCATTTTCCTCCCCATTTCCTTCGTTACACACATGGGAGTCTTATAGGCAGCAAGAATCACTGCAACCAGAGCAATAACACTTATTGATTGTGCTGTGTTTCATGCTTTCCTGGCAACTCTTTATTGTCCATCGTTTTGAATCCCTGTTGGCGCTGTGCTGTCAGCTCTTCAGTACTATCTTTGTTGTTTAATCTGCACAGAGCCATTTAAGAAGCCTTGTAAACCATGTTCCAGAATTGTGAACAGAACACATATCTGCCAAATCCATTTATTACAGAATAGCTTTTTAGAGTTAAATCACAACTTGCTATATTTGGAAATAAAAATCCCCTTCCTAAGCAGTGTCTATTATAAAACTTTTGAAAGGGAAGACATATTCAACTTCCATTCCTCTATTAATTTGAAAGTGAGCATGATGGTCCTGAACTGCTAAACATAATTGACCCAATTCATATAGTGTTGTCTTACAGTGTTTTAGCCAACCATAGCTATTAAGGCTCATAGCTGCAGTAGCACTTGGATATACGTATGAGAATACCTACCTTAGGTATAATTGAGAGAGGGCAGTCAGGTTTGACATGTGTTCTTTTACATTAAGGAAGGGCAAACCACTGCACTCAACCGCTGCCTGCCTGTTGCCTTTGAAATATCATTTAAAATGGTGCTGGGAATGTTGCGATTTGATAAAGTAGGATGGGTATTTATTTATTATTATTAAATTTATTAATGCCCATCTGGCTGGTCACCCAGCCACTCTGGGCGATGTACAACATACAATAAAAACAGTTTAAAACAATAAAATTCTACAATAAAAACATTTTCTAAAATACCCTAACCCACCCCAAATGCCTGCCTGAACAACAACGTTTTTAATGCATGACGGAAGCTCATTAAAGAGGGGGCATGACGGAGTTCCCTAGGGAGGGAGTTCCACAGAGTGGGGGCCACCACAGAAAAGGCCCTCTCCCTCGTCCCCACCAGTTCCCAGCAACATTGTATGGAAAAAAGATGTCTGGCCCCATGATATTCCCAATGCTGCTTTTAAAGATATTTTTAATGTGACTGGCAACTGGCTGCTGAGTGCAGCAGCTTGCCCTTCTTTAATGTACATGGAAGAAAGAAAAGAGAGAAACCACTCAGCCACCTTGTGAAATTGTAAGGAACCTCCTACTCATCCCAAAAGAGTTACAACTTTGGCAGGAGTCCTGCAAAGGTCACAGAAATTATCATTGCACCTTCACTGGGAGATGAAGATACAAGGTGGGCAGGAAGTGAAAAAAAAAACCCTCTCTACTTCTTTTTATACTTCTGCTCTAACATGCAGTGTGTGTGCGTGCGTGGCGGGAGACTGCATTATTTATTTATTATTTATTTAGTTCATTTCCAATGTTCTCTGGGCGGATTGCATATCTCCCACAACAAGATAGAAACAAGTTGCTCCCCTTCTGGAATGTGGATCTCCTGTGGAATAGAGAACAAAATTATCCCCTCTGCACATTACAGCAGAATCATGCAAAGAAGAAGCAAAAGTCATCTATGCTTCCTCTTTTGATACTTGTATTAACTAGGGTGGAGATGAAATGCCTTCCCCCAACATTGTTCTCCTACTCACTGGCTACAATAGGGAGGGCATTTTGTCAATGCGGGGAGAAGGAAGCTGCTTGTCCCATTTACTACTGTGTAGCATTCATGCTCCTCACCACTGCTAGCCACCATTATTCTTCAATGCCACCTACCCAGAAGACTCCAGAATGAGATTAGCAAATAAGTGGAGGGAAAGAGGGCATGATTTTGGGAAACTCCATTTGCCAAAGTCTGCTGTCAAATAATGTTCAGCTCAGTTGTAATGTGTAAAAGATCCTTAAGTGTCCTTTAAAAACAATCCCCGCCCCAATACTTTAACAGCCTTTCAAGGTTCCCCTTATGGCCTGGACCCCCCTGAACAACTCATTAAGGATCCCTTGCCTCCTTAACAGTCTCACCTCCCTTCTTTTAAACTTCCCCTTCCAGTAATGTGGGCTTTAGGCTGTAAACATGGGTAACTGACACTCTCGATACAGGGTTTAACCACAACGGTTTACTAGTAGATTTAAAGCAAAGAAATTACAACTGAAGGTATTTACACAATAGAGCTAACTGATACAAAAGGCATTAAAATAAAAGTTCCAAAATGCAAGTTCCTTTACCCTAGCTGTCCTTAGACTCCTATAGGCTGCTCCTTCCTGCTCTGGTCTTCTGACTCTGCTCTTACTTTAGGCTCTGGCTGTCTCTCTGACTTGCTCTTGCTCTGGCTGCAGCCCAGTCTTTCTGATTCTTACTGGCTCTCACCCTCTCTTTATATTCCCTCCTCCCTCAAAACCGCAAGTACTGCTTCAAAGCTGAAGAAATGAAATTTATAGGGAAATTGAAACAGAAACTTAACTGGACAAATGAAACTACTCCTCTCAAGGTTACCCCCTCCCAACAGAAAACTCCAGGCCTCTTAGCCTGACCTTTTTTTCCTTTCCTCTCTAGGCCTCAAACCTTCACATAGCCTAAGGGTGCAATCCTATGGATAGCAAAGAGTCCTACAATTCCCAGCATTCCCCAGCCAACCATCTCGAGATAATGGTAGATTGTCCTGTTGTCATCTGTTTCAGAACCTTTACTGACAACTAGTAAAGCAGTTATATTCCTTCATGGCCTTGTCTCAATTTTTTATACCCTACATTTTCACTGGTCTCAGATTCCCATAAACAGCTAGGTTTATGGGAACCTAGTTTAAGGTTGTCTCTTTTGGAACAATGTGAATCAGGTGACCAGAGCTGCTCTGCTCTAATGCTGTTCCAGATCATTATTTCTGCAAGGAACTCTGCACATGCTCTGAAACCAAGCAGGGAAACATAACTAGCTGAATTAGAGTAACTTTAAAAATGTTATTTGAAAGACTCTGTGTGCGGTTTGCTGCCTTTTTTTGTTTGGTTCTTCCCCTGCCCCTTTTTCCCAAATAAACTTTCCCCAATAAATATATACATTGACAATTGGCCTCGTTGGTTTAAAAAGGCATTTCTCTGGAATTTGTCACTAAAATCCCCCCACCCCCTGTTCTAGACTGCAAGGTTGTTAAGCAACCCCTCTTGTTCTAAGTTTCATTCACAAGTTTCTGTAAGATGTGGTGTCCTATGGACTTCGGGAAAGTAAAACTAAAGGTCCTTTCTTTTTAATTATTTACAGAACTCAGGTTAAGGGAGTAGTCCCTGTCAGTAGGACTTCGAAGCACCACCCCCTATAGTATTGTATACTGTATGTTTATATTGTATTTGCTTTGTGAAGCGCGCACAGAGCCTGTTATGGGGTGGCTATATACATATAGTAAATAAATATTTGTACAGGTTAGAGTGTTTAGATTCTTCTTTTGGGAATCCTTTAACCAAAAGGGGAATCAATTAAAAGGGAAAGACTCCCCTCCCACAACCCATCACAGAAATACATTAATTTAAAAGCATATGATGCAGTGATCCTGCAGGAGGTAAGCAAGTTTGAGCCTGGACAGTGCCAGGATGGGAGATCACTTGGGAAGCTTGTGTACACCCATCATGGAAGAAAGGCAGGATATAAATGTTATAGATAAATAAATAAATACAAAGTAGTAATTCTGGTAAATTTCTCTTGAAATCCTTGCCTGCTAATTGCAGTTCATGCATCCAAGACTGCAACTACAAAAGGAAATGCTTTAAACATAAAGGCTCATCTTATCTGTTCTCAAACTGTTGCAAATGTTCATGAGATATAAATTATAACTCACTTTATTGTTTTGTTTGCAGGTACTTCTGGTAGTTTCACTGTTATCATTCCATCAAGATTGGTCTTATCAATGAAGAGGGGTTGGGTGCGCAGAACATCTGGTGCTGTCTTTGCTGTCACCCTGTGTTGAAGACCTCCAGCACTATTCCCTCTATTGGTTAGCACAAATGAATAGGATGTCTCAGGCTTCAGATTGGTGATAAGTTTCTGAGTCGCTCGGCCATCCACCTCAACTGTCGTTTTCCCATCATCATACAGGATCTAAGAAGTGGGGATTTTTAATTTTTAGCAAAATATTAGTAATCAGAAAAAAATAAGGAAAAGCTATCTAATATCTCTTCGTGAATTTAATTATTATGGTTATAATTCAAATGAAAATGGAATGCCTCTGCATTAGACTATGAATAATGATCAGTGAGAGCATGAATCGAAAAATATAAAAGTCCCCATTGGATCAGTCCAAGGTATCAGGAATTGGATTGTCTTTTCTTTCACAATTAACACTACAAAGAGACAAAGCTTCAGGATAATATGACTTTATTTTGTTAGAGACTAGTTTTTTTACAAAGGCAGATTCAAGGAAGCTCTCAGACCACTCCAGGCCTTAAACTACTAATCTGAGATATCTAATCAGGGAAGACGAACCAGAGGGTAGTGAAATTGCTGACAATTTGCCTATGAGCTTTATGGCCAAACTTGCTTCGCAGTGATGCCCCTCCCTTAGGGTGGCCCCCTCCTACATTGGCTTCTAAGAGTGGCTATCTTGGCAGAACATCTAAGCCTTGTCTCTAACATTTCCTGCTTTGCTTTGCAACATGCCCTAGCATCTCTCAAGTCATACTCTTCTTCCTCCTCCTCCTTGGAAACTTCAGTTCTCATGGTGGAGGGAGGGGGTAGTGACTCGGCCTGGACCATCTGTTTGTCAAGGCCTTTGGAAGAATCTCTCTCAGTGTCTTGGGGTTCTAGGGCAGGTCCCTCCCCCAGGCTCTAATCTAGCTGTTCTAACTTTGATTCAGAATCGGAGCTGTCAGACATCATAAAGGGCTTGGACTCATCCCTGACACAAGGATCTATCTAGGCCAGCATCCTGTTTCCCATAGTGGTCAGCAGATGGCCCTCAGGAAGTCCACAAGAAGGACATGAAGGCAACAGCCTTCCTTTACATAATATATCTGGAGTGATAATTCCATTTTTCTCTCATGGCTAATAACCATGGATAGAACTATCCTCCATTTCTCTAATCCCCTTTTAGACATCAAGCCCAATTACTATCACTGTATCTTGTAGGAGCAGATTCCAAAAGATAATTATGCAATTTATTAAGAAATAGTTTATTTTATCTGTGTTGAATCTACTGCCATTCAGTTTCATTTGGTGACCCTGAATGTTTGATAGAGGAAGAAAAAAAAAATCAAGCCATATTTTGTAACTTCATAAACCTCTCTTGATCCTCATTCGCCATCTTGTTGCCATGCACCCACTTTGGACAGATCCTTTTGAAATGCTTCAGAGTCTGCTTGGGTTTTCCCTCCTGAATAATTTGGAAGCAATTGCACATTACCAGCCCTGACTTCAGATAATTTATAAAGCATTTAGATATCACAGGTCCCACTGCAGACACTTGAGGAACACAACTGATTACTTCCCTTTCTTCTAAGACCTATACATTTTCTTAGTGATGGGCACTTAGTGATAGTTGCCTGTCCCAGATGAACCTGCTGAACCTGTCAATCAACTGGTGGGGGCTGGTGGAAAAGTGAAAGGCCTAGGGTAGGCTGCCATGGCAATCTAGGGATGTACGAAAGTCACTTACCCTTTCGACGGGGAGATTCTGCGGAGCCGCCGGCTGGGGCCGCCCACAGCTGGACATCCGGCCACTGGGTAGCCTTCCAGAAAAAAAACCAATGCGTACGCAAATGGCGGCGGCTACGGCGACCGCCATTTGTGTTCCCTTTTTTTTTGCTGTTTTAGCCTACGTAAATATTTACGTAAGCTATTACGGCGAAAAAAAAAAGGAACGCAAATAGCGCCCACTACGCTATTTGCGTTCCCCCTTTTTTTGCCGTAATAGCTTACGTAAATATTTACATAGGCTAAAACAGCGAAAAAAAGGAAATGCAAATGGTGGCCGCCGTAGCCACCGGCATTTGCAAACGCAGTGTTTTTTTTGCTTGCCATGATAGGCTACGTAAGTATTTATGTAGCCTATCACGGCAAAGGCAGCTACGCAAATGGCGCTGTGGCCATTTGAGTCCGCAGCAGCTGGCCAAGAGACCAGCTGCTGCTGCCGCAGCCACCGCCAGAGCTGCCGCCGCTGGAACATCCGCCCCAGGTAAGCTTCGTCCTGGGGGGGGATTTCGCGGGGGGGGCATGGGGTGGGAGGCCGTTCTGCCACGGGTTTCGGGGGGCTGAATGCCTCACTCGGCATTCGGCCTCACTGAAATCCGTGGCGGAATTCTCTGCCATCCCTATGGCAATCCCAGCCACAGGAGGACCCAAATGCCTCAAGACAGGCTGGGAGCCTCCTGAGAATATGTACAAGCTACTTTACTATATTTAAACAGAGTAGGGAGGCAGCCAGGAAAATTAACTCTGAATTTTACCACAGAGGCAGTGTTGATCTTGAAGAGGAGGAGAAACGCCATCCATGTTAAAGCTGCAATGAGCAAATGTCCAGGGATGATCTTCCAGTTGGCTTTAAAGTGAGGCAGAATTTACCCACTGCAGAAGCCAAGCTGGTTCTTTCTAAGCAAGGCTTAATCATCTATATGTTTAAAAATTCTGCCTATAAAAATGCTTACCACAAATTTACTCAGGGGTCATTTCCTTTCCTCTCCATCTCCCACCCCAATTAATTTCCATCAATGGATGTTATATTGTCTACCTTCCAAATCTGCAACAAGGAAACCTATTTACCTATTTTGGACTTGTGTCAATTATATATATATATATATATATATATATATGCTAGAAGTTCCAATTATTTCACATTTACATTCTTTAGGAATTCTGGGATATATGCCAGCCATATCTAATAACTTAAAAAAATAATTTATCAATTAGCCATAATTTAATATGTTTCCTGTATTTCACGTTGTTTTTCAAATGCACTTCCTGAAAACAAGTTCACATGTCTATCCAAAATTTCCCTGAATGACTAATTCTAAGAATTTTCTCCCTATCCTCCAGTAAGAATCATCCTTTAAGAAGAATGGCAAATGGGAAGAAGATAGGAAGCTGCCTTATACTGTGTCAGGCCACTGGCGCATCCAGGTCAGTACTGTCTACACTGGCTGGCAGCAGTAGGTTTCAGACAGGAGCTTCTCTAGCCTTACCTAGTGGTACCTGGGATGGTTGATATGCAAAGCACTCTACCACTGAGATACAGCCCTTCTCCAAAAGGGGGCTTGGACATGTAGGGGGAAGGGAAAAAAGCTAAGAAGTCCACTAAGCCAGAGGCAAACAGTGGGGTGATGGTGCATGGGCACAAAGAAGAATGTGAAATGGGGTGGCTTATGGACAGGGCCAGATTGGAAAAAGGGAGGTAACCAGCCAGGTTGGCTTGGGAATGTAGTGGAAGGGCTAAAGGAAATGCAGTGGCTAATGTGACACAGATAGGAGAAAGAGGAAAAGAATGTGAGGTGGTTGGGAAGATAAAAAGAAAAAAGAAAATGCAGTAGCTTGGCATATAAGAAAAAGGGAAACAGACAGTGGAGGGCCTAGTGTTTTATTGGGCTGAACTCTGATTGCTTAAAGTAAAGGCAGTCTTAAATTAAACTGGTTTTCAGTACAAGATGACTGTTCGCAGGAAACCAATCTTGCCTTTGCCAGTCTCTCCTGCCTAGGATGGATGAGATCCTGTCTATATTGTAACAAATGGTCTTTCTTAAAATGACAGTTTATCTTCCCAACTTTCTCCCTTTAAACAAATGATTCATGGAAGTTATCATTACATCATCATTTAACTAATACATGTATATAGTATTCAATTAGTTTTAAGGATATTTTTGCAGTTTGCACATCAGTTTATGCTGCATTCTGTTCTGCTGGCTGATCTGCAGAGATTTCAAGTACTCCTACTACCTTTATGGTGTATGTGTGTTTGCTCCTGTAATCTGTGTTTCCTTATTTCCTTGCCTTTTGGGAACACAATGAAGGTTCACAAATATGACCATCAGACATTCTCACTTTTAATATGAACATGGAACCATTTCTAGTTACTTGAAGAATTTCTGTCCCCTATATTTTATGAATAGGTTTCAATGCCTGCAGTTCTTCTTGCTTATTTTTGTCCTGTTCTTCATATCCATGCAAATCCTTTTCCTTTTTCTGAGTTACTTCCACTAACACAGGAAGCTGAGTTCTGAAGATTTTCTATTCACCAATGGTAATTATTGTGGGTCAAAGTTTTCAGCCCAGATTATTTGTCAGATTTGGTAGGTGGGGCAAAAGCAGCCCCTGAAGACTATAAAAAAATATTTGGTGTGTGTGTGGATATTAACATTTTTAGAAGGTGGAGGATGGCAAAGACAAGTTGACTCCTTCCTTCCTTCCTTCCTTCCTTCCTTCCTTCCTTCCTAAAAAAGCTTTGCCACTTGCATGAGCAGTGGCGGAGCTGCCATAAGCAGTCCAACAGCACTGCTTTCTACCTGAGAACAGAATGGCCCAATGAAAACAATGCTATGTCATAACTGCAAGATATTTTCCTGGCTTATACTCAGTAAATGAACTCATACAGCTGAAACTGGAAAGATTTTCTGGATCCTGGGAATAACATGTGCCAAGTCTTTCTAAGCAATCGATACCAGAGATGTATAGTCACTTTCTGAAACAACTGATTTCCTTGGGCAAATGAAGCTTTTTATAGCCATAGCTTCAATTTCTCTTTGTGCATACTGTCATGCTGTTGCTTTGATGGGTATAGAAATATAAGCCACTAGTCTTCAAGGATCATTGTAATTTAGAAATAGCATTATTCCAATTACCATTTTTGAGGCACTACTAAGATGGATGAATCCATTTGTTTTGCTTTCTATAACATTCATATTTTTTTCAAGCACAAGTTTATTTTTTTTTAGTATCATATTTCTAGTTTGTTCCATCCCGGTTCTGCATCAGTTTGTGAATTCAGTTGACAATTTGGTATGACTTAGAGTGATGGAATCATAGGGCCAGTTCGTATGGCATGACAGCCCATTGTGGGTTAATTAACCCTTGAGGGGACACAGCACGTGCCATCTGCCATGATGACTATGCAACCCCCAACTGAGGGTTGCCAGTCTGTTCTACGGGTATGTGAGGGGTCTTTAACCCTCCGTGGCCAGCTTCACATGACACAACAAGCCTTGGCAACCCCCAGAGTTGCATATTCATAACAGCGGATGGCATGCACTGCAGCCTTTCAAGGGTTAGTTAACCCACAATGGGCTGTCATGTCATCCAAACCAGTTTGCAGAGCTGGAAAGGATCTCAAACGTCATCTCGCCCAACCCTTTGCCAGTGTAGGAAATCCACAGCTCCAGAGGCCTGTCCAGCCTGACAGGAGGCTCTCCCTGGCAGGGGGCTATCCAGCATCTACTGGAAAACCCAAGGCATACTGTTCCATTGTCAAGCAGCTCGTACTGACTTAGATCTAAAGATTTTACTACATGAGTACAAAGCACTTCTCCTTCCATGGGGAAGGGGGCACAGAATCCCCTCGAAGTTCACCTCCCTGCAAAACAGATGCGGCTAGCGAGGGAAATTTCCAGGCACCTTTTTTGCAGGGAGGGACAGGTGGCCACAGTTAGAGAAAATTGGTGCTCTATCTCTGCACAAGTGGAATGGTGTAATCTTTGGATCCAGTTATAATAATCTATTATCAAAATAACTGAGTGCAAGAACTATTTTGATTAACTTTTAAAAACGTTTTTCTAAATTTGTATTCCATGGCCACTGTCTATTACTTTTCAGTATAACTCATAGGTTGAATGTAAGAACTGCCAAGTTCAATATAAATTTCACCCCCCCAAAAATCATCATTCCTAAAATCTTTATGGTCCTGCCTTGTCTTTTGATGGTTATATATTTGAGCTAGCTTGTATATTGCTGACACCTTTTCATTATTTTTAGTCTTAATCCAAATATATAATTTCCTTGAGATTTGCATTTCTGCTTATCCGGTTTTAGACATACTGGTCCTTTCTGGAGCTCTTCATAGCTATTGGTCATTTTGCCCCAAATGAGAATATCAGTATATACTTGGTACCTTCCAATAGCTCTTGTACTTTCTTATGAAAGACCTTGGATGGTGATTTTAATATAAAAGACAGCCTGGAAAAGCAATATCTCCTGAAGCAGGTACTATAAATACAACAAAGAACTCTATTCATCTAGTGTCATTTTGCAAAATTCAGTTGATTCAGCAAGTATTGGAATTTAGCACCAAAATAATTGTTCCCTACTGGGCAGGAGAAAGTATTCCTTTAAATATACTTCTTCAGCTTCTTGAATACAGAAACAATTTTAGAGTTCCATCTTTCTTTTCTATTGCTAATGAACAGTGCATAGCATCCTCTATTTTATTATTTCCAATGACTCAAAAAACTCGTATTTCCTCCTTTAATGTTTGTTTTAAGTAATGATGTTACTAGAGTTTTTAATTCCTTGGCTTGGAATATGAATGCCAGTGATTCATGGTGCTCTCCCCCAATCTGAGTTGAGCATTATGATCGCCTTCCTCCCACCCTCAATTCACTCATTCATTCACCTCCTCTATCCACTTAACCTTTCCTTCCCTTGACTGGCTGCAGTAGTGATGTCAGAGACAGAGGTGATGCATAGATCCCTCACTCCATCACTTGCAAGAGGGTAGTAGAAACTGCAAGAGCTGGATAAGGTTCAGGGAAGGATGGGAGCTCACAGGAGGCTGGAGTGAGGGATCCACACCCTATAATTTTCCCAATAATATATGTGGGAGTACCGCAAATTACATTATTGGAAAACCCTATGCTATTTTCTGACTTTTTAGGAAAATAGATCGGTTAGCTGAACCAATTCAGGTTGGCTGAACCAATCCCACACTGAGCATGGCAGGTTTGGGTGGATGGGTGGGTGGATTCATCATCCATCCAGTGTCTTCAAACAGTGCATTCTTCTTTTACAAC
Organism: Heloderma suspectum; assembly: GCF_057233095.1. Classification (NCBI taxonomy): domain Eukaryota; kingdom Metazoa; phylum Chordata; class Lepidosauria; order Squamata; family Helodermatidae; genus Heloderma; species Heloderma suspectum. Next base: position 107,263,907 of record NC_139459.1, read on the forward strand.
TTTGGAACTCTAGTGCCAATCTAATGTCTAATAGTGGAGTCTGTTCACTGTCCATAGTTGCAACTCAGGATCATCGCCTTTAATTCTGTTAAAATTTCTTCAAGTAACACGCCTTCAGTCTGAGTCCTCTTAGGTACTTGTCTCAGGTATTTCTTTGGAATACAAACCTTTTCAAAACTTCTGTTCAACTGTGCCACAATTTGCCCCTTACCCTGGCCTGGCTCAGTTAGCTACATGCCTCTACTTCTGGTCCAACAATATTCAGGAATATAGCAGTTTTCTGTTTATCTTCTTTCTTATCACAGTCTGGTGTCTACATGCATATAGCTTTGAATATTTTTCAAGATTCTTTATCATTACCTGAGAGCTTCAGTTCTTTGGAGGCCTTCAAAAGTTTGTTTGCTGCAGCTTCCCTGATTCTTCACAGCAGTTTTTGAGTCAGATGTCTCTGGCACACCACTCATGGTTATGTTATGAAACTCTGCTAAACTCTGATTAAACTGGAGGCAGTCTTCAAATTAAACTGTTTTTATTATAAACACACATTAATGGCCTGATGTAAACTAAACTAGCTTTCTTCAAGGTCTACTGGCTATGTAACAAACTTTCCTCTTTAAAGGAACAGCTTACTTTTCCAATAGCCGGTGGTGTAAGATATGTGGAAGAAGGGAGGGGAGGAAATGGAGTGGATAAGCACAGAGAATAAAAGTGTGTGCTCTAAACACACAGAAAACGGAGAAAGGATGGATGTGGTGATTAGCAGAGACTGGATTAGCAGTGTTGTTAGATTATAAGAACATAAGAAGAGCCATGCTGGCTCAGACCTAGGCTTCATCTACTCCATTTTGTTCACACTGTGGCCAACCAGGCTTCCTGCATTGAGCAGGGGGTTGGATTCGATGGTCTTGTAGGCCCTTTCCAACCCTATGATTCTATGAGATCTAAAACCAGCTGTTGACCAGGAACCCACAAGCAGGACACAAGCACAACAGCACCCTCCTGCCCGTGTTCCCTAGCAATGGGTGTACCTAGGCTCACTGCCTCTGATACTGGAGGTAACCATAGCCATCAGGACTAGTAGCCATTGATAGCCTTATCCTCCATGAATTTGTCCAACCCCCTTTTAAAGCCAACCAAATTGGTGGCCATCATCACTACATCCTGTGGTAGCAAATTCCATAGTCTGACTATGTGCTCTGTGAAGAAGAACTTCCTTTATTTGTCCTGAATCTCCCACCAATGGAATGACCCCAGATTCTAGTATTATGAGAGAGGGAGGAAAATGTCTCCCTATCCATATTCTCCACACCATGCATAATTTTGTACACCTCTATCATGTCTTCCCTTACCCTCCTTTTTTCCAACCTAAACCATCCCAGCTGTTGTAACCTTCCCTCATAGGGGAGATGCTCCAGCCCTTTGATCATTTTAGTTGGCCTTTTCTGCACTTTTTCCAGCTCTATAATGCCTTTTTTGACCAGAACTGTACACAGTATTGTAAGTGCAGTCGCACCATAGACTTGTATAAAGGCAGTATGATATTGGCAGTGTTATTCTCAGTTCCTTTTCCAATTATGCCTAACATGGAGTTTTTTACAGCACCTGCACACTGGGTTGACGTTTTCATCGAGCTGTCCACCACTACGCCAAGATCTCCTTCTTGGCTGGTCACTGCTAGCTCAGATCCCATCAGGTTATACTTAAAGTTGGGATTTTTTGCTCCAACGTACATCACTTTACACTTGCTTACACTGAACCACATTTGACATTTAGATGCCCATTCTCCCAGTTTGGAGAGATCCTTTTGGAGCTCCTCACAATCCTTTTTTTGTCTTAACCACTCTAAATAATTTGGTGTCATCAGCAAACTGATTATAAAATTGGAATCCTCATCTCAGATTGTCAAAATTATATATATTTTATTCCGAAGCCTTGTATGGAGTGGGGGTGGGGGTGAAAAGAGTAATTCCAACCATAATTTCCTCCTCTTTCTCTCAGACAACTGTGACCTCAGGCATATTATGTGCCCTGAATATTTAATGTAATTTAAAGGGGTGATGTTTTCCACAATCTCTGTTTCATTTCCCTATGTGGTATTGTGCAAAGCAAACAAACAAACATTTGCAGGCTTTTGTACCCCCTCAGCAGCACTGACATCAATTTATGGAGACAAAATTGAGAAGGAATTGCTAGTGAAGGAAGTCCCATCCTCTACACTTTGCTGCTTTAGGTGCTGCTATGGGACCAGGGAATGGACAAAGACCAGAACTCTCCTTTGCCCATGTTTGAGGCAACAAGAGCACCATATAGAAGTCCCACTTTGCAGCTCATTCTCTCCCTCACACTTTCTCTTGAGAGTTCCTCACCACACTAGAAAGGGCTGCCCTGATGACCAAGTTAATGTGGTATTGAACAATCCTGAATTCTTGCACATTTGTCCCCACTTAGCCATAAAGCTCACTGGGTGACTTTGGGCTAGACACTGACTCTCAGCCTAACTTACCTCACAGGGTTGCTGTGAGGATAAAATAGAGATGAGGCAGACCATGTAAGCTACCTTGAGTTCCTTGCAAGAGGCAGGATGTAAATGTAATAATAAATCGTGCAAAAGCTCTTGTACCTTGTTTGGCCATGTACTGCCTTATGATGGTACATGTTGAAGAATTATCTTATTATCTGGCAACACTAGTCACGATGAGCTGGGCTCAAGCTGGATCTGGATGAGACCTACTAGAAGAGCGGAGGAGTGCAAGAGAAAGGGGGATGCACCTTACCAGCCAACCAGAGTAATCCAGGAAGGGCTTTACAGCTGGCTAAATCTCTCTGTTGTCACATGCAGCACCTGACAAAAGGAAGAGGCTGCACCATTCCTATGAAACATATCTGAAGAAAGGGGATTGCCTCGCCTTCTTCATGACATTCTGGAAGGAAGGCTCAGCCTTTCAATTTGGGAGGGAAAGAGGCAGGCAGCAAGGCAGAATGGTGGCTGCAGCTCCTAACATGCCCGATGCCACTATCCAGGACAAACATCTGCTGGCAGAGAAAAACAGTATGGTACCTTCCAGATGTTTTGGACTAGAACTCCCAGTGTTCCTGTGCATTGGCCATGCTGGCAAGGGAAGTTCAAAAAATCTTGAGAGTCCCAGGTTGGGGAAGGCTATGCTACAGGGTTGTTGCAGAGCCGTTCTTTTTTTGGCCCTTTTGAGTTTTATGCAATATCATTAACATTAATGTTTGTCCACAATATATTTATCATTTATAGTCAGATGGGGGGACCTCGGACAAGTGGACCTTCAGGTGCCCTGCCTGAGTTAGAGGGGATAATTCCTAGTACATAAATTTCCGCGTAACAGATTTATACTTAAGATCAGAGAGGTTAGGTTTCCCTTCCCCCAAACGAAATCTTCAAACTATCAGTGATTATATGTAATAAGGGATACAGTTATTCTTTAGACTCCAATTCAAAATATAATTTTAGTAATGTAGAATATTTGAGGGATTACACTCCAGTTAAGATTAAAGGCATGTATGAAAGAACCAATTCTAGATACTTGAGATTGAATCAGTCAGCATCTGACTTTAAGGATATCTCATTGGGAAAACTGCAGCTAAGAGATGCATTAAATAAAATGTGAATGTATAGGAATATTATGAGAAAATATTATAACAAGCATAAAATAAATTATTAGATATGGACTTGATTTAAGGACAGTCCTCTTAGGACTTTCTGAAAATTTAGTTAAGTAAAATAATCAGACATAATTTTGGAATTTCTTATTCTGCTTGTATCTAAATTGAAAAATACTGGAAACAAAGCACATGTTTTTTTGTTAAGAAAAAGTGTTATGAAGATTCTAACTGAACTCATAAGCACACGTACCTGGAAGTAAATCCTACTGAACTCAGTTGGACATACTTCTGAGTAAAGATGCTTAGGATTCCACTTCATAGCATATAGTGGTAATGTGCAAACCTACAGAGCAATCATAAGGGGATGGGGGGTTTGTGGTAAGACTATAACATAAAAACATAAAAAAGCCAAGTTGGATCAGACCAAGTGTCCATCTACTCCAACATTCTGTTCACACAGTGGCCAACCAGCTGCCTCTAGGAAACCCACAAGTAGGTGAATGACCTGCTACTTCTAAAGTTTTGCTGGTGCATGCTGGCAAACGCATGAGAGGGGATGGATTTCTCTTTTCCCCAGTGGTTCTACTGGATCCCCCCCCCAATTGGTTACAATGGGAAGCAAAATACCTACACCAGTTTCAGGCATAGTTAAGGAGCTTGATCCAGGGCTGTCTCAAGGGAGCTTGGGGTCCTTGGATCCATGTGCACCCCTGACCTTTCTGACATGCCCCCAGACAGCCTTGAATTGGCTTCTATTGCTGCCTGTGTTTCTGCTGTCAGTACTGATGTGCCCACAGAGCTTTCTGGGGGCATAATGGAACTCCTCTCTGCCAGACAAAGGACACTTCTGCCCCATCCAACCCCCATTTGGACAACCGAACTTCATACAAATAAATTAAAAAGGTAAGTTGGTTTGGGTTGCTCTTCAGGTTGTGATTAAATATAGCACCTATAACAAATTCTCAAGAATGTTTCATCACAGGAGGATGTTCAGTAAAAATAATCTTGTGGTGTCTTTTTCAACAGCATATAAATCCACCCTGATTCTAAAGAACAGAAATGATGAAAATAAGTGTATAGTTCCTCCTCCCTTGGTTTCTTTAAGGAGAGCAACAAAACAAAACATAAACCCAGGGAAAATAATTTAAGGGCCCTGAAAATTAACATTTCTCTTCTAAAATACCCCACAAATAAGTTTTAAGCTATGCTTTTCCTCAGAAAAACTGCAACAGTGAATGAAACAGTCTGTTGTTTAAAACAATTTAAAGAGCACAATCAAAGAAGGAAAATTGCATTTTTTCCTCTTCTGCGTAGTCTAATATAAGTGGCACTGAACTGTAAAGGAAGAAAAGGTTGACATAATCTGTAATATCTAATATCAGTCAAAAGTCTGGAAGGCTGCCACCATGCTAATAGTAAGGTCGAAATATTGCCAGAAAACCTAACTGAACAGCAAGATTTAGTTTTTCTAAGTAAGCTTTAAAAGCACAGTGAGGGTTTTTTTTTTAAATCCTCTGGTCAGTAAATTACTTAATCAGAACAGTCCTCTATCGGGAGTTTTACCCTTCAGGGTAAAATTTTTCAAATTACAAAACAACTTACTTTGAAAGGCAGGGCAGAGTTGTAATTCTCTGGTATCTCCCAAGAGAGCAATACTGATGTCTTCATCACTGCTTTGACATGAAAATTTTTTGCAAACACTGCTGGAAAAGGAAAAGCAATGTATTTAACGTACACCTTGAACTTTGGATCCTATCCCTCTTCCACCGTAAAGGCATTCAGCAATTCTCCTACCTGCTTTTAGAAACCATATGCCATTCTTACAAATGACAACTCCAAATGTTATATTTTTCTTACCTGCAATTATTATGTAGATGAGGGCCAGACTTGCCTGATATGGGATAACTGAATCCAAAATGTATGTGAATCCAAAACACATGAAGATTTACATACTTTACCTCAGGTGTTAGTTGAAACTATTTATATGATGGTTTGGACATTTTTAATTACAGCTTCAAAAATAGCGATATCCAAAGACCGAGATTCCTTCAAAAGACAAGCCACAAGCAGACAAATCCTACCTTGATCCACAGGTAGTGTCCTGAACTGGACACTGGGACTATATGGACCGGGCCCTTTGCCTGTGTGTGCACGTATTTTTACATCGTATGTGGTATCTGGTTTTAAGCCCGAAAGTGTCATAATAGTATCAGCAGGAGCAACAGGGACCTCTGTTTGGTGATGTGCCACATTGATATCCCTGTACTGCAGAGTATATTTGGTGATAATACCATTTCTCTCTGATAAGATGGGTGGTTGCCAAGTTAGCTGGACTGAAGTTGAGGTGGCACTTTCCGAATGTAGGTTTTGAGGGAATCCACTTGGTAGATCTTCCGGAATCGAAATTTCTTTTACCATCTCCTCCCCAAAGCCTACTTTATTTTTAGCTGAAAGCCTGAAGATATAAGAAGTCCCTTTGTGAATATCTGTAGCTGTGAAGTGGTCGTCTTTATCGGTAAAATCTTGTGTCGTAAATGCATCCATGTCTTTGCGGCCAAACCTCAGGCGGTAACCCTGCAGAGGTCCATATGTGTCGACAGGTGGGTGCCACTGAATCAGTGCTGTACTCATTTGTGTGTGGCTAATTACAAGCCGAGGTTTTCCTGGAACTGCAATAAAATATTATTTTAGCACAGAATGCAGCAGCATTAATCTTTTCTAACAATGCACTTTATGTTTCTTTAAGAGCTTCTTATGTGACAGACACACAGCCCCCCCCCCCCAATTCATCAAGTATTTGTTCAGACAGTCCAAAAAGGCTTGGACACTGGCTCTTTATATTCCATGCCTCTTTTCAGTAGTGTCCAACTACAGGGAAAAACAAATAAGCAGAGATCCCATTGGCATGAAGCCAAGCCACAGATACTTCTGAAACTACAATGGTTACATATATAGACATATTTTAAAGTGATTAATGCAAACAAACAACATTCCTAATAATGGATTCACATGTTGGATATGGCCAGAGCTCATTGGTAGAGTATATGCTTTACATAAAAATGGTCCTGGGCTTAATATCCGGCATCTCCAGGTAGGGCTAGAAAAGACTCCTGTTTGAAAGAGCTGCTGCCAGTCAGTGTAGATGATACTGAGTTGGATGACACAAAGTCCAGACTCAGTATAAGGAAGCTTCCTATGTTCACATGGCAAATTTTAAAATTGGTTCATTTCAAAAGTCACATTTCCAGTCTAATAAACCATGGATTATTAGATCAGGTCTGATGTCCAGTACAGAAGGAGCTCTTAAAGCATAGTTTCCTGGTTTGGGAAACCAAAATATCTTCACCAAATGTTGATGTGTGAGGGGAGAAGGGAAGGGAAGGAGCAACGAGGAAGCAGGTGGATACACAGCTTGTTTCCAGTCTATTAAACTATAGTGTATTGGGCTGAGATTGGGACGTCAAACTGGACCATTGCAAGCTTATGTGCAAGCTTCTCAGGCCATTAACAAGAATCCAGAGCCAACCAAGCCAGTATATGCATGTGTGTGTGTATACACACACACATAGATCAGAATCAAGTGGTAGAGATTTTGCTGGACTGTAAAGTGAACCTGAAGCGACTTGAAGTGAAAGTTGCAGATGGGAAGGGATCACATACATAAAAGCTCCCTCATTTTCAAACCCCCAAACTGAGATTCCTGCACAAACAAACCCATAGTGCCAGCAAATGCTATTGTCATTGTGCTAGAGGTAGCTTATACTAGTGCAACATAATTTATATTAGTGCTAATGCAAAATAGGATACCATATATGTGTGTGTGTGTGTGTGTGTGTACACGCGCGTGCACACACACAAATATCTATCTATCTATCTATCTATCTATCTATCTTACATAGTGCTAGTGCCAAAAAAGATACATATAAAACAGCTGGTTACAGCTAAAAGTAAGTGTGTGTGTGTGTGTGAGAGAGAGAGAGGGGGGGGGAGGGGTAGTCCTTAACCTTTCTGGACCAGCAGACACATTTCAAATTTTGAGAGCACAAAATGGCTGCCATGAATGGGGCTTCCCATTCACAAAACGACTGCCATGTCACAAAACACATATTTCTCAGAAGGCAAACTGGTGAGACTGAAGGAAAATGCCCATGAACCTAAGTGGAAGGCAGAGATGGGGTAAGAGTTCCAAAACACTAAACCACTCATTTGAATGCAGTTTTCTGGTCCAACACCCATTCATTCTTTGAAATGAAGACAAAATGTACTTGGCCAAGAAGATGAGTACAATCATATTCTTGGCCAAGTGGGATCTGAAAAAATCCCAAATCCCATATCTGAACCCTCAAAGCATAGGCAAAACACACAACCATACCACAGAACCACAAAAAAACAAAAAGAAAAATTCAAGGTAAATACACACAAAACCCAGGTGAAACAAACACCACCCCCATCCCCTTCCCTCCCACCCCAGGAAAAACACACACCACAGCAAACCAAACAGCTAATGCACATATATTGCATTGAAAAATACACAAGCAACCCCCCATAGCATAGGTAAAACACCCTCCCTTACTCCAGAATGTGCCCTGCCACTCCCTCTAGCCTACCACCCCCAGCTTATGTTTTCCTGGGTTGCTGGGCAGACTTCAAAACAAAAGCACTGGGCTGCAGCCACCTGCCATTTTTATTTTTTTAAGAATCCCTCTAGGACTTATGTGGGGAACAGAGGCATTTTTCAAAGCAAAGATGGTGCTGTAGGCAGATGCCTCACTTTGCAGCATGCCAGCTTCTTGGTTTTAAAAGAAGTTCTTAAAATTGTTGTTGTTGTTGTTAAATGTGAGGTGGGGCATAGAGCATAGCCAATGCCAAGGAAAGTGTGGCCCTGCAATGTTGTAGTGTGGACTGCTTCTGTTCAGGGTCCCAGCAACTTCACTCCATCCCCTCCGGTTTTCCTCCCTCCTCCAAGTCAGTCAGCATTCTGTGCCTACTAAGCATGCTCATTTGTCACCGGCCTGTTTTTTGTGTTTTTTTGCAGGGTGGTTAGGTGATTGTGTGAGTTTCCATTTGGGATTACTTTCTTAATTTTGGCATTTTGGCAGGTTGGGGTGGACTCACTTGTACAATATCAGCTACAGTAAAGAGTTTGCTCCATTTATTTCTATAGTAGCTGTCATGTGTGGTCTGGCTAGGTCATTTCCCGGTTCTGTGGACATTTAAAAATAGTGTGAACCAGGAAATGACCTAGCCAGACAATGAGAATGCTTTTTCTACCTTTTTTTTTATATCTATGTGCCTTCCCCCCCCCCCCGTCCTTTTCAGTTACTCCATTCTATTCCACCAGCCCCTGCCCCCACAAACTGCTTGTCATTTTTCCCCCTCCGAGTCAGTCAATATTCTGTGTCATTGAGTCCTTATGGCACTGGTTTGCAGGGACGGGGTCTCCCCCATAGGTTTTTTTCCCTAAATATTTTTGGGGTATCTGTAAGTCTTGGGGTTACCCCAAGTCTGCTGATAACTATCTCTTGTAGATGGGTGATGCCATTTTGGTTACAGCTCCACAAACATGGGAAGACTTGAATAGGAAATAAGAGGGAATAATTGCTTTTTGAAAATTCTAGGAACAACTATGAGTCCTAGCCATTACTGCCAACAATACATGAATTCTGTGTCTTATAGCTATTTCCCACCTGTTCCTCATTGCTAATTCCTTATTATTGTGCAAATAGAATCCTGCACATTTTATAAGTTTCCTCTTTACTTTCCAATGTATATCTCCCTGATTACTTCTGACTTTTCCCTACTGCTGCATAAAAGGAGTGAGCTATGGAGCTGAGAAAAGACTATAGATGTGTATTTCAGGCCATATTTTTCATTGTATTATTACTATCATTGAAACCAATGAAGCATAAGCAAAAGCAGGAGAGTCCACATAAATAGAATAATAACTCCTTCAGATTTCAAGGAGGAGAGGCTGCTGGAAGCTATCATTAAATTATTTACGCCATAAAGTGCTTTTACTCTTGTGGTAGCCCTCATGTTTAAGACTATTTTTTTTTTGGGGGGGGGACCCTTGATCAATTGTGCCTATTTTAAAAAAGAGAGAGAGGGAGTTAAGACTTAGTATTCTTTCTTTATGGCAGAAATAATAAACTGGAGAAGACTACATATACTCTAAATCATTTGCTAAAACTAAAAAGAGTTTATCAGACATTACACTTATTCCATAGGTGTAATTCCATCCAATATCCTGTGTATTAGACTGGCCAGGATCCAACAGTAGGTTGCAACTATAATCAGGTCACAAGTTCTCTTGGCCAAATACCATTGAAATGGATGGGTATTATGCAAGAGCACAGCAATTTGGTTTTTAATTATAAGTAAAGGGGGTAGTACCTCACATTTTGGAAAAGTGAGGTACAAGCATTTTAATTAAAGGAGAGAGCAATCCTATGGTCCCTGGGAGGGGGACTCTGAGTTCCAGTCCCCGCCCCCCCACAACTACCATGGAAAGAACCGTGCCAGCTGCTTCCTGAGGTTGCAAATGCGGCCAAAAAAGTAGTGTTCTGGTGGGCAGCGAGGGGAGAAGAGAGGCCAGAATACAAGGAATTCTATGGCCTCCCCTTGCCCTGCCCAACCTCCACCAGCGCACCCACTCTACATGGGCTGAAAGGTCTGTCTAGAGGAAAAACATTTAAAAGGAGGATGGTGAAAATTGTCTCCATCACTCCTCCTATCCTCCTGGCAGCAGCCTGGGCAGGGCTTTGGATAGGCAGAAGCCTCGGATATCATAGGCTTCTGACGAAGGGGATTAATCGGAGAAAGCTGAATGATTGATCACTGCTGTGACACAAGGGCTATGGACACAACCTAAACATCATTATTCTTTAAAAATAAATCTTCAGAAAGTTCTCCTGCACAAGCACTTGGCTCCTTCCCTCCCTCTTTTTCCCCATTCATTCATCCAAATAGCTGCACTCTCAATACTTATTTGGTGTCTGGACAAAGCGAGAGATATGCAAGCTGGAGTAATTCAGACAAGTCTGAAATTTCAGTAGAGCAACTGGATTTAAAGTTGGTAACAGGATAGGTTAGTGAATTTAGTCACCTTGGTTTCTCTGGGTTCTTAGTATTTCATATGGGTTATACATTTGTATAACACATTAGTATTTCATATGTGTTATACATCCCCTTCATGGATCACTGCCTTGTTGTGGCGAAGGGCCTTGCATAACTCAGTGAAGCCATAAGCTATGCCGTGCAGGGCCACCCAAGACGGACAGGTCATGGCGGAGAGTTCTGACAAAATGTGGTCCGCTGGAGAAGGAAATGGCAACCCACTTCAGTATTCCTGCCAAGAAAACCCCATGGAATGTATCACAAGGCTAAAAGATATGACACTGGAAGATGAGCCCCTCAGGTTGGAAGGTGACCAATATACTACTGGGGAAGAGCAGAGAGTCTTTCCAAGTAGTGCCAGAAAGAGTGAAGCAGTTGGGCCAAAGCCGAAAGGACACTCAGCTGTGGATGTGTCTGGTGGTGAAAAGAAAATCCGATGCTGTAAAGAACAAGATTGTTTAGGAACCTGGAATGTCAGATCAATGAATCAAGGTAAGCTGGAGGTGATCAAACATGAGATGGCAAGTTTGAACATCGACATCTTGGGAATCAGAGAACTAAAATGGACAAGCATGGGCAAATTTAATTCAGGTGACCATCATATCTACTACTGTGGGCAAGAATCCCTTAGAAGAAATGGAGTAGCACTCATAGTCAACAAAAGGGTGGGAAAAGCAGTACTGGGGTACAATCTCAAAAACGATAGAATGATCTCAGTATGAATCTAAGGCAAACCATTCAACACCACAGTAATTCAAGTCTATGCCCCAACCACTGCGGCCGAAGAAGCTGAAGTTGATCGGTTCTATGAAGACCTACAACACTGTCAAGGGCTCCTTGGAGGTCTCTCTCTGTCTAAACCAGTAGCCAAGTCTAGACACAGACAAAGGAATTCCTTTCAAAGCTTTATTCTTCTTTTACAACTTAACAACTATACCGATTGCAACTAGATCTGAGCAGCACAGTACCTATGCCCTAAGTTGGAACAGTTGGTCCCCGTTTGAAAGGGAATTACTGGCAGACCCCTGAACTTAAGGACTAGGGAGAGTCCCTCCCCTTTTCCCTTGGAGCCTCTGGGCGCAACCGTTGTTTGCGCGCCAACCTGGCACTTCGCCTCCTTTCCGCGCCCTCCATCTGGCGCCGCTCTCTGCGTCTGTGTCGTGCATCCACCAAGTCTGCTATCTGTGCTTGGTCACTCCCTGGACTGCTAACTAAACTAGGAATCCTGGTGAGAGGAACCTCCATCAGCTGTTGGTCCTGGGAAAGAGGCGCACGCTCCTCTCCCAGGAGCGACTGCTCTTCCTCAGAATCAGAACTACTCTGGGATTCTATGGGCTCAGTGTCCACCCTGACAAACACCTTCTAGAACTAACACCAAAAAAAGATGTCCTCTTCTTCATAGGGGATTGGAATGCTAAAGTAGGAAGTCAAGAAATAAGCAGGATAACAGGCAAGCATGGCCTTGGTGTACAAAATGAAGCAGGACAAAGGCTAATACAGTTTTGCCAAGAGAACACGCTGATCATAGCAAACACTCTTTTCCAACAGCACAAGAGGCGACGCTACACATGGACATCACCAGATGGTCAGTATCGAAGTCAGATTGATTATGTCCTTTGCAGCCAAAGATGGAGAAGCCCTATACAGTCAGTAAAAATAAGACCTGGAGCTGACTGTGGCTCAGATCATGAGCTTCTTATCGCAAAATTTCGGCTTAAATTGAAGAACGTAGGGAAAACCACTAAACCATTCAGGTATGACCTAAATCATATCCCTTATGAATGTACACTGGAGCTGACAAATAGATTTAAGGGATTAGACCTAATAGACAGAGTGCCTGAGGAACTATGGACAGAGGTCTGTAACATTGTTCAGGAGGCAGCAACTCAATCCATCCCAAAGAAAAAGTAATGCAAGAAAGCCAAGTGGCTGTCTGATGAGGCTTTACAAGTAGCTGAGAAAAGAAGGGAAGCGAAAAGCAAGGGAGAAAGGGGAAGATATATCCACCTGAATGCAGAGTTCCAGAGAATAGCAAGGAGAGACAAGAAGGCCTTCTAGAATGAACAATGCAAAGAAATCGAGCAAAAAAATAGAATGGGAAAGACTAGAGATCTCTTCAAGAAAATCGGAGATCTCAAGGGAACGTTTTGTGCAAAGACGGGCATGATAAAGGACAAAGAAGGCAGGGACCTAACAGAAGCAGATGAGATTAAGAAGAGGTGGAAAAAATACACAGAAGAACTATACAGGAAAGATCCTAATGTCCCTGATAGCCATGATAGTGTGGTCACTGAACTTGAGCCGCACATCCTAGAGAGTGCAGTCAAGTGGGCCTTAGGAAGCATTAGTAACAACAAAGCTAGCGGAGATGACAGTATTCCAGCTGAGCTATTTAAAATCCTAAAAGATGATGCTGTTAAAGTGCTGCACTCAATATGACAACACATTTGGAACACTCAACAGTGGCCACAAGACTGGAAAAGGTCAGTTTACATTCCAATTCCAAAGAAGGGCAATGCCAAAGAGTGTTCAAACTACCGCACAATTGCGCTCATTTCATACGCCAGCAAGGTTATGCTCCAAATCCTACAAGCTAGGCGATAGCAGAATGTGAACCGAGAACTACCGGAAGTACAAGCTGGGTTTCGAAGAGGCAGAGGAACTAGAGATCAAATCGCCAACATTCGCTGGATCATGGAGAAAGCAAGAGAATTCCAGAAAAATGTCTATTTCTGCTTCATTGACTATGCTAAAGCCTTTGATTGTGTGGATCACAACAAACTGTGGCAAATTCTGAAAGAGATGGGAGTACCAGACCACCTTACCTGTCTCCTGAGAAACCTGTTCGAGGGTCAAGAAGCAACAGTAAGAACCGGACATGGAACAACCTATTGGTTCAAAATTGGGAAAGGAGTACGACAAGGCTGCATGTTGTCTCCCTGCTTATTTAACTTATATGCAGAGTACATCATGAGAAACGCCGGGTTGGATGAATCACAGGTCGGAATTAAGATTGCCGGGAGAATTATCAACAACCTCAGATATGCAGACGATACCACCCTAATGGCAGAAAGTGAAGAGGATCTAAAGAGCCTCTTGTTGAGGGTGAAAGTGGAGAGTGCAAAAGCTGGTTTGAAACTCAACATTAAGAAAACTAAGATCATGGCATCTGGCCGTATCACTTCCTGGCATATAGAAGGGGAAGAAATGGAAGCAGTGACAGATCTTATTTTCTTGGGCTCCAAAATCACCGCAGACGGTGACTGTAGCCATGAAATTAAAAGACACTTGCTCCTTGGGAGGAAAGCTATGGCAAACCTAGACAGCATAGTAAGAAGTAGAGACATCTCCTTGCCGACAAAGGTCCGTCTAATCAAAGCTATGGTTTTCCCAGTAGTAATGTATGGCTGTGAGAGCTGGACTATAAGGAAGGCTGAGCGCTGAAGAATTGATGCTTTCGAACTGTGGTGCTGGAGAAGACTCTTACGAGTCCCCTGGACTGCAAGGAGGTCAAATCAGTCCATCCTAAAGGAAATCAACCCTGAGTGCTCATTGGAAGGACAGATACTGAAGCTGAAGCTCAAATATTTTGGCCACCTAATGCGAAGAGAATACTCACTGGAAAAGACCCTGATGCTGGGAAAGATTGAAGGCAAAAGGAGAAGGGGATGGCAGAGGATGAGATGGCTAGATAGCATCACCGATGCAATGAATATGAACTTGAGCACACTCCAGGAGAGAGCGGAGGACAGAAAGGCCTGGCATGCTATGGTCCATGGGGTCACGAAGAGTTGGACATGACTTCCAACTCTTGTCCAAGAGTTGGAAACGACTGAACAACAAATACATTTAGGCTGGAATCCAAAGATCCATACTACAAATTTCTTATGCCGAAGAGGGATTTGTGCTTCTTGAACAGCAACCTCCATGTCAAAGTCCTCTTGAGCTGAGGGGACTTTGAAAAGTGATTTGTGAGATGGGCTGGGGTTTTACTTTTACTGTACGAAGTGGGGAAAAGCCAACAATTTTCCTGGGTATGCACAAGCTCTTGGATGCACCTAAAGTAGCTCTTTGGAATCAATCCACCGGTGAGGAAGGTAGGCACGCCTAAATCACACTGAAAGGATCAAAACAGACAATGTTGGTTTAAAGGCTTCATGATAAAGAAATGAGCTCCAAATATTAACCTGCACCAGTAGTAGACACCAGTCTGGGCTTGCTCCGTGCTCCATCCCCTTTCGTTGTATAGGCTGTCACAGTGAGGGAGTATGTTGTCTCAGGCTGTAGTCCAGATATGGTCATTTCCTAAAATGAAGTAATCATAGTAATAAAAAACCAGAATGTGTGTTAAAATAAATGTACTACAAAATCACAAAAGCCTCCTCTTGTAGTTGGTTGCGACATAATTACATTCAGTGCATACGGTGTCCGTGCTATCTGCAGTGACAGCAAGCTTTTGGGAGTACCAGAAGAGGAACCTGGTGGGTGAGGCTTTGCATGATTGAAGCAATAAGCATGACAACTTTTCTGAGCAGCATGCCCCAGGTGGTTTTATCAAGCATAAGGCCAAAGGCTGAGTGAACTATACTAATGGGGAAAACCCACCTCCTTAAAATGTGCTTCCTGTTGAGTATTATTACTACTGTAGAATGAGTGCAGCTATTGGGAAAAAATCAGAAGCAGTCTGACTCACGTATTTACTAGCCATCCTTAACAAAGCAATGAAATCACTGGCTTTACACCTGAGAACACCACTTGTGTTCCAACTTCTAAAGCAGCCTTCCCCAACCTGGTGCCTCCAGATGTTCTGGACTACAACTCCCATCAGCCCCATCTAGCATGTTTAAGACTGATTGGAATTGTAGTCTAAAATATCTGGAGGGCACCAAGTTGGGGAGGGCTATTCCAAACATGCACAGGATTGTGCTTCAGAATTGCTTCAATTAATAATGAAAAAAAGAGAAGACAGTCCTGTTGATAAAGTGACTTTCGGTATTTGTGTAATCTGTTATTTGAAATCTAAAAGAGCCATTAAATGTAATTTGAAATTTTGGTTTCAAGGGAACAAGAGAAACTGCAGAAGGCATTCATTCCTATACATGTCTACTCAGAAGTAAGCCCCTTTGAGTTAAATGGAATGTACTCCCCACTAAGTGAGTATAGGATTTCAGCCTTAAAAAACACAGTGAAGAGAAGGGGGTGAAGATTAAACCCTGTTTGAAACTGGTTATATATCAGAAACAATCAGACTGATCATCACTGATGAGAGTAATGAAAAAACAAAGTGAAAAAGAAGTGTAAGCTAATTATGTTTAATTTACAGACTGGATATCAGGAGCATGATCTAAGCTAAATTAAGCCCTTTTAAGTCCCACTTATTTCAATATAGAATTAAGTATGTGCTTCATACTCCCACTGACTCACAAAAACCTTAAGTTTGGCTGGATCATGTCTCAATATTATAGTTAACATACTTTATAATTTATATAGTATGCTCTAATTTGAATTTGCAAAAGAAGGCAACAGTCTCAGTTCTAGATAGTCCAACAAAATCTGCCCTAGTTTTATGAGTGGGGGTGGGGAGTGGAGAGGAATGGTAACATTTGCAACTGCATTTGTTTTTAAATATGGCAACTATCATCAAACAAGTGGCTTGATACACTCAGAGCACCCACATGTACAAAGCTGCCACAAGGCTCAATACAGCTTTGCTTTCACCCCTTCCTCATCTGCACAGGCATTTTTAAAAAATTGTTTTTAGCCACCTTAAAGGAAAACAAATGTGCATAGATAGTGCAATTAGCTGCTAGGGGAATGGGAGGCCATATCTCTCATCCAGCTGTCCTTTTTTTTAAAAAAAAAAACACAGTAGAAGTTACCCATGCTCAGAAGCACAGAAACCATGCATCAGAAGAGAGGGATGGCTGGATGGGAGATATGGGAAGTGTGCAAAGGCCCCCCTTTCTCACAACAGGCAGTTGTGTTGCGTATGTGTGCAAAGGGGTAAAAGCAGAGCTTTATTGAGCCCTATGGAAATCCTCCATATATGGGCAGAGAGAGTAGACTGAGACCTTACTGTAAAAGGTGAGGCTGGGGTCAGAAAGATGTTGTTCAAGATATAAGTATTTGTAAAACACTAGTATGAGAGCAGAATCTCAACTATAAGTACAACCATCCAGTAAGGTAACGAGTAGTGCTAGTGGAGGAGAAAAATGCCTTCAGTAATATATTTGGAAAATCCAGTTGAAGGTCTTCTGGGAACAATCCTATCAAGCATTTGGATTTAATCCTAGGGAAGTATATTCACAAAACATTTTTCCGGTCAAATTATTTTTAAAAAGAAATTTCATCTTTCAAAGATTGAACATGGCAGACTGAGATCTGAACACATACTGCACATCCACAAGAATACAGTGTATGTGGATATTCATTCACCATGAGTTGACTGACTGACTGACTGACTGACACTTTCATTGGGTGGAGGGTTGAAATAGGAATGTAAATGATCCACCCCCAATTCCTGGGATTTCAGTTACAAGTGGAAGAGACAGAATGGGCGGGGGGGGGGGAGTATAAATAAAGAAGCAGTGATGATGATATCTTAACGGATAATGATGAAAGTGATAGCCTTGTCCGCAACAAAGCTGTTTAAACACCACTGGCATTCATTGTATATTTTCACAAATATACATTTAACATGGTGTCTCGTTTCACTGAAACGGGCACTATGTTAGCGGCTAAAAGAAATACTTTGTTTTACAGCAAATACTGAATGCATTGGGGCTTGAAGGTGCTGAGATATTAAGCCAATGGAAATGATAAATGGTTTGTTTCCTTTAAAAAAAGTTTGAATGCACTACAAGAAAAAATTAGTGACAGCCATTGAAGAGACTAGTATGCAAATTCAACACACTTAGAAAAATTCAGCACTATGCCAAATCACAAGAAAAGAAAATAATAAGGGGGCAGAAAAAAAGCCATATGTGATGAAATAAGGTGTTAATTCATGCATATGTGCAAACAAACAAAATAAAGGTTAAAGCAGAAAAGAAAAAGCCACCACACTTTTTTGTTTGGCCAGTCAGTTTTACTCACATGTTCAGTAGTATCATCATATTCCCACTGATTGAGAGTAAAGAACGTTGGGAAGAAAAACAGAAAAGATGAGGAGATACTTGTAGCCTGGTTAAGGCAACTTTATTCTTTGTAGAAAAATTGTGAAAGCTAGCTAATAAAATCTGCCTGAATTTAGAAAGCTAGTTCCTAAAACAGGATTATGATTTTTCACTTTGTGAAACTGAAAGTGGTACATAAACAACCAGGAACACATACTTCTTCCAGGAAAGTATAGAGACCCCAGTCAGGAGTGTTGTTCTTTCATAGTAATATTTTATGACTGCATTAATTCAAGCTGCAGAGATGTAATGAAAGGCTACATTTTGTTTAATCACATGCTACTAAGCCATATTCATTTTCATTTCTATTTTACCTTGTCAGAATTAATTCGGTGCACCTGTTTAGATGAATAGAGGCAATTTATATGTACTTGAGACTTCATATCAGTAATGAAACCTTATGACCAATGGTACACACTCTCCACTCCTTCTGTCATTTAAAAAATGGAAACTGAACTTTTTTTTTTACAACCACAAAGGGCTGCAGCTTTTTTCAAGAGGAAAAAAAATCTGTTCAAAAAGGGGAGGCACAAAACAGTTATATGGTTCTCTTTCTTAGATTTGCAGATTCACCAAAAGTAGTGACAGTTTGTTCTAATCATGCTAAAAATACTGATGTGAATAAGGAAAAGGGCTGTCACACACAGTAGTTATTTAATAAACATGTGAGTGAAACAGGGGGGATTTAAATCTTCAGATTTTATTTTCTGAGTATATTATAATTGCAATAAATTATTTCCATATAAACTGTTTCATTCTGTTTAGTGCATAAGATCTGATAGTTATCAGATAACATGAAAGCCATGTTTGAAGATAGAATTAATCTTAAATGTAAGACATTTCTGGTCTTCATGGATTATGATACCAGCATAATGAACTCAGATTCCCAAACACATAAAGGATATATGCAAATTACGTGTGCGTGCACATGCGCGCACACACACACACATATTTAAAACCCTGTATTTTCAAAGCTTCCTTAATGTGAACAAATCTGCTCTCCCAGAACATATCATCAATTTATAAGAAAGAATAGAGTAGCTTCATGCTATCCACACATTACATTAGAAGTATCTATAATAATATTTAAACCAGACTTTACATTTTATTAGATCAGTTATTAATTTGAACCATGCTCTGATAAGTTTAAAATATGGCACTGAGTTCTAAGCCTAAAGTATCAAGCTCTACCTAGTTATGTATATTGTGCATGATCCAGCCAATGTGATTAAATTCAATGAAAAGATTTAAGCACATGCTTAACCTTCCCTTTGAAATTAATAGCATTTCAAATGCCTAACATTAATTGGATCATGACCACTGAAATAGGAACAAATTCATGCAACAATGTCCAAATAAAAATTTCCACTGCTACGGTTCCTAGAAACAGTCTAGGATAATGTCTGCTGGGCACAGGAACAATACATGAAATAGTAACCAATGGTAACACACTGATACATGGCTTACTTATACTTATGAATGTACAAAAGAGGTATAGTAGATGCCGTTGATCCATTTATCAGGGACATATACACAACAGGTATAGATGGCAACTTAGACATCCTTTATGTGAGGACCTCCAAGATGACTGGCAATGTCTGTTCTGATAATAACAATCACCTAATGAGGAAAGGCAAGTCATATCCCAACCAAATGTGCCTGGCGCTGATAGTACATATCTTCTTTCTGTTTCTACAGTATTAACACAAACATCTGTAAAAATGGGGTTTTCCTCCCACTGCAACACCACTTAATATGGGTTGCTCCAGATCCAGAAGGGTGATTCACATATGGAAACAAGTTTCAGTGATATGGTGGTCTGACTTTTTGGTTCAAAAACATTCAGGACTCTGGACTCTCTTGACAATAAACTGTAGGGAGGAAACATTCTAGTTTGCTGTCCAAAATAAAAGACATGCTTATGCTACCAATATGCTACTTTCCTTGTTACCTAAATAGATAGAATGAAGTTAATTACCTGTGCATCAGCCAACATGATATCCTTCAGCATGGGTTGCCCTCTAGGCTCTCCATTTTCCATCTTCACATAATGCACCTGGTATCCTCGGATTTGACCATGCTGCTTATTGGGCACTGGTGAACGCCATGACACTTTAACAGATGTAGAGTTGACAGCCTCTACCTCGACTTTGCGAGGAGGACCACTAGGAACTGGAACACATCAGTGGATAAAAGAAGAATTACAGGCACTTGTCCCAACTAACCAGTGTCTTTTTCTTTCTTTCTTTCTTTTTAAAGGGCAGACCCACTAAGCCTTCCTTGAAGAATACAAATGAAAATACTCAACAAATCTGCTCTACATTTCAGTGAAAAGATCAAAAACCATGACTGATGCAAAAATGGAAGAAAAAGAGTATTAGAGAAATAGAAAAAACATGTAAAAATGTACAAAAGCCAAGGAAGATGCTTTGAAACTCAAAGCATTAAAGTACAAAGAAGTATTTTAGTAATCAAAATAATAAAAAAACAAGAAGACTCTTAAAATGTTGTTTGTTTTCTGATTATTTTTTTAAGTGGGGGAAAAAAAGTTAATGGCAACTGGGCTATCATCTTCAGTGTTCAGATTGGAAAGATATCCAGCATCCAAAATATTTTAAAAAGTGAGGAGCATCAGTTTTCCAAAATTGATATACATACTTTAGAATATTCATAAAAAGAGAGTTAAAATTGGAAGAGCTAACAATTAAGAAGAAAAAAGGAGAGTAAAAATCTTAAAATATTTCAATTTTTTTGTAAAGAAGAAAGAAAAATGTACATGCTTATAAGAGGTAGCACTTTAAAGTGTGATTTTTTTTGTCATAAAAGAAAATATTTTGGTTTCAAAGCAAAAACCAAACACATCACACATACACAAATGCAGACATAGGCATTTTGTGTTTAAAATATTTGGTGACACTGATTCAGGGGGAAAAAAGATGAGCAGGGGGAAAGGAATACTCTTAGATCATATAAAGACAGCAGATTGTGAGAGTGTCAAACTGATGTGTTGGGGGAAACATACCATCTTCATCTGTCCGAATCACTACAGATTCACTCTCTGGGCCAGGTCCGACATCAGTGTGGGCTGTCACAGAAATCCGATATTCAGTCCATTTTTCCAACTGTTCCAAAAGATACTGTGTAGTGTCCGGAGCAATTCCCAAAATTTCATGGGGCTTGTCATCTTCTCCATCAATTCCAGAATACTTGATGGAGTAGGAAGTGATAATTCCATTCTGTTTTTCCACTGGAGGAGGCTGCCAACTTACCAAAATACTAGTGGAGCTGGGGCTGTTGCAACTAATGTCTTGAGGAGGAGCTGATGGCTCTAATTTCAGTAGTGGGTTAAAGGAGGATTTGAGTGAAAGGACAGAAGTGGTTGAAGAAAAAAAATGAACAAAAGGAAAGAAAAAAATAAATAACAAAGGGCAAACCAAGGAAAAACAGAAACCACAAACTTAAAAGCAGAAATTTTAGACAATCTTATGAGCCTTGGCTTATTAAAGTGAACCAACTGAAAATGAATTAAATAAAAGGCGAAAAGGGATGTGGGGGGAAATACATGAAAATGAGCCTCAATATATTGTTACCTACCTGTGATTAAAAATCCTTCTTGAAATAAAAAAAAACATCAAACATGATCCTTCTATGTCTCTATTTATCTGTGCTCTTATCTTATGTGTTTGCTGGTCTCTGTCTTGCTTCCTCTCTCCCTCTCTCTTTTAAATCACACCAACATTTAGCATGTCTGACACAAACTGGCCAGTATTGCTTGCATCACTATTGCTTCACATTGTTCAAAATATTACTTTGCACGAAGTGCTGAGAAAAGTCAGATCTATTTTTAACTTCAATAGATCTAAAATATATTTTTTAAAAAACTAACCATAAACATATCACTAATTCTCTCTCACACTTTTCCTCCCCACAACTGAGTTTGCCTGGACCAAGCCAACTACAATTAAAGCTTAATTTAAATCCTAAAGTGTTTATTCAAACATTGATTGTAGCCAGCATAACGTAAAACATGCAGAATCAATAAGGAGATTGCGCTAGTTCAGTCAAAGATTTACCTACCATGCAAAAGTGACAGGGCTGATGATTCTGACTGTAACTTGTACTTACCCTAGGTCCGGTCTCTCTTTTATATTTTAGCTCCTCTTGGAGAAACCTTGGCTAGCAAAGAGTTAAAGTCTACCAGCGATTTTATAATACATACAAGAAACTATCCCCCACTCCAGACAATGCACAAACTGCTAATAAAAAATAAAAGGTTGCCTACCTCCCCAGAGAAGGTAAAGGTTTCTAAATAAAAGTTATGATACTTTAACATAATTGTTTATATTGGGGTGGGCAACTTGTGGCTGTCCGGATTGTTTTACCTACAACTCCCATCAGGCCTAGCCAGCATAGCCAGTGGTGAGTGATGATGGGAGTTATAGGCCAAAACATCTGGGGGCGGCGCCACAGGTTGCTCACCCCTCCTTTATATCAAATCTTAAATTTCTTTTAAAAATAACTAAAAACTCTGTTTTTACACAAATATGTTTTAAAATCTCTGTGAAGTGCTTAGTATTAGTAAATACTCTACAAGCAGCCTTTACTAGACTTAGAATCTATATACTTTATGTATTTGGGGAAATATGAAACCTTGATCTCTCTCTCTCTCTCTCTCACGCACGCACACATACACATACACACACACACACACACACACACACACACAGCTTAAAACTCTCAATCATTTAAATGTTGACTTTCCCAAGCTCTTTTTGTATTTTTTTTCTGGGTGCCAATTGTGCTGGGTAGAAACAATGATTCAACCCAAAATAACCTACGTGTTTCATTCTGATTAGATATGCATAAGTTTGCACTCTTAATTTCCATTTTTCTCCTACCCCAAAAGTGATATTGGGTGCCTTTTAAACCTTTGTATATGCTTTCAAATAAAGCATATTCATTTTTTGTTTTTACAAGGGGTTCTTATATTAAAAAAAGAAATCCGAATATGAAAAGCATTTTCCTAGCAGTTCAAGTTTTAAAATAGGGTTGCATGGAATGGCATACTGTCACAGTATTTTTTTACAAGCCTGCATCAATCAGGGCTGCCCTTTCTTTGAAAGGGTATTTAATACTGCACTATTGAATGAAATGGGTTACTGGAGGAACAATCCACCTACTTTGTAGAAGTATGAATTTGTCTGTAGATATTTACGTGCATTATAAAGGTAGCCCCCAGTGAATGGCAAAAGAGGCAGTCATTTTTATCACAACAGCCATTTTGAATTTCCGAACGTTAAAAAAAACACTTCAGAAAAGGGTTTTCTGGGAAAAACAAAATTGTGGCCAACTCCAATTCTATTCCTCCCATGAGAATGTTGCCTCAACCGTTTCACCGCCCAAACATAGACACAATGACACAAGCCAGCCAATTTTAAGGTGAATGAAATTGTTAAGAAATGGTCTCAGTCCATTTAGTACAGCCCTACTGCCAAACTAGAAAAGAGACAGGTGCATGCTTTTTACCTCCCTGTTATCACTTTGTATGAGATTGAAAAAACATATTTTCTTTTAATGTTTTTGAACTCAGAGCAAAGGATGAAAGATCCACCTTTGGTTGCCCTTGAGGGTTCCAGATAATTTTGTCTCATTACTGGGGCATCATATTACTCTTCTAGGAAAATGCAAAAACCATGGAATGTATTCAGTGGTGTCTGTCTGTCAGTGGAACAGCCTCTGCTGGCGAAACAGATGCCCCCTTTCCTCTGCACCTCCCTGGGGGACCTCCAAATTGCTCTGGAGGGTTTGGTGGGGGGAGAGGAAGGGTTAAGTTCGCTCATGCAGTGTTGGATGTCACCCAATGCTTATAGTTCTTTGAAGTGTATCTACCTACACATTTTAGTTAAATTCTCTCCATGTAGCCATAACTGACAAGTAATAGAGTTTCATTCGCCTGTCAACTAGGTTGTCAAACAAGTATAAGGAAGAGAAATGAAGTAGTCGAGGAGAGACACCTACTTGACTGCATTGTTCTAGCTGAGATTTCTGCGGTTGAAGCACCGAGGCCTTGTGGAGAGCGTGCAGACAGTCGGAAGTAATACAAACTATTTGGTTTTAGGCCTTGCAAGTGGTAAGATGTAGCTGGATCGATAGAAATTCGCTGCTAAATGGTAAGTCAGAAAAAAGAAAGGGAGAATGACTTAATATGCAGTTGCCCATCCTTTTGCATCGAAATAATTTCAACACCCAAACCTAAAACTTCTATTTACATATAAATAGCAGTTCAAATCTTATAACAGGCAGGTGAAGACCACTGGAAACATTGTGTGTGGCTACAGCTCCATGTAATAATCAAATTGTGTGAAAGCCACAATATGTGAAAATCTGATATGTGTACCAGATTTATTGCACTTAGGGCCAAAACAGATATTACTTTAAATCTGTGTCTTACATATATATATATAACTCCAGAGTAGGTGCAGGGCCCCCAGTCTGGATCAAGACTCTAGTGTGGGGGCCAGGGGGACTTTTACGATCTGTAACAGGGGTCCTGCACCTACTCTAGACCTACTGCTAGACAAAGTAATGTCTCTTTTGGCCCAGAGTCTCACCATGCTGGAACTGTATACTCCTGACAGCGGTTGGTGCCAGCATGGAGACTCTGAGGAGTTGGTCTATACTGTAAAATAGTAAATGGTAAATAGTTCTTACAACTTGTCAACACTGGATGTCTTACAGCCTTGCATGGAACTGTCAAAACATGAAGGTCTTCAGCAACCTTCACCTGCCTCCAATTCATTTAAATGAAAATAACTTTCAACCAAGTGTAATTAAGTTTGTATCCTAAAAAATGAAGAAACAACTTCACCAATGTCACTGTTCTGTTTCAAAGCTTCTTTTCTTATGGTATGCTGTGTAATTCAGACAATGGAAACTCATTAGAAGCAGATTTACACAAACAATAAAACAAAGCAGGATAAGATACCGGTATGCAACCAACTGTGTGTGTATTAATTAGGGGGAACTGTTTGATACTTTAGTTACTACAACAACACTGAAACATGTATCTGTACAGCAATATCTGTATTTGTTACAGATATAAAGACAGCCATTTATGGTAAAGTGATCTGGGACTTTTGGAAGGAACTATAGTTAAACAAAGGAATGTTTACACTGTAAACAATTCAATATTGCCAAGGATCTGTGATCAGAGCATATTGGGAGTGCAGGCAAGGCAAGTAAGTCTCTCAAGAAATTTAAATATAACACTTTAACTAACGGGAGACTAACTACTTGTCTACCAGCTATGATTCTCC
This sequence comes from Heloderma suspectum, assembly GCF_057233095.1. NCBI lineage: Eukaryota > Metazoa > Chordata > Lepidosauria > Squamata > Helodermatidae > Heloderma > Heloderma suspectum. Next base: position 107,289,144 of record NC_139459.1, read on the forward strand.
TATACAAAACCCACAGTACAACAAGGTGTACTTGCTGTATACAACCTTCAGGGACCTATTAGCTGTGTACAAGGTGTATAACCTTCAGGGACCTATTACCTGTGTCCCACTCCCAGGGTGACAGCTCCTGTGCTGTCATGGAGAATGTGGGTCTTGGGGAAGGAGGGTGTCATTCTGAGGAAGAGGGAAACAATCCTTTAGAAGGAACCCATTCCTCGGAAGACGAACAAATATCCTCTTGCACTTAGGATGTGCCTCCGGGGGAGGGGGGCTTGTGGTAGTGGGAGATTCAGTCATTAGACACATAGACAGCTGGGTTTGTGATGGGCGTGTATACTGCATGGTGAATTCCCTGCCTGGTGCGAAGGTTGCGGATATCACACACCATCTAGATAGCCTAGTAGATAGTGCTGGGGTGGAGTCAGTGGTTGTGGTCCATGTTGGTACCAATGACATGGGGAAATATAGTTGCGAGGTCCTGGAAGCCAAATTTAGGTTGCTAGGTAGGAGGATGAAATCCAGGACCACCAAGGTGGCTTTCTTGGAAATGCTACCTGTTCCTTGAGAAGGGCGAAGCTGAATAGGGATGTGAGAACCCATCCCAGCTCTTGTACAGGCCTGGCTTGTCCCAAAACATTCCCCAGTGCCTAACAAATCTGAACCCCTCCACCCTGCACCACTGTCTCATCCACACATTGAGACTCCTCAGCTTTAGAGATGTTGAGGGTGCCCGTTTTGGTCCTCAAAAGTCTCAATGTGTGGATGAGATGGTGGTGCAGGGTGGAGGGGTTCAGTTTTGTTAGGCACTGGGGAATGTTTTGCGACAAGCCAGGCCTGTACAAGTTTCCAACTCTTGGAACCAGGGTTGGTTCCAAGTTCCAACTTTTTGAACCAGATTGCTGGCGCTAAACATAAAAAGGGTGGCAGAGGAGCTTTTAAACTAAACCCTGGGGGAAAGCTGACAGGAGCTGGAAAGCATCCGATTCGGGTTAAATCATCCCAGGAGATGAAGATGAAAATGGTTTTGATTTGCCAAATGTAGAAGGGGAGGAAATAGACCAGGAGTACATGGCAGAACGTAATAGCCAAAGGGGCCAACGTCCCATAGCACAAGATGCACACGCCAGAGGCATCTGGGGGAGGGATACTGTGAATAGGTGTTTTTATGCAAACACTAGAAGCCTCCAAACCAAAATGGGAGAATTGGAGTGCTTGATTTTAAAGGAAAACACAGATATAGTGGGCATTATAGAAACCTGGTGGAGTGGAGAGAACCAGTGGGATATGGTCATCTCTGGATATAAACTCTATAAGAAGGACAGGGAAGGGCATACTGGGGGAAGTGTTGCCCTGTACGTCAAAGAGGGCATAGTGTCAAGCAGACTAGAACACTTAAAAGGGGTAGGCTCTTCCACAGAAGCACTGTAGATGATAATACCAGGCTCCAAAACTAATTTAGTGCTAGGAACAAGCTATCGCCCCCCAGACCAGAATGTCCAGAGTGACCTTGAGATGGAAAATGAAATCAGGAAGGCCTCCAAACAAGGGAGTGTTGTAATAATGGGCAACTTCAATTATCCCCATATTGATTGGAGAAATGCATGTTCCAGCCATGACAAAGAGGTTAAATTTATCGATACCCTAAACGATTGTGCCCTAGAATAGTTGGTTATGGAACCGACCAGAGGGGAGGCAACCTTAGATTTAATCCTAAATGGTGTTGCCCAGGACCTAGTACGAGATGTAAATGCTGTTGAACCAGTTGGAAGCAGTGATCACAGCGCTATCAGATTTAATATATATTTAAGTGGAAAATTGCCCAGGGAGTCCAACACAGTCACATTTGACTTCAAAAGAGGAAACTTCCTAAAATGAGGGAACTGGTAAAAAGGAAGTTAAAAGGGGGACTCAAGAGGATTAAATCCTTTCAGAATACTTGGAGATTACTCAAAACCACAATAATAGAAGCCCACGTAAAATGCATACCACAGGTTAGGAAAGGTAGCACCAAGTTCAAGAGGTCACTGGCATGGTTAATGAGCAGTGTTAAGGGAGCTACTAGAGAAAAACTAGCTTCCTTCAGAAAATGAAGTCTTGCCTAAGTAAAGAAAACAAAAGGGAGCACAAGCTTCCACAAAGGCGATGCAAGCAGACAATAAGAGATGCAAAAAAGCATTTTGAAGAGCATATCACTAACAACATCAAGGCCAACTATGAATAATTATCTAAATATATTAGAAGCAGAAAACCAGCCAGGGAGGCAGTTGGCCCACTGGATGACAATGGAGTTGGAGTAGTGAAGGAGGACAAGGAGATTGCAGAGAAGCTGAATTAATTCTTTTCATCCATCTTCACTGTAGAAGATATAGGACAGATATCTGTGCCTGAACTAATGTTTTCAGGAAGGGAGTCTGAGGAACTGAGGCAAATAGTGGTGACAAAAGATGAAGTTCTCAACCTTATTGATAAAACAAAAGCAAATAAATCACTGGGCCCAGATGGTATCCATCCTAGAGTTCTCAAAGAACTCAAATATGAAGTTGCTGATCTTCTAACCTAAATATGCAACATGTCCCTAAGATCAGCCTCTATACTAGAGGACTGGAAGATGTCCAGTGTAACACCAGTTTTCAAAAAGGGATCCAGGGGGGATCTGGAAAATTACAGGCCCGTTAGCTTAACGTCTGTTCCAAGTAAATTGGTTGAAGGCATTATTAAAGATAAAATTAGTAAGCATATAGAAGGACAAGCCTTGCTGAAAAAGGATCAACACGGCTTCCACAATGGTAAGTCCTGTCTCACTAACCTTTTAGAGTTCTTTGAGAGTGTCAATAAACATGTAGACATTGTCCGGTAGACATTGTTTACTTGGACTTCCAAAAGGCTTTTGACAAAGTCCCTCATGAAACATTTCTGAGCAAACTTAGCAGTCATGGAATAAGAGGACAGGTCCTTTTATGGACAAGTAACTGGTTAAATAAGAGAAAGCAGAGAGTAGGAATAAATGGTAAATTCTCCCAATGGAGGGAAGTAAATACTGGGGTCCCACAGGGATCTGTATTAGGACCAATGCTTTTCAGCCTGTTCATAAATGATCTGGAATTAGGAGTGAGCAGTGAAGTGGCCAAGTTTGCAGATGACAGCAAATTATTTAGAGTGGTTAAGACAAAAATGGCTTGTGAAGAACTCCAAAAGGATCTCTCCAAACTGGGAGAATGGGCATCTAAATGGCAAATGTGGTTCAATGTAAGCAAGCATAAAGTGATGCAGGTTGGGGCAAAAAATCCCAACTTCAAGTATAACTTGATGGGATCTGAGCTAGCAGTGACCAATTGGGTTTAGAAGAGGCAGAGGAACTAGAGATCAAATCGCCAACATTCGCTGCATCATGGAGAAAGCAAGAGAATTCCAGAAAAACGTCTATTTCTGCTTCATTGACTACGCTAAAGCCTTTGATTGTGTGGATCACAACAAACTGTGGCAAATTCTGAAAGTGATGGGAGAACCAGACCACCTTACCTGTCTCCTGAGAAACCTGTACGAGGGTCAAGAAGCAACAGTCAGAACCAGACATGGAACAACCGATTGGTTCAAAATTGGGAAAGGAGTACGACAAGGCTGCATATTGTCACCCTGCTTATTTAACTTATATGCAGAGTACATCATGAGAAATGCCGGGTTGGATGAATCAGAGGTTGGAATTAAGATTGCTGGGAGAATTATCAACAACCTCCGATATGCAGACGATACCACCCTAATGGCAGAAAGCGAAGAGGATCTCAAGAGCCTCTTGTTGAGGGTGAAAGAGGAGAGTGCAAAAGCTGGTTTGAAACTCAACATTAAAAAAACTAAGATCATGGCATCTGGCCCCATCACTTCCTGGCATATAGAAGGGGAAGAAATGGAAGCAGTGACAGATTTTACTTTCTTGGGCTCCAAGATCACCGCAGACGGTGACTGTAGCCATGAAATTAAAAGACGCTTGCTCCTTGGGAGGAAAGCTATGGCCAACCTAGACAGCATAGTAAGAAGCAGAGACATCACCTTGCCGACAAAGGTCCATCTAATCAAAGCTATGGTTTTCCCAGTAGTAATTTATGGCTGTGAGAGCTGGACTATAAGGAAGGCTGAGCGCCGAAGAATTGATGCTTTCGAACTGTGGTGCTGGAGAAGACTTTTACGAGTCCCCTGGACTGCAAGGAGGTCAAATCAGTCCATCCTAAAGGAAATCAACCCTGACCGCTCATTGGAAGGACAGATAATGAAGCTGAAGCTCCAATATTTTGGCCACCTAATGCGAAGAGAAAACTCCCTGGAAAAGACCCTGATGCTGGGAAAGACTGAAGGCAAAAGGAGAAGGGGACGGCAGAGGATGAGATGGCTAGATAGCATCACGGATGCAATGAATATGAACTTGAGCACACTCCGGGAGAGAGCGCAGGACAGGAAGGCCTGGCGTGCTATGGTCCATGGGGTCACGAAGAGTCGGACACGACTGAACGACTGAACAACAACAACAACAACAACAATTGGGAAAGAGATCTTGGGGTTGTGGTTGACAGCTCGATGAAAATGTCAACTCGGTGTATGGCCGCTGTAAAAAAGGCAAACTCCATGTTAGGAATAATTAGAAAAGGAATTGAGAATAAAATTGGCAATATCATACTGTCCCTATACAAATCTATGGTGCGGCCACACTTGGAATACTGTGTCTAGTTCTGGTCACCACTCCTGAAAAAAGACATTGCAGAGCTGGAAAAAGTGCAGAAAAGGCCAACTAAAATGATCAAGGGGCTGGAGCATCTCCCCTATGAGAGAAGGTGACAACAGTTGGGCTTGTTTAGCTTGGAAAAAAGGAGGGTAAGGGGAGACATGATAGAGGTCTACAAAATTATGCATGGTGTGGAAAATGTGGATAGGGAGACATTTTTCTCCCTCTCTCAAGCTACTAGAACCCAAAATACTAGAATCCTATGAAGGTGACTGATGGGAGATTCAGGACAGATAAAAGGAAGTACTTCTTCACACAGCACATAGTTAAACTATGGAATTCGCTACCACAGGATGTAGTGATTGCCACTAATTTGGATGGCTTCAAAAGGGGGTTAGATAAATTCATGGAGGAGAAGGCTATCGATAGCTACTAGTTCTGATGGCTATGTGCTACCTCCAGTACCAGAGGCAGTTAGCCTAGGTACACCAGTTGCTGGGGAACATGGGTGGAAGGGTGCTGTTGGGCTCATGCCCTGCTTGTGGGTTCCCAGTCGACAGCTGGTTGGCCATTGTGTGAACAGAACGCTGGACTAGATGGACCCTTGGTCTGATCCAGTATGGCTCTTTTATGTTCTTAAGGTGGTGTTTGAAAAGAAGACTGATATATTTGAGAGCTCGACATTCTTTGGCTGTATCTTGAGGCACTTTGCATGACTTGTTTTTGTTTCTTTGGGAATGTAGCATCACCCTACAGGTTTATACAAATTCATATGTATTTTAGATGAAGAAATTATGATGACATACTAGACATAATGATGAAAGCCATGAAGAATGAAAATAAGTAACCTTAATCATAAAGTAGTAGAAGTATCTAAAAGAAATGGAATTTGGAAAGTAGAAGTCCATCAAATCTAACACTTAGCACCCACTTTATGGACATTTAGCATACCATTTGATTTCAATAATAGAACTAATATGGCAGCTATAAGAGAAATTTGAGATGAATTTGGAGGAGCCACTGGAATTTGGAAGAGCCCACCATTGTGCGTGCTGCGCACGTGCCTGTTGTTTACATAATTACCTGTGCTGTAGCACGGGTTGGCATGTTGTGTGAACCCGGTACTGGCGCAGTGGGGGTGGCTTTGTACTGACTCTACAACCTATGACGTGCAGTTGGAGTTGTAGGGTGGATACAAAGCCATCCGCGGTGCATGCCAGGTTCACACGACATACCAAGCCATGCTGCAGCACAGGTAGTTATGCAGACAATGGACTACATAATGGACTACTACACAGCATACACAGGGTGGGGGAGAAACCATGATGGCTTCTTTTCTCCCTGTGATCATGCAAACACCCCCATAGTAATGTTGGTATACATACCTCCCTAAGCTACATCCTAAATGTTAAGTTAATAAAGTTAAGTTTTGTTGCCTTTGCAACAAGACTAAAGAGACAGTGTCATAACTGGTGCAAATTAAAAATCTTGGAATAGTTGCAAAATGTCTGTAAAAAGGTGAGAAGCTATTTTTGATTTACCTCTTCTCCATGCTCTCCATCTTTGTAAACAAGATCATAGTTCGAGATTGTGTCAGACCGTGGAGGGGTCCAAGAAAGTAATATGCTTGTTTCAGATTCAGGTTCAGCTTTGAAGTTCAATGGCTGTCCTGGGACTGAAGCAGGAGTACATAATATCAAGAAATACTATTCAGTATGTTTACAAAAAAAAGTTTTCTCAAGGACTGTTCCTGCACAACTGCATACTCCATGTAGACCATACCTTTCATATGTACACTCCAGCTCAAGTCCATACAGCTAAAAGAACTAAATATATTCATCTAATCTCCAGTAAAAAAAACACCTCCCCACTCACAAAATAATATTCCAACCATGTATTGCGTTCACTTTTGGTACAATTCTTTGCTCAGTTAGGAAATTAAACAGTTAGTCCTATTCTTTATTACAGTTATTACTGAGGCTTGAGTGGCATTTATTTATTGTTGTTGTTGTTGGTATTGTTTACCAGACAAAACATGCTGAAATATTACTTATACCTTGATCCACATAGTTACCGCAGAAACACACAAGTTATCACAGTATTCTGCAGATGACGAGGAAGATGAGAATGAGCATGTCTGCTTCCCAGGCAGATTACCCATCCCTTGGGACCTCATCTTTTACCTATAGTGAAGGCAGGTTTGTGCTAGCTGCTGTGACAATGATGGAGCAAATATTACCACAGGATGCTACATAAAGAAGGTATGTACCCGTCCCTTTGCCACCCATGTGGCAATTTAATACTGTGGGGCAGAGTTGATGCCACACTGATGTTTCACACAGCACCTTATCCTCTGAGCTCTTTTACTCATAAACCTTCTCATATGAGCAGACCATTATTAACACCTCTCTAACTCTTAAAAGCTTATGCTGTATCAACATGTGACAGAAATGTAGCAGGCAGATATTTGGCAATGACAATAATTAAAAACTGTTCTGAAATGTGAGTTTGGTGTACTTGACCAAACTGTAAGTGGCAAATGAATTGCTGTGGTTGTAACCCAAACATGCTACATGTACATCCAGGCCTCAACTGCATGCTTCAACAAGAACTCTACAGCTTTCTTTAATGTTTTTGTGGCAGGAGGTCTGAGAGCAAAAGAGATGAGTCACTCTTTAAACTGAAGAGCAACTTCCCATCTCAGCGTTAGCAGCAATGCATGCAGTTCATACGGCACCCTTACATCACAAAGATCCAAACTATACATTACATTTAATGTATTCATTTTTGTTTTAGTTTTAAATAGTAGTTGGGGAAGGTTGGAATCAGGATTGTGACTATGGCATGTGGGAAAGGGATATTTAACCCTTTCCCCTGCACTAATTTCCTGATCAAAATCACCCCCTTGAAGCTGCTATTTGACCTGAAAGGGAAATGATGGCAATAAGAGCACCTCCTGGGGCAAAAGGCAGCAGTGCAGGTGGAAAGCATTAAAGCCATCTCCTCCCTATACACCATAGTCCTGATCCTGTGTGGGTGGATGTGTTTGTTTTTTTCACAAAACAAACCTGTGTGGAATGTGTTTCTAAAACAAACCTGTATATCTTCATGGAGGAAAGTGGTGCTACAAAATATTATCTACACACACACACACACACACACCAGCCCATTTGACTTATTGTCATGCTGAACCCTTGATACAAACACCCTTCAGTATGGCTAGGAATGGGGAAACTACCTTCACGACTGGTACCAGGCAAAGGAGAAGCAGAGCTGGCCTGGCCAGTCATTTCCTCTTTGGCCCCAATACTTCTTTACACTTATTGTGCGTGTACAGTAATGGGGTTGGGGAGAGGAAGAAGTTGATGTGTTGTAGAGAAACTACTAGGAGGAAAAATCTTTTTGGGGGGGAAGGGAAGTGAGTTGGAGCTCTGCATGCCTCACTGCATCAAAATTAGCACATCTTGAAATAAGCAAAATTATTTTAAAATTTATTTATTTTGTGGCATTTAAAGACTGCTGAATAGAATAACATCTCTCAGCAGTTCACAATGTTAAACCTCTCTGATGATGATAAACACTGTCTGACATTGATAAATATTAATGATAAACATCTATTTTCAGTGTAATTTTAATATACCTCCCTTCCTTATAAGTAACACAGATTAAGCTGATCATTTACTCATGAAACAAGGAAATCTAATCAAAGAAGAAGGAGGAGTGAGGGAAGGGGGCAAAGAAATCAAAAATAAAGTTTACTACTCTGAGATATGATGATGATTGATCAAGTAATGTAACTGTACATGGTATAAGAATACTTCTCCAAGTCGAGGAAAAAGAAAGGCCACAGCCCTAGGTATATTTCTCTAACTTAATGACAGCTGTAAAAAATTAATGTGCGTACATTTTAAAAAGAGAAGTGTGATCAGTTTTCATTCCTTCATGTTTATTAAAATAGATGTATATCAAAAGTTAAGTTTTGGAACCAGTGCAGAGTGGCTGAACCATAGAGCTTGGACTGGGTAGACTTGGTTTCTAACCCCTGCTCAGCAATGAAGATTATTGGGTGGTCTTGGCTAAGACAGTGGCTGGGTTCAAATGATCATGGGGGCCAAAGAACCCATACTTGTTTCTTTCCCTGCCCCCCTGTGTGCCAGTTGTGTGATTGCAATTTACATAATTACCAGCGATGCAGTGTGGGTTGCCTTGTCTGAGCCCAGCACATGGCGGGGGTGGCTTCATACCTGCCCTACAACCCATGACGTGTTGACATTTAGACGACACGGCAACCCGTGCTGCATCATGGGTAATTATGTAAATTGCAATCACGTGACCAGCACATGTGGGCGCAGGGAAAGAACCAGCGATAGGGTCTTTTGCCCCCGTGATTGTACCCAGCCACTGACTGGGTTTGTACAACATGATAACCCATGGTGGGTTGTGAGCCATATTGGTATCAGAGTGGCTTGTCAAGTTGTCCGATCCTAGCACCATGGCTTGTTAACCACGCACAAGCCACTCTGACTCGTTTGCACAACACAATAAACCACAGTGCATTGTGAACCATGTTTGTTTCAGAGTGGCTTGTCATGTTGTCCGACCTGGCCATTGACTGGGTTCACACAGCACTACAGCCCCCCACGGGCAGCCAGCCACGGTGGGTTGTTATGTTGTCCAAACCCGGGACAGCAATTTTATTGTAAATTGCTGAGATCAGCTACAGAACCATGGTGAACTGACACTTTTCACTCTTCTCCACTTTTTCAGCACTTCCCTGAGTCTCCAGCTTGTCCAAAAATGGGAATTATTAACTCCATCCACTTTTCACAGCTCCTTTTTGGAGCAGTTACTGCTATGGTTACTGCACTTCAGTGGATCTGCGCAGATCTCCCTGACCTTTATTTTTGAAACCCTGAGAAGGTGACTGTATTACGAACACATCTGCATACTTCCAAAGCACCGAAAAAATAAATTAAAAACAGGTGGCAAATGAAAAGGAAGAGCAATTGGAGCAGGAAGGGGGCAGGAGACAAGAGGGGTTTGGCATGAAAGGCACCTGTGATATGTTCCAGAGCCAGCTGAGGGGGAAAACAAGCCACAGCAAGCCCAATCGTCTCTTGGGTGTACCATGGGTTGTTCAATGAACAACCAACCTACCATGGCTTACTTCACTTGCAGGCTGGTTTAGTATGACATGCAAACCCATCCATTGCCTCTCACAGGATTATTGTAAGGATAAGCCTGCCCCCAGCATGTGACACTGAACTCCTTGGTGTGTGTGTGTGTGTGGGGGGGTAGGTTTAAGAAAGACAGGCCCTGAGCCTGTCTTCTGTTTTTCCTTTTTCATTCTATTGTTTTTGTTGTTAGTTATTTTATATTTCTTTTAAATTTGTTAGATGCTTCCTGGAGCACTGTAATGTAAGGGAAGGTTATACATGATTTTAGAGAAAATAAAAAGACACTGTAAAGAAACTTTTTGACAATATCACTCTCTGGCATACACAAGTATACAGTCACATGTAAGATGCACTGCATCTCTAGTAGTCTTCCTTGTATTTTATATGGCAGTGCTTAGAATATTTATTAACTCACAGCTTAAGGGCAGTTTTATTTGGTACACATCTTCCATTTTTCTATCCAGTGTATTCCCTTACACTGTTCAAGCAAAGGAACAAAAAATGGAGCTCCTGAAGGAGCTAGGAAAGAAGATTTTAATACCATATAAATTGAACAACTATATAAGGCAGGGAGAAGAAAAGAAGCATGGGGAAATGAAAATAAGAATTTTGACGCATGCTCATATTTGGAAATATGTGCAGAAGTGAAGCAAGAATTACAATATAGGCAACCACTTCAGAGAGGAATAGCAAACTGAATGAACTGGAAACCACCTTGAAATGGAATTTTCAAGAATATTTTTTGTAAAAACAAAACTAGGGAAACAAAGGTGTAAGAAACGAAGTTTCAGAAAGACTCTTCATAGCATAGGAACTGTTAAAGGCATACACATGCACACAAATATTTTAGAACTATGCATTGGACTGTAACTCAGTGGTAGAGCACCTGTTTTGCATATAGAAGGTCCCAGTTTCAATCCTTGTCGTGTCCAGATAGGGTGGGGAAAGAATCCTGCTTGAACCCAGCACATCCACTGTCAGTTAGTGTCAACACTACCAGGTTAGATGAACTGATGGCCTAACTCAGTATAACACAGCTTCCTGACTTTGTAGGAAGTCAGAAAACAGGAGAATCCCAGTCCAGAGCTTATTTACAACCAGAGTGTATTGCTTAGAATAACTTCCAACCCCCACCATTACTGATTGGAGTAACTCATTGTGAGTTCGATCTTACCTCCTGTCTGAGTGATGACTTGGATGTCGCTAGAAAGAGGTCCATCCCCAACTGAGGTAAAAGCAAGAACTTTCACAGAGTAAGTTTTTTGTGGTATTAGATTCCCAATTGTGGTGATGTGGCTGTCAGCCACATTATGCTTCAGCCAGCTGTTGACATGTTGTGAAGGGTCCATAGTGTAATAAACTCTGTAACCTTGGATTTGGCCATTTGGTTCCTCAGGTTCTTCCCACTGCACCAAAATGGTGGTTGAGCTCAACATACGAGCCTGTACATTACGTGGTGCACTAGATGGTGCTTGCTCTGAGGTCCGTGTTGACACAGGTTCACTGGGTGGACCTCGCCCAATGTTATTGACAGCAACTACTCTGAACTCATACTCAGAATATGGGCTTAAGCCAGCAACACTGTATCGTGTTGTGGCTACTCCATCAATTTCTTTATAAAGTTCCTCAGAGCTTTTAGGTTTATGTTGGATTATGTAGTAAGACACAGGCTCAGGGTTTCCAGAATCCCAAGTCAAAGTGATACTCGTTGCTGTACTTTCTGTCACAACAGGAGTTCCTGGAGGTTTAGGTAAGGCTGGAAAAATATAATAAAATAGATTCAACTGACAGAAAATTTAAGTATGACATCATGTCTAACCATTTCATAAGGGGAGAAATCCCATTTAAGATAGGGTTCTATCAGGAAAAAAACCTGTCAGGGTCTGCCATTTTTTTTTCAATCCTTGCCAGAAAAAAGCAAAATATTAAGAAAAGGCAGTTTGTTACAATGTTAAGCTTTATTTGACTAAACATTTGTATGAATGAAAATTAATGAAAGGCGTGAAATCTGTATCATTTGAGTAGCAAATTATAAAGTAGCAAATAGAGTAGCCAATTATAAGGTAAATAAATTTCTTACAGACACTGATGAGTCTGTAAAATTGTAACACCTAAAGTTAGCTGAACGGAAGAACACAGGAAAAAAGTGTGCCTGTGTACTATGTTAGGTAGCCATCACATTACTTTAAAATTATTTGTTTTACATATAATTTGATCTTTGATCTCCAGCTATTTCCTGGGGGTACTTTTGGAAAAAAAAAACCCGGATGGTCTGGGTGGAGCTCAAAACTCCTTCATGTGATTGATCACATTTTCTTAGGCATAACTGCCAGACACTTCATTTCACTCCATTTGACTTACATTACACTCCAGAAATTAGTGTAATTAAAAGGTTAAGCCCCTTTACACATGTAATGCATGAAGTATCCAAGCAATGGATAGGCTCCAGGGCCTCAGCTGGACTAGCCCTGCTATGTGTTGAGCGCAGATATCTGAAGAGGAGCCCCTAGACATGAGGGGCGCTGTCAGGAGCGCCCCAGCTGCCTCTTACAGTCTACTCCAATAGCCAACTCAAGACACAGACAAAAGGATTCTTTTCAAGGCTTTAATCTTTTTACAACTTAATGACTCTTTCAGATGCTAATCACCAGCGACTAAGCAATGAAGAGCAGAGTAGCCTATGCTCCGGGTTAGGCAGTTGGTCCCCGTTTGAAGGAGAATCACTTGCAGACCCTGAACTTATAGGCTAGGGAGAGTCCCTCCCTCTTCCCCTTGAGTCCACGGGATGCAACCATTGCTTGCGCGTCAAATGGGCGCTACACCTGCTTTCCGCGCCCTCCATCGCTCGTCGCTCCCTGCGTCTCTGTCTAGCGTCTAACAAGCCCCCCTCCCGCACTGCCAGGGTCACTATCTATCTCAGGAATGCTGGCAGGAGGAATCTCTGCCAGCTGCAGGGCCTGGGAGGGATGAGCGGGCTCCTCTCCCACAGATTGCTGTTACTCCTGAGAAATAGAACTGCTCTGGGGTTCTATGGGCTCAGTTTCCAACCTGACATCATCCCTGCTCCCATGAGGCCCCCCCTCGTGCTCCTCCCCTGGGGCCCCGGGTTTGTGGGGGTACAGCTGGTGGAAGCGCCTCAGCAGCAACGGAGCATGCACATTTTCCATGGGATCCCAGGATCACTCATCTGGCCCGTACCCCTGCCAGTCCACTAGATATTGCAGGCGGCCACGAGAAAGGCGGGAATCCAGAATCTCCGTGACTTCAAACTCCTCCTCCCCTTCCACCAGCACTGGCAGTGGGGGGGAGCCTACTGAGCAATGAGAGTCGCCAGAAACCAGGGGGGACAGAAGGACCGATGAAAAACAGGATGGGTGTTCATGGAGGCGGGGAGAGCCAGGCGAAAAGCAACGGAGTTAATCTGGGCCGTAATCTGGAAAGGCCCCGTGAGGCGAGGTGCAAGCTTCCTTGTGGGTGAGTAAGAGGGGAGTTATTGGGTGGACAACCAAACCCAGTCCCCCAGTTGCAGAGATGGACCCGGCTGGCGCTGCCGGTCCGCAGAGGCCTTGTAGGCTGTCTTGGCTTGCTCGAGGGAGTCCCGTAAGATGTGGTGTACCGCTCGCAACTCCTCTAAAAAGTCATGGGCCGCTGGCACCAAAGAGGGAGCTAGGGTGGACAGGAAAGCCTTGGGGTGGTAACCAAAATTGGCAAAAAATGGAGTTTGGCGGGTGGAAGCATGGCAGGCATTGTTATAAGCAAATTCTGCAAGAGGCAGCAAGGAAAACCAGTCATCTTGTTGGTAACTGACGTAACAGCGCAAATATTGCTCCAGAGTCGCATTGGTGCGCTCAGTCTGACCGTCCGTCCGTGGATGGTGGGCGGAGGAAAGACGGAGTGTCACATGGAGAAGCCCAAGTAGCTCCCTCCAGAAATGGGCAGTGAATTGGGCCCCCCATCTGAAATGAGACCCTCGGGCCATCCATGCAGCCGGAAAACATTTGCCAAAAAAAGCTCCGCGGTCTCCCTAGCTGTGGGCAACCCAGAGCAGGGGATGAAATGGGCCATCTTAGAAAACAAATCCACCAGCACCAGAATAGTGGTCTTACTGTGTGAGCGAGGCAAGTCAGTGATGAAGTCAAGGGAGAGCAGTTTCCAAGGTCCTGAGGGGGTAGGCAGGGGGTGAAGCTAGGGATGTCAGAGAATTCCGCGATGGATTTCGGTGAGGCCGAATGCCAGTGCATTCGGCCCTCCAAAATCCGTCGCGGAATGAAGCCCACACCGCCCCAACCCATGAAAGGCGCGCGGGACGAAGTCCCCACCGCCCCCACCCCACAAAAGGCGCGCGAAACGGAGCACTTACCTGCTCCCGTCCACGCTGCTATGTGAATGACTGCCATCCTGGCCGCCATTCGCTTCCTCCTCTTCCTAGCCATGATAGGCTACGCAAATACTTATGTAGCCTATCACGGCTAATGCAGGGATGCCATTTGCGTCCCTGTGGAGACTGTGATAGGCTACGTAAATATTTATGTAGCCTATCATGGCAGGGAAAAAAAACCCCAGCGTACGCAAATGGTGGTGGCTACCGCCATTTGTGTATGCTGGGGGTTTTTCCCCCTGCTGTGATAGGCTACATAATTATTTACGTAGCCTATCACAGCTCACTACAGGGACGCAAATGGCGGCGGCTATGACAGCCGCCATTTGCGTCCCTGCAGGGCTGCCCAGCGGCCAGATGTCCAGCTGCGGGCGGTCGGAGCCGACCGGCGGCTCCGCGGCTTGGCCGCGGAGCGGAGCTGGCCGGGCAGGATTCCGGGGGGAGGAACGGAGCACCTCCCCGCCGTCAAGGATTCCGGGGGGAGGGACAGAGCACCTTCCCCCCACCGCGGATGCCACTGCAAGGAGCCAGGTAAGGGATTTGTACATCCCTAGGTGAAGCAAGCCTGTGGGCTTGTCTGAGGGGGCCTTCGCCCGCTGGCAGGTTGGGCAGGAGGCGACATACGTCTTGATGTCCCAACACACACGAGGCCACCAAAAGTCCCGTGTCATTCCATGCAGATTCTTGGCGAAGCCAAAATGCCCAGCGGTGGGGGAGTTGTGGCACTGATGGAGGACCTTCTCGTGGAGGGGTCTAGAAGGCACACAGACCCGGCCGGAATGGTAAATCTGGCCACCTCACAAAGAGAAGGGGGTAGAATGAGGGGGCAGAGGCTAGCCCCAATTCCTCCACTTTTGTATGGACAAAAGCATCCTGAGCCTGTGCAGAGGGAAGGAGCTCCTCCCAAGAGTGAGGCACTGTAGCTGCCGCCAGGCTCTGGGGGAAGAATCAGAGGGGGGGGGATTTCCCTCACCCCCTGGCTGGAGGTGCGGCTTACGAAAAAGAGTATCTGCTTGTAGGTTGTCGGAGGCCTTCACATGGCAAATCTTAAGGTGGAACTAGGGATGTACGAAAGTCACTTACCTTTTCGAAGGGTGACATTCGTGGTGGGGGGGAGGCGCTCCGTCCCTCCCCCCGAAATTCTGGCTGGGGGGGAGGCGCTCCGTCCCTCCCCCCCGAATCCTGACCAGTCGGCTCCACTCTGCAGGGATTCTGCGGAGCCGCCGGCTGACTCTGCCAGCGGCCGGACATCTGGCCGCTGGCTAGCAGGGACGCAAATGGCGGCGGCCGTAGCCGCCGCCGTTTGCGTCCCTGCAGTCAGCCATGATAGGCTACGTAAATGTTTACGTAGCCTATCACGGTGTTTTTTAAAGATCTAGCCATGATAGGCTACGTAAATCTTTACGTAGCCTATCACTTTTTTTGGTTTTGTTTTTTTTTAACTGGAAATGGTGGCAGCGGCAGCCGGTCAGAAGACCAGCTGCCGCAGCCGCTGCACCGCTGCTGGAGCCGCCGCCGGAGTCGCCGCCGCCGCCAGGAAGATCCGCCCAAGGTAAGTCCTGTCCCGGGGGGGGGGGCGGAGGGGTAGCAGACCGTTCTGCCACCGATTTCGGGGGACTGAACGTGCTGGCATTCGGCCTCCCCGAGATCCGTGCTGGAATTCTCTGACATCCCTAGGTGGAACCGGGAAAAAAAAAGCGACCACCTAATCTGCCGCTGGTTTAAGGCACGGGCTGTCTGAAGATGGTCCAGGTTGCGATGGTCGGTTCTAACTTCGACTTGGTGCTGTGCCCCCTCCAGAAGATGATGCCAGGTCTCCAAAGCAGACTTGATGGCCAACAGTTCCTTCTCCCAGATGGTATAATTCCTCTCAGACATGTTCAGCTTCCTGGAGTGGTAGGCGCAGGGTTGCAACCCGCCGCCTGCCCGATCTGGCTGAAAAAGTACCACCCCCACTGCAAACTCAGAGGCATGAGTTTGCACTACAAAAGGCTTCCTCGGGTCGGGATGTAACAGGATCGGCTCAGAACTGAAAAGCCTCTTACGTTCCTTGAAAGCCTGTTGGGCAGATGCCGTCCAATGAAAAGGAGATTTCTTGCCCTTAAGTAGGTCCATGAGAGGAGAAGTCAGCCGAGCAAAGCTGGGCAGGAACTTTCTGTAAAAATTAGTAAACCCCAGAAAATATTGCAAGTCCTTCTTGGTGGATGGAGCCTGCCAGGAGAGGACAGCCTGGACCTTTGCAGGAACCATCCTGATACCGTCAGCTGAGATAATGTAGCCAAGATAGTCCAAAGAGATTAGGTCAAACACAGATTTCTTCAGCTTGGCATAAAGATGGTGCTCGCAGAGACGCTAGAGGAAGGCGGAGACATGGTGCTGATGGGTGTGGGGGTCCTCAGAAAATATAAGTAAATCATCAAGATACACAATGAGGAAAGTGTCCAAATAGTCCCGGAAGATGGCATTCATAAAATGCAAAATCGTGGGGGGGGGGGGGGCGCACAGGCGAGCCCAAACGGCATCACTAGGTATTCATACGCTCCGTAACGGGTGCCGAAACAGGTCTTCCACTCATCCCCCTCCTGGATGCAAATCAGATTGTAGGCGCCACGCAGGTCCAACTTTGTGAAAATCTTGGCTCACCCCAGGCGCTCCAGCATCTTTGGTATGAGGGGGAGGGGGTACTTGTCAGGGATCGAGATCGAGGAGGGGCAAATGAAGCCACGTCTGAGGTTTGTGTCCAAAAACTCCTGCAGAGCTCGAAGTTCCGGCTCCGACATCGAATACAGCCGGACAGCGGGGATGGTCACCCCAGGAATGAGGTTAATGGCACAGTCAAAAGGACGGTGTGTGGGGGAGCTGGTCAGCCTCCTTCTTGTCGAAAACATCCCGAAAAGCCGCATACTCCTCTGGGAGGAACACGGTAGCTGAAGAACTGCCAGAAGCAGATGAGGAGGGGGAGGAAAGGGTTAAGGCCTGGACTGGGACTGGCACCTCGGTCGGGAGGCAATGCTCCCAGCAGTAGGGAGATGCAAACTCCACCTCCTGAAGCCCCCAAGAAATCTGAGGATTATGCTTAGAGAGCCAGGAAACACCCAGCACGATAGGGTATTGGGGAACCTTGGCCAAGTGAAACTGAATCTGCTCAACGTGGGACTGGGCACGCAGAGTGAGTGGAGCTGTAATAGCAGATTGGAGGGGGGGGTTGCGGAAGGCAGCCACCTGGTGGGGAACTGACCCCCACACTGGGGACCCCCAACAGGCTTTGGGGGCAGCTTAGTCAGGCCTGGGGACGAGGAGGAGGAAGGAGAGGAGGGGGAGGCAGTGGGGTTGTGGGTCTAGGGTGGCAGGTTTTGGCAAAATGTCCCAGCTTTCCACACTGAAAGCATCGGCGCTCCGCACGCCGCCGCTCTAGTTCCTCTGGCAGCAGTGGGGCTCGGGTAGCTCCCAGCTGCATTGGAGTCTCCTCCACCCCCACCGCAAGGGCAGTGGGGGAGGGGGCAGAAAATGTGGCGGAATGGGAGGAGGGAAATCTCGGCCCCCGGCGCCCCGCCGGGTCTGCTGGTGCCCCTCCAGCTGACTATCTGTCTGGAGGCAGGTCTGGATGAGGTCCTCCAAAGTAGGCGGGCTAGGCGTACATGCCAACTCATCCAAGATCTCGTCGTTCAAAAACTGAGCCACCAGCGCGGGATCATTCCACAGTAAATCCTGCATCAGCAAGCAAAAAGCTGGAAACTGAGTTCTTGCCCTGCCTGAGGCGGCAAATCTCCTGAGAAGCTGTCTGTGTGCGCAGGGGGTCACCGAAAAAATGGGCCATCGCTGTTATGAAACCTTGATAGTCCCCAAGCAGAGGGTCATTAGCGAGAAGAAGTCCCGAAGCCCATCTAGCTGCCACGCCAGAAAGTAGGTTAGTGATGAAGCCCACACGAACCTGTTCCGTCAGGAAATCCTCAGGTTGTAGGTGCATGTACAGCTCCACTTGGGCCCGGAAAATCTGAAAAAGTCCTTTCTCACCAGAAAACTTCTCTGGCAGAGCCACCGGGCACTTGCGGCGGGGGGGAGGGGATCGGAGGTGGTGGGGGTTGAACCACAGCTTGCAGATTCTGTACGGCAGTCGTCAGTTGAGCCACTTGATCCCAAAGAGCCTGGTTCTCTTGCGCGAGAGCTTGCACCACCAAGTCCATGGCAGCCTCCAGAGGCAGTAGGAGCAGAGAGAAAAAAAAGGGGAACGGGGACCAAGCTGTCAGGAGCGCCCTAGCTGCCTCTTACAGTCTACTCCAATAGCCAATTCAAGACACAGACAAAAGGATTCTTTTCAAGACTTTAATCTTTTTACAACTTAATGACTCTTTCAGATGCTAATCACCAGCGACTAAGCAAGGAACAGCACTGGGAAAAGATAGCAGAGTAGCCTATGCTCCAGGTTGGGCAGTTGGTCCCCATTTGAAGGAGAATCATGGGAAGACCCTGAACTTATGGGCTAGGGAGAGATCCTCCCTCTTTCCCTTGGGTCCTTGGGAAGCAACCATTGCTTGCATGCCAAACGAGTGCTACACCTCCTTTCTGCGCCCTCCATCTGTCGTCGCTCCCTGCGTCTGCACCGAGCATCCAGCAAGCCCCCCTCCAGCACTCTCTTGCTGCCAGGGTCACTATCTATCCCAGGAATGCTGGCAGGAGGAATCTCTGCCAGCTGCTGTGCCTGTGAGGGATGAGTGCGCTTCTCTCCCACGACTGCTGCTCCTCCTCAGAATCAGAACTGCTCTGGGGTTCTATCGGCTCAGTTTCCACCCTGACAGGCGCCTCTTCATGTTCACGTGTAGAAGCTCCTCTTCAGACATCAGCATTTGTTAGGGAGCAGGGAAAGCTGGCTTGTGATGCTAGAGTTGGAGCTAGTAGGGCAGCACCGATCCCCAGTCATCATGCTATCTATCTTTATAGTGTTCAACCTTTATGGTAGGAATAGTTTAAAATAATGGATCACTTTTTGGCAATTAAAATTACAGGTATGGGTGATGTGATCTGGATTGGGACCACAGTGGGGGGCAAAGTGTTAAAGACCCCCTTCCCCTGAAGCTAGGGTCCTGATCTGGTCAGGCCCCCAGCACTTATGTTAGCATAAGTAAGTAAGAAAGATGTAGATATAAGCTAAGTTTTCAAAGTAACACACAGCTTGGCGCTTAGGGTACAGAAATCTCAGAATCTCAGCCTTCACTTAATATTCTAATCCCTGTGGTGGAAAATACAGACTTGAACGTGTATTAATAGTACTTGTGGCATTTCAGAAGACAAAGGGGATTCTGTAGGATTACCTGTGGTCAAGGGACACGGTTTCAGTGACTTGCAGAGCACCTTTCACCTCTGTATAACTTGAAGAAGCAGAATAAATCATAGCTGGTGAATTCTTTCTTTCTTTCTTTCTTTCTTTCTTTCTTTCTTTTATTGCATTTTATTGCACCTTTTTTCTTCTTGCAAGGAACCCAAAGCAGCTTACATTATCCTCCTCCTCTCCATTTTATCCTCACAACAATAACCCTGTGAGGTAGGTTGGGCTGAGAGACTCATATTTAAATTTAGTTATATTTAGTTCCTACTTAAATCAAGGGGACCTAAGTGCAACTAAGTCTGGATCCAACACATTCGCTTAATTTGAGAATCTATCTTTTATTGGCGAAAATATAGATGACCATGGTTGAGAAGTTGTTGTTTTTAAAGCAAAACAAGTTCTGACTGTATGCATCTTACCTTTGACAGTTATCTGGGCTATTGCTTCTATAACACCAAGAGTGGACATAGCCACACAGGTATAGTTGGCAGACTGTCTGACGTCATTGAGTTCCAGGACATTTCTTCCGATGGGCATATCATCTTCTGGTGTTAGATCTTCGGCCCCTAGCATCCATTTCACATATGGCATTGGTGAACCCACAGCAACACAGGTGATGTTAACACTCCCTCCAGGCATAATTTCATGGTTGGTGGGTGGGATTGAGAACCTTGGTGGGACCCGACGAACTGGAATGAAGCACAAATAAAGCTAATAACCCATACAAAAATGGGGAATTTAGTTCTTGCACACAAGACTACATGCATTTGTAGACATAGTTTAAAGCATGAACTGTTACTCTTATTTGCTAAAAATATATACTAGACTGGTATATTATCTGTACATACAGTTGTTGGGTTTTTTGTTTTGTTTTTTACATTTACTCATCAATATCTTTTAATCACATTCATAAAAAAGTTTTTTCAGACCTAGTAGGGCCCCACAAATAACTAACTACATACTAACAACACACAAACACCATGCAAAAGATATATACACACACACACATATGCATGTATATTCTGTATGCATATATATACATATATATGTACAGAAGAAAACTGGAGGGTTGACAGCATGCTTGAGTTGAGTATTGAAACCAACTTCAATGCTGCACACTTCCAGCTGATGTGAAGAATGTGCTGCAACACATTGTCACATCACAGCCCTGGAACACATCACCTACAGTACACTGAAAATGCAATTCTGATTTGCTTTCAGACTCAAAAAGTGGATGCAGCCTCAAGACCTCACACTAACACTGAAAC